>NW_006294609.1:5432064-5446987 GCF_000327345.1 Myotis davidii | reverse complement strand
CACACCCCCCATCCCCAGGCTGCATTGCCCAGGCTCCCTTGTCAGTTGGTTCCTCACTGGGTTTGACCAATGGGAGGCCCTGGTGTCAGACTGGAGGGCGGGATGAAGGGAGAAGCCAGAGTCCTTCTCCCTCTCTGCTTTGGGCTGTTTGTGGCAGTGGCCACAGGTCCTCTGGAACTGCAGCCTCTCCCGGATAGGAAATGGCTGGGGTTCCGGCTACCCCGGGCTGACCCTGACCCCGAAGCTCCCCACCTCCTCCTGTGGTGGCTTCCTGCCACTACCAATTTAACCTTGGCCGGTTGGGGGGCTGGCAAGGGGGGACTTCACCTTGCCCTGGTTGGCCTCTCAACTCCTCCGGCACCTGTGTGACCAGTTTTCTGTACTTAAATACTTAGAATGATGTCCACATTCCTGGTTGGCGCCTGCCCGTCACCTGTGCCCGAGACCCACCTCCATACTTGGCCCTCCAATCCCTGCGGCCCTGTCGCTGTCGCAAAGCCACCAACTGCTGTCAGAGAGGGGCTCTGTGGACAAGCTGCAGAGCGCCTGCGGGGACCCCTCAATGCCAAGTTTATGGTTGCGGTGGCCACACCAGCCACACGGACGTCTGCACAGCTCTCCTAACTGCGTGCCCCTTCCCTTTTCAGGAAAACAGAGGCAGGAGGCCTGTCTAGCCCATCGAAGTCTCCCAGGACCCACGAAGACCAAGGAGGCTGCTTGGAACATGGCGTCAGACATCCTGGCCGTGGGCGCCCTCTACCAGGTCCCTGACATCAACAAAATGAGGGCCATAGCAGAGTCGCCCCAAAAGGCAGCGTCCCCACTGAAACCCTTCACCCCCTTGAAGACCAAGCTCACCACCATCGAGACCAAGAGGATCATGTCCGTGCTGGATGAGACCATCCAAAAGGTGGAGCTGGTGACACTGCTGTCCTACGTGGCAGACAACACCGAGGACCTGGCGGGCCTGCTGGGCGAGGACCTCGCCAGGGCGGTGCGGGAGCACGAGGACCTGTGCCAGGTGCTGGTGGACAAGGTCAGCTACCTGCAGGAGGAGGAGATGCAGCTGCAGGCCGAGGAAGATTTCGAGGAGGAAGCCTGGTTCCGGGACCTCCTCCTCTCCATCGAGCTGCAGAAATCCAACCTCCTGCCGGTCATGGAGCAGATCAAAGACTCCACCAAGAACATCCTGAGACTCCTGCTCAGCCGCCCGCAGGCGGCCCAGCTCGTGCGGGCGCACGCGCAGGAGAGGGGCCCGGGAGCCCAGGGCTTCATCGACGGCCTGGTGGAGCTCCGCGGCTTCCTGTTTGAGAAGCTGCTCACCTGCCCCATGGAAGCCAGAGACAAGAGCCAGTTCATCCAGGAGATCACGAAGCGGAACCGGAGGAACCAGGAGGTCATCGACACGCTGGAGAACGAACTAGAGGAGAGAATGAAGAGCAGGGCTGCGGAGGTATCGCTCGCGGTGTGGGCAAGTCCTGGAAGGAGCCCACGGGCAGCCCAAACCTTCTGGCAGTTGGGTCCCCCCTCCCCCTGGGATTTAAATACAGGGGGGCCTTGACTTAACTCAATGCAAAAAATCAGCTGAGAGACAGCTGGTATCTCAAAAAACTCATTAGTTGGGACACTCGTAAGTCAAGGCCCCACTGTAGATGTTTTCATTCATTTATTCCATGAATATGGTTTTGAGTACTTTTCGAGGTGCCAGGTCTTATAAATAAGCCCGCATGGTCCCAGCCTCATGGAGTTCACAGTAAGGAAGATAGGATTTAAAGAGCTGGGTTAATTACAGTTTTAAAAAAATATGTGTTTTTATTTTTTTCAGAGGGGAAGGGAGAGGGAGAGAGAGAATCATTGATTGGCTGCCTTCTGCACGCCTCCTACTGGGGATCCAGCCCACGACCCAGGCATGTGCCCTTGACCGGAATCGAACCCGGGAACCTTCAGTCCACAGGCCGACGCTCTATCCACTGAGCCAAACCGGCCAGGGCTGTCCCTGTTTTTGAACCAACTGAGGGCAGGGGACAAGCCAGGCACTCACGGAGAGCAGGTGGCAATCCTGTGGGGCGTGTTTATCACACCTTCGTGCATCATGCTGTGTCTCTGCCAACTGGGCACCCCCACGGTGCCCCAGCAGGAGTGTCCCACTGTTCCAGCCCTCTCCCCTGCCCTCCACTCATGCCAGGAAAGAGAGGGGGTGGCCACGAACCCGGGCTCTGGGTCAGACAGACCTGACGGATGACTTGACCCCTTTGCCCTCCGCTTCCTGGCCTGTCATCACGCTGTCCCTGTGCCCACCGGCGGTGGGGCAGGACTCGGCGAGGTGACCTCCCAGCAATGGCTGGCGCCTGTGCTGAGCCGTGGTCACGCAGGCGTTAACGCGGCCTCTCCTCTTCCGGGCCCAGGTGGAGAAGGAGAACTTTGTGATCCAGGAACTGAAAAACCACCTGCACCAGGTGCTCAAGTTCTCGGAGAACAGCCTGCTCCGCACCAAGCAGGAGGCCGAGAAGCAGCAGAAGGCGGACTACCGGGCCTCGCAGGGGCGGGTGGCCAAGATCCAGCAGGACACCCTGCAGCTGCGCTCGCAGTTCCACAGCCTGGTCATGGAAAACCGGGAGGCCGAGCAGGCGCTCAGGAAGGTGCCCTGGGAGCCGCCCGGCAGCGGGGACAGGGTGGAGGGGGCCCAGCGTGGAGGGCAGGGCTGCCCCAGCCGCCAGGAAGCTCAGGGTGGACCTGGTGTCCCCTGGGAGGCAGGAGGGTGCGGCGCGCGGGCCTGGGAGCAGAGACAGCCCGTCCTGCTACCGCACGCCCCCTCCGTGATCTGGGGCAGGTTCCCTGTTCCCCTGGGCCTGGCAGGGATGATGGAACCCACCTGTCGGTACCGTACAAAGGACCCAAAGGAGCATGTGAAGCTCAGGCCATTCCCGAGCCTCAGTTTCCACAGCTTTAAAGTGAACGGGATCAACTCAGTCTTAACAAGAATTCAGTGAGATGACAGGCAGAGAGCTGGTGCGGGATCGGTGCGCAGTACATCAGTACACACCATGCCTCTCCCTCATCTCAGCCAGGACCCAGGCCCCTGTGCACTCGCGTGTTTTGCAGTCCCTCTCCTGACGGAGGGCACCCTTTCTGATGCGTGTTCCCGGTTTCATTTTCGTGTCATGACTCTTCTGAGCACCTGATGGAAGCCATGGCCTCTCCCCCACCAAGAAGCCGAGGCGCACACAGCCACACGGGTGGGCAATCCTTGGGGGTCGCAGGCCCATCGGTGCTGCCCAGGTTGAGAATTCTTGCTCTGTAGATTAGGAAGCTGGCTTGTTGTTATTCTTAAATTGAGGTGAAATGCACGTGGCATGGGATTAGCCATTTTAGAGCGAACAGTTCGGTGGCATTTAGCGCATTCACAGTGCTGTGCGCCTCTAATTGCAGACATTCCATCACTCCAAAACAAACCCACTCCCACGAGCAGTTTCTCCCACACCCTCCCTTCCCCAGCCCCCCAAAAACCACTCATCTCCTCTCCGTCTATGGGTTTGCCTCTTCTGGGCGTTTCATACAAAAAGAATCATAAACCACGTGGCCTTTCGTCTCTGGCTTCTTTCCCTCAGCAGCATGTTTTCAAGGTTCACCCAGGATGTAACGTGTAACAATACTTCATTCCTTTTTATGGCTGAATAGCATTCCGTTGTGTGGCTAGGAGCTGCTCTCTTTTATTTTTTTTTTAAATATATTTTATTGATTTTTTTACAGAGAGGAAGGGACAGGGATAGAGAGTTAGAAACATCGATGAGAGAGATACATTGATCAGCTGCCTCCTGCGCACCCCCTACTGGGGATGTGTCCACAACCAAGGTATATGCCCGGAATCAATCCTGGTACCCTTCAGTCCGCAGGACGATGCTCTATCCACTGAGCCAAACCAGTTAGGGCAAGAGCGGATCTCTTTTAAAAGCAAAATTAGATCACGACCCTCCACTGCATCTAAACCACCCAATAGCTTCCCCTCCCCCTTACACCAGAACCCAAACTCCTTCCCCTGCTGACACTCCCTCTGCCACGCAGCTTCTCACTCTGCCCTCCCCGGGACCACTCCTCCGACACTCCACTTCAGCCCCACTGGCTTGACTTCTGTTCTAGAAACACCACAAGCTTGTTTGCACCCCAGGGCCTTTGCATCTGCTGCTCCCTCTGCTTAGAATGTTCTGGAGCCAGACTGCTGGCTTCAAATGGGGCTCTAGCACTCCCCAGCTCTATGTCCTTGGGCAAGTGAGTGAGCATGTCTGACCCTCGGTTTCCTCATCTGTGAAATGGGAGACCTGCCTCATGTGGATTCACAGGCGAGGCATGTAAGGCACCCACCACAGGGCCGGCCGGTGCGGAGCGTGCTTGGCATTGTTTATAGTAAACTCTAGCCCGTCAGTCAATGACTAACTGGATTTTTAATTTGTTTAGAAGAAATATAAAGTGGAGACGGAAATCGAGAACTGGATCCAGAAATACGATACGGAGATGAGCGAGAAGCAGGTATTTGTTGCTGCACAGGTCTCTCTCTCAAGTGTATTTCCCACAATCCTCTGGGAGTGGGGGATGGGAGGAGAGGCCCCAGGATGGTCCCCGATCTTGGCATCTGGGGTTTGTCTAGCCTGGGGCAGCGAGGGGAGAGGTGGAAGGGAAGGATCCAGAAGCTATGAGCCACTAAGGGGAAGGATCCAGAAGCTGTGAGCCACTAAGTGCTTGACACTGGGCCAATGATCTTGGCTCCATCTAGTGTCCACATCCCGTCCTCCCTGCCCCTGCCGGCACCCAAGCCAGGGCTCATCCCCAATGGACTCAGGCCAGCGCTTGCCTCGGCCACTGTGAGCCTGCCACGGGCCAGGTGCTGGGGCCCAGCAGGGAGGAAGGTTCTCCTCTCGTCACTCACCAGCTGTGGGCCCTAAGCGAGGGGCTTGGCCTTCCTGGGCCCATTTCTGTGCATGATCAACAGGTCGTCACCCCCAGGCAGGGCCAGGGTGCGGTCAGTGAGGCACCACTGTCGCCAGTGCTTGTGTCCCCAACGGGGTCTGGCCTGCAGGAAGTGCTCAGGGAATGGTGGCCTACAATACCCCCCACCCAGCTCCGTGATAACCGCGGTGGCCCACGGCCCTGGCTGTGGGGCCAGGAAGCCTGGT
This sequence comes from Myotis davidii, assembly GCF_000327345.1. Lineage (NCBI taxonomy): Eukaryota > Metazoa > Chordata > Mammalia > Chiroptera > Vespertilionidae > Myotis > Myotis davidii. The sequence continues at coordinate 5,441,819 of NW_006294609.1, read as the reverse complement.
GGGCACTGGAGGTGGCATCAACCTCCGGGGTCCAGTCAGTGTGCTGCTCAGGGAAGGGCAAGTCGGGGCCTGGCTGTCTGACCACGAGTGCTCTGGGGAGGGGGCCCTGGGGAGGCTGGCAACCGTGAGTGGGAGGGAGGGAGATGGATGTGAGCTACAGCAGGAGAGGCTGGAGTTAGACATAAGGGAGAACTGTGGGACTTAGCCCCTGAGGAAGTGCCATGCACGCTCTTTGTGAAACGGACGGCTTCAGTGGCAGCAGCTTGCACTGTTTACGCCCCCACGCGTGTTTGGCACCACGTCCAGTAATTGTGTTGTCCTGTGTCATTTCATCCTGGAAGCAGCTCCCAACACCCTCTCCTGCGTTTGCAATTGCACCATGCCTCAGATGAGGAAAAACGAAGGCTTGAACGGTGTGGCTGAGCTGGGATTTGGACTCAGTCTGGCCAACCACAAGCCGTGCTCATTCCTGGGTCCCACCTCGTACTAGGATGGACCTCATCACCTCTCGCACTCACTTCCTGCCCTGGAGGCAGAAAGCCTAGTGCAGGTGGCCTTGCTGGCCCAGGAGCCCCTGCGGGAAGGGCGGGTGCATGCAGAGGGCGTGGCAGGCAGGCCCGATGCCAGGTGAGCCCACCGACCGACCCTCCGCAGGACGAGTACGAGGAGCTGGACATCATCCACAAGGAGGAGAAGATCCAGCTGGAGGAGCTGCAGCAGAGGTACGAGGTGCTGGTGGAGGAGTTCTCCCAGATCCGGGAGGAGCGGGAGATCACCTCCAAGAAGAGGATGGAGGACGAGCAGGAAATGATGCGCATGGTGAGGGCGGCCACGGTCATCCAGGCCGTGTGGAAGGGCTACCTGGTCCGCTCCCTGCTCAGGTCCAAGAGGAAGAAACGGGGCAAGGGCAAGGCGAAGGGCGAGAAGGGCAAGGGCAAGGGCAAGGGCAAGAAATGAGCCCCCCACCCCCAAGCCCTGCTCTGATCCCGTGCACGGCCTCCCCCCTTCCCCCTGAGAACCGGCCAGGAAGCCACTGGGACCAGGAAGCCCGGCGATCATAACTTTCACACTTTTTTCAAAATTAAAAACCATTTTAAACCACTTCCTGTGAATAAACCTCATTTTACCCAGGGTGGTTGGCTATGCGTGTCCATGCCTGTAAATGCCGTCTTCATGAGGGGAGCATGCAGGGTGTCAGCACTAACCATTCCTCCCTTCAGCCTCCATGGGAGGCCGGAGCCCAGGCTGCAGCCCCCTTGGTCCCAGGCCAGAAGCCGCCAAGGCCACGATGGACACGTCACCCGGTCGGTCTGCCCACCGAGGGTGGGGGGCAGGCAGAGCTCCAGCAGGACCCGGCTTTCTTTTTTTTTTTTTAAATATATTTTATTGATTTTTCACAGAGAGGAAGGGAGAGAGAAAGAGAGTCAGAAACATCGATGAGAGAGAAACATCCAGGACCCGGCTTTCCTGCCCTCAGCTCCGCTCTGGGATTGCCCGGTTGCCCACAGCTTCTCCCGCCATCAGCACTGTGAAAGCTCAGGTGTCCCAGGATCATAGACCAGCGGCCTCCACGGGCTTTATCTGGTGCCCAGGTAGTTGAACAATGTATCTTTTTAAAATTCACTGCTGGTATTAAAAAAAAATCAGGGGCCCTCACACAGAAATCCAGCTTCCTGCCTTTTCTGGAAAATTCTCACCAACCAGAAACTCTGGGCTCTTCCAGAGCTGAGCTGCAGCACCCGCTAGAAGGCGGAGACTGCAGGCTGCCCCAGTCCCCACCACGCCCCACAGTCTTCCCAGGCGCTGTGGCCTTGTCAGTTGCCCCTTATTGTCACACTCAGGCTGTTGCCTCTCTTTTAGTCTAGTCGGAGGAAAGAGGTATTTCTGGCTCATGTCTATTTAAACGGGGGAGGGTGTGTGTGTGTAAATGGGAGCTGGAAGGGAGGGAACTAATTCTTCGTGAAAGTTCTAGGAAGTTTAAACGTCCCACATGTTTAAAATGCCAAGAGAGGCCAAACCGGTTTGGCTTAGTGGATAGAGCGTAGGCCTGCGGACTGAAAGGTCCCAGGTTCGGCTCTGGTCAAGGGCATGTACCTTGGTTGAAAAAAAAATAAAATGCCAAGAGAGCTGCTGACTTGCTTGCCTCATGCCCCACCTGCCCCAAGTGGTGTCTGCACATGCATCCCTGGCCCTGGCCACTGGCGGTCCCTCCTGGACTGCTTCCCTTCCCCTCCCCTCCCCTCCCCCCCCCTCCCCTCCTTTCCCTTCCCTAGAGGCAGCACAGAACCTATGATGGGGCTTCTGGCTGGTTCTGGAATCCCTGTGCTTCTTGGAGGTACATCAGGGGAAAAGCGGGTCAAGGCAAGGCCCAAAGCCCAGGCCCCCCCAAACTCGCCAGGATGTTGGGATCCTGGTGCGACTCCATCTGAGCCAAGGCCCTGCTGGTGCCTGTAAGGGGCCCGACCCAGGTGGTGCAGCTGACGAGCCTCGGTGCAGGGAAGGCGCGTCTGATCCCTCGGGCCTCGACCCCGGGAGCTCTCCAGATGCACGAAACTTTCTGGCCTTGGACCGCTCGGCTTGGTCAGGTCCCAGTCACTGTGTGTTTTGTTTTTTGAAAAGGCGGGAAATGCATGAGACTCTAGCCCAGAGTCTCATCTCAGGAAGAACCAGCCGACCCCCTAGTTGGTGGCAGTAGTTGAAACCGACGGGCAGAGGCCCCAGTGTTGCTTGAGGCCCGGGTTCTGGAACTTCCGGCCCCCACTTGCCACTGTCACCATTTCTGTGCTCCCTTGCTATATCATTAAATGCTATTTAACCCAACTCAGCTTTTCCCGTAAGGAAAAAAGATAGTGAAAATCATGGCTTTGTGACTATTGACATATTTAATACGTGAAAATAAATACATGATCATTAAAATAAAAAGTCCACCCACATATCACCGGGACACCGTGCCAGGGAAACCTCTGAGGCCTCCAGTCTCAGCTGGAAACTCATCCTGAGCAGGAAGTTTGGCTTGAAGGGGGGTTTCATGGTGGGGGGGGAGAACCCTCCAGATTGGCGACCACACCATTTATTCATACTTGGCGGCAAGACAATGTGTGGGAGTGATGGGGGGCATCCCTGGGTTGGCACCGATACAGCATGTGGCTACGACGGGACTAGAACAGACCTCTCAAGGGGTGGCCCTTACATCCACATTGTGGGGCAGCAGGGAACCAGAGGTTGTCAGGACAGAGGGTGTCCCTGACCACCCTCGCCGTGCCTGCTGCAGTGAGTGCCTCGCCGACGCCTGGGGGTCTCCCCAGGAGCCCCCCACCTGTGCCATCCTCTGAAACGCCTCCCCTTGCTGTGGGTAAACCTGATGAAAGGACGAGGAAACTCATTTCCAAGGGGGCTTTGGTCTCGGGGTGGCACCCCCTCGCTGGGACGTAGCTGGCACTGAAGCACTGACTGACCGAGCCCTGGGAGTCACCAGGGGGCTCCGGAAGGTCACCCCGGATGGTGAAGGCCTGGGATCCCGAGGCCCACTCGTCGGGGAGCCACCGGTGGGTGGGCGGCCAGTGCTGGGGACATGCAGAGCCGGTGGAGAGTCTAATCCACCCTTGGACACCTTCCCAGCTTCGGACCCCTCCCTGGGCTCTGTCTTCGTGGGAGCAGATGGGTGAATGGTGCGCACTGGGGTCTCCCTGGGGTGGGGCAGGTGGCCCCTCGGGGTGGCTGGGGGTGTCCAGAAGAGCGTGTGGAGTTTTGAAGCACCCCCCTTCACCATCCACGGGGCCTCCCAGCAGGTGCCCACGGGTCGGGAGCCAAATAGTGACTCATCACAGTAAGAAGGAGTGTGGCTGATCAGTCTGGCAAAGGGAAGAGAAACGAAGTGAGTGAATAAACCCTACAACCTTAACACCCGCCCACCCCATGCCACCCCTGCCAGGCACCTGCAGCAGTAGAGAGGGCAGCTGGTAGATCCCAGAAGTCCCTGTCTCCCAGCCCGGCACTCAGTGAGGCCACAACCCCCTCATGTACCACTACCTCCACCTCTGCTATTTTGCCCCTGCCTAGCACCCAGTCCCCCTGTTCCTTGGCATGTGCCCCAGGCCTGGTCAATTTGCATATTTCACTCCTCTGGCCACACTGATTGGTCAGGAATGGCCATCTGACCCATTCGGTCCAATCAGAGTCTGCCTTAGGACCTTTGCTGAAACTACTAGGAAAGATGTTTTTCTGCCTCCTGACTTTGAAAAGCTGGCGGATATAAGGGCAAAGCAGCTGGTGGCATTTCACCTGTAACATGTGAGGGAAAGCTGCACTAAGATGAAGACAGGATCCCAATGATGGTTTGAGCCCCGGTTACGTAAGGCCCAAATTCCCTTTTTCTGCTGAAGCCAGTTTGGGATAAGTTTTCTGTCACTTGCAACTAAAAGCCCTAATTAATACAATGCTGGTCTTTATTTTTTATTTTTTTAATATATTTTATTGATTTTTTTTTTACAGAGAGGAAGAGAGAGAGATAGAGAGTTAGAAACATCAATGAGAAACATCGATCATCTGCCTCCTGCACATCTCCTACTGGGGATGTGCCCGCAACCCAGGTACATGCCCTTGACCGGAATCGAACCTGGGACCTTTCAGTCCGCAGGCCTACGCTCTATCCACTGAGCCAAACCGGTTTCGGCAATGCTGGTCTTTATAACCTTCACTTCTTCTTTAGCCTCTCCTTTTCCTTTTTCATAGTAGCCCCATAAGCTGAATCCTTTGTAGTCCCCTGGCCCTTCTGATTTGAATTTTTGAATATTTACTGATATATTTATTTATTTATTTTTGTTAATCCTCACCAGAAGATATTTTTCCATTGATTTTAGAAAGACAGAAAGATTGATGTGAGAGAGTCAACCTTTCGCTACTTGGTTTAACTTCTCAAACCATGTCTGGCGGAAACCATATCTGGGTGCCTCCTGCACATGCCCTGACCAGGGCCCAGGCTGGGGAGGAGCCTGCAACCAAGGTACATGCCCTTGACCAGAATTGAACTCGGGACCCTTCGGTCAGAAGGGTCTATCCACTGAGCTAAACCAGCTAGGGCTTTACAGGCCCTGGACTCAGCATGTCACATACATTATCTCATTACTTCTCACAACATCCACAGGAGGGAGAGATCGATAATACCATTTTACAGACATGAAAACTGAGGTTTGGGGAGGGTGAAGCCCCATAGCAAGGAGGAGGGAAGGGAGAAGATTCAAATCCAGCCTGGCTCAAGGACCAAGTTCTCAACCAGTGAATCAGACATACACATGCCTTCTCGGCCTCTCATCTTTCATTAGATTCATTCAGCAATTATTCTTTTTTAAAAAAAATTAATCCCGCCGAAACCGGTTTGGCTCAGTGGATAGAGCGTTGGCCTGCGGACTGAAGGGTCCCGGGTTTGATTCCGGTCAATGGCATGTACCTTGGTTGCGGGCATATCCCCAGTGGGAGATGTGCAGGAGGCAGCTGATTGATGTTTCACTCTCATCGATGTTTCTAACTCTCTATCTCCCTTCCTCTCTGTAAAAAATCAATAAAATATGTTTAAAAAAAAAATTAATCCCACAACTGTGAGGTCCATGGTTTTAGGCCAGGACTAAAAGTGCTCAAATTTCCAAATTGAAAAGTCAACCTTTTGCTACTTGGTTTAACTTCTCAAACCATATCTGATGGAAACACATGTCTGTCTGATGCACCTTCTCATGTGAAACCCTCTACGTGTCAGCATCCAGCACAAGACTCCATCCTCCAGGAGAGCATGGGGTTGATTGTAACCTCCCTTGTCATGGACACCATACTTCTGCTCATACAGCCTACATTTACATCAGCATTTTCAGCCAAGTTGTAGGTATCAGTGCTGCTAATGTCAACCAGACCTTGTCAGGGACATTGCCCTCAACCTGACACAATAATAACAAGTCTTCCTTTTATCTCGTTGAATTTTTATCTCCTTAAACAGACACCATTTCCTTTTCTTTTTTTTTTTTTTTTTTTTAAATATATTTTATTGATTTTTTACAGAGAGGAAGGTAGAGAGATAGAGAGTTAGAAACATCGATGAGAGAGAAACATTGCTCAGCTGCCTCCGGCACATCCCCCACTGGGGACGTGCCCGCAACCCAGTTACATGCCCTTGACCGGAATCGAACCCGGGACCTTTCAGTCCGTAGGCCGACGCTCCATCCACTGAGCCAAACCGGTTTCGGCCATTTCCTTTTCTTGACTAAAGTATGTCCCTCCTGGCTCAGCATGGATCCTAAATATGATTAACTAGTTGTTATGGAGTGATTTGTGACCTCCCAAAATTCATGTTGAATTTTAAAGAGGTAATTAGGGTTAAATGAGGTCATGAGGGTGGGCCCCTAATCCAATAGGGATGGTGTCCCTTTAAGAAGAGACATCAGGAGTATACACACTCAGAGAAAAGGTCAGATGAGGACACAGTGACAAGGTGGCCTTCTGCAAGCCAAGGAGAGGCTTCAGGAGAAATCAGCCCTGCGGGCACCCTGACCTTGGACTTCAATAAATTTCTGTTGGTAAGCCCCCCAGTCTATGGTATTTTGTTCTGGCAGCCATAAGCAATAAAAACACCAGTCTCCTGTGTCTTTGTCCAAACCACTGATAAATAAACAAGAAGGAACCCTGAGGTCCACTACCAGATATCTCCTTCCAGGTTGATATTAATCTGGAATAATCCCAATAATATCATTCTAATCTAATTATCCTATCTAATAATAGAGAAACATGGTAATAAACTGTAACTTCACTACCCTTCCCATTGGCTAATCGGCGAGATATGCAAATTAACTGCCAACAAGATGGCAGCCGGCAGCCAGGCAGCTGAAGTGAACAGGATGCTTGCTTTCTCCAGTGATGGAGGAAGCCAAGGTTCCCCGCCTGCCACTGCCGGCTTCTAAGCTGCAGTCTAAGAAACAATGTTGCAATTATAGAAGGTAAATAAACCCCCAGAAACCTGCTTTCAGCAGTCAGAGCTGGAGCTAGCAGGACTGCAACACTGTTGCAATTATAGAACCCAAACAAACACTAGATTCCAGCTTTCAGCAGCTGAGGCCTCAAGCTGGAGCCGGCCTCAGAGCTAAAGCTGGCTCTCAGCTCCAGTGACAGCCATAGAAGGTAAATAAATCCCAGAATTAAAAAAAAGAAAGAAAAAGAGGAGAGGTTGGGAACTTCAGTTGCCCGCCAGCCTGAAAACGGCCCTTAGCCACTCACCCAGACGGGCCAGGCATCGGTGGTCAGGGCGCTCTCACATGGGAGGAGCTCTGCTCAGCCACAAGCCAGGCTGATGGCTGCCAGTATAGCGGTGGTGGGGGGAGCCTCTCCTGCCTCCTCAGCAGCTCTAAAGATGTCCGACTGCAGTTTAGTCCTGCTTCCCACTGGAAAGTGGACATCGCCTGAGGGCTGCCGGACTGCCAGAGGGATGTCTGATTGACATCTTAGGCCCAATCCCCCCGGGGAGCGGGCCTAAGCCAGCAGGTGGTCATCCCCTGAGGGGTCCCAGACTGGGAGAGGGCACAGGCCGGGCTGAAGCATCCCCCCCCTCCCCCGAGTGCACAAATTTTTGTGCACAGGGCCCCTAATATATAATAAAAGGCTAATATGCAAATTGACCCAACAGCAGAACGACCGGTCACTATGATGTGCAACGACCACCAGGGGGCAGATGCTCAATGCAGGAGCTGCCCCCTGGTGGTCAGTGTGCCAGAAGCTGGGCTCATGGCTGGTGAGCACAGCGGCAATGCCAGGAACCTCTCTCTCTTCCCTGGCAGTGGGACATCCCCCGAGGGCTCCTGGACTACGAGAGGGCGCAGGCTGCTGAGGGCCTGCCCTGAGTGCATGAATTTAGTGCATTGGGCCTCTAGTTACTTTATAACCATTAGCATCAGCTCCTGGTTTTCTAACTTGTTCATGAAAATGCAGCAAGAACCATTTTCAAAATGACGTGCTGAAATCTGAAACCAGCAAATCTATGTCATTTCATGGGTCAACCACACCAGTAATCTTATGCAAACTGCTCTGTAATCTTGGGCCAATCCTGACCTCTCTGGGCCTCAGATGCCAGTCTCACTACTATTTATCAAGAGCTTTCCTAAGTGTCAGGTTACTGTGCCCAGCACAGTACACACCTCACCTCACTTAATCCTCTCAGTAAAACCACTAAATCTCACTTTCCACATGAGAAAATTATAGTTCAGAGAGGGCAAGGGGCTTGCCCAAGGTCACACAGCATGTGAACAGCAGGACTCTAAGAGGAACCTAGGTGGCAATACTGAGTGCAGGAGTGCATCTCCCCATGCTGTTACCTGTATTTGTTCTTCTTCCTTGGGGTGAGGGTCGGGGTACTGCCCCTGGAGGAGGTGGTCTCACAGCTCCCATTGGCCCCCAAAGCCCGTGGAGCCTCTCTGCCCACTCCTTTGGGTCTGTTGGCCTTCTCCACCCAGGGTGGGTCAAAGTCTGGCGGCGTGGGCCGGGCGCCTGAAGGGCTGCCAAACAAAGTCTCATCCACGTACGATGCCCTGGCCTTGACCTGATAGCCGCCCCTGCAGCGGTGCTGACGGTGGAGGGTCTGCATCCCACTGATGGCCAGCTCCACAGGGGTCTTCATGCTGCCCGTGGTGCCAGGTGACCGCAGGCATGCTCTGCCCACCAGGCCATGCCTCCAGAGCTCCCTGTGAAAGGGGTCAGGGTGCCATCCCTCTGTCATCGGCAGTGTCATCAGGGAAAGACTGGCAGTCTCTTAAGTCCCCATCCCAAGGGCAAAAGGGTCAAGCAGACCTCTCCGCAAAGGCGAACTGCCAACCTCAGGGGACATTTCGGAAATCTGTTGGACTTTTTTTTAGCTGTCACAATGACGGGGAGAGGGGTGCTACAGGCACATTTTTAATGAATATGCATTCCTAGCATACAGTGTGCACTCGATGAATATTTACAGACTGCTAGAGGGATGAAGGAGAGATGGGGCTTGTGTCCATTTTGGCACCAACCACAAAACAAATTATGGTGGGAGGGGAAGACAGGGCAGGTCTGAATCCTGTATATATTTACGGGGCAGGAAAGAACCGGTCACTCTCACTCCTACCTCCTGCAAACCGCTCTGGAAGTGCTGTCTCACTGAATCCTCTCATCAGTTCTGTGAAGCAGCTTTATGTCTACAGGCGACAAAACTGAGGCTCCAAAAGGTGACGTCACAAGTGCCAGTCACACCTATAAAGCTAAAACAGAGGAAGCGAAATGTGAACCTGGCAGCAGTGCAGAGCTTGTGCACGTAACCATTCTACATAGGGGGGTCACGCCCCTCAAATGCCCCACATGCTCCACCCCCAAATCAGTGTCTGGGTTGATGTCCCAGGATCCTGCATTCTTTTTTTTAAAAAAAATTTTATCTTTATTGTTGAAAGTATTACAACAATACTTACCCCCGGCCCAAGGCCTTCACCGCCCCCCCCTTCCCCAGCCCCAAGGCCTTTACCGCACTATCGTCTGTGTCCGTGTGTGATGCGACCCTGCATTCTTGAGTTTTTCTCTCCTGAGTATCCTGGCTCCTGGACGTCGGCTGCAACCCTCAGTACCCCTCTCCACGCGGGATGGACTCTTCTGTGGGGACCCCGGAATCCTGGAACCCCGGCCGCCCAGGTCCTGCCCCAGGTACCGCGCGGACCGACTCCCGGGGACAGCCGGGCCCTAGCGACGTGTGCTCCGCGCGTCCATCAACA
>NW_006294609.1:5423192-5431747 GCF_000327345.1 Myotis davidii | reverse complement strand
GAGGAGTGGGCACTTCCCAGGGTGGGGAGAGGCCGGCTGGCAGGGGATCGGGGGCAGGACCGCCGGTCTGACCCGGGTCCTGGCGGCCGGAGCCACCGCGTTCCGAAGGCTAGGGCCTGCGGGCCTTCCTGGTCGGGTCTTTGGTTGCCCGCTGCTCATTGGCTACTTCCGATTCAGGGGGCGGGCCCTAGTTCCCTTTCGTCCAATGAAAAGTGCAGGTGCTGGAGCTCTGACTTGGAAAGTGGGGGTTCTTTTGAGAGGTTGAATTAAGGGGAGGCCGAGGCCCGTAGATTGGGACAGTGATGCCCCCAAACCTCTGGGGAATTAATAGTAATAAATTAAACCTGGGTTTGTTGGCCGCCTACTATGTGCCAGGCTCCGTACTAAGAGCTTTACCAGCCTTATCATTTAATCATCACACCACCCTGTGAGCTATGTGTTATCATCCCATTTGCCAGAGGAGGAAACTGAGGCCTAGATTGGTAAAAAAAAAACTTGACCAAAACCACACAGTTTGTGAGCGGGAGAGCCGGGATTCAAACCCGCGACTGTCTGGTTTCAGAGCCTGTGCTGTTTCTACTACTGAATGCCAGCTGTATGCAAATGGGAAGGGAGGGCAGGAGCCCCTTATTTTCCACAGCCCCGTGCCCAGCCGGTGCCTGGCACAGAATAGCTTTGGGTAAGTAGATGAGTGAGTGTTTATGTGGAGAGAGGCCTACCCTTCTCCAAGGCAGGCACCAGACTTTATCCCAGTTTCCCCAGCCTAGCTAAAGCCTGGCACACAGTAGGTGCTCTGTAAATGCGGAGAAACTGCTAAAGATAATGAACAGGAGGTCAGAGTACTACATGCCAAAGAGGAGCCCATGTATGTGGTTCAGACTAGGGCTGCCCTGGCTCAGCCCTGTACAGGCTGTGGGATAGTGAAGAAGTTGCTTAACCTCTCTGAGCCACATCTGCAGAAGACAGAGGTTTCCACTTGTGCAGAGGCTGATGATTACATGTGCCTCACAGACCTGGAAAGGATGGAATGACATGTTTATATGCTCTGTCGTGCAGTAGAATGCTGGGCCCTGGTGTGTTCCAAGACTTGGTTGTTATGTGCCTAGAACAGGGATTGGCAAACTTTTCCTCCAGGGACCACGTGGTAAATATTTTAGGCTTTGTGGGGCCCTATAAGGTCACCGTCTTTTTTGTTGGGTTTTTTGACAGTCTTTTAAAATGTTTGTGACCACTCTTAGCACACAGGCTATACTAGACAGGCTGCAGCCCTGCCTAGATGGTGCAGGGACCATAGAGGGCCACAGTGGGAGGAACACACTCCGATCCCCCCACTTGCTGTCTGTGTGATCTTGGGAGGGTCACGTCACCCCTCTGTGCCTCAGTTTCCTTCTGTAAGATGACAAGGTAATAGTACCCACTTCCCAGGGTTGTTGTAGGGTTAAGTGTGTTAACCTATGTGAATGCAGCAGCACCTGGCTTCGAGTAAGAGCGTGTGAGCTCCAATCATTACAGTGAATTCACGGTCCATACCTGTTATTTCGAGAGGGAGGGGACAGTCCTGTAGTCTGAGAGGGCTCCCCGGAGGAGGCACCTGGGTTAGCTGTGCTGGGACTAAGGGGTCTTGGATGGGCATCCGTGAGGCATATGCTCTCGTCACCGTTTCCCAGATGTGGGAACACAGGCTCCGGGAAGATTAAGTCCCTTGTGTGGGGTCCCCCAGCTGGCAAGTGACAGAGTTGGGACTGAAACCAGGCTGTGTGTCTGCAGAGCCTGCTCTCTGCCCCTCTGCCCTGTCCTGGCCCCGTCAAAGGGGAGCCCTGTAGCAGGGACATCTCGTGATCTGGCAGGGGAGTCATTGACTAGAAAGGGGTGCAGACCAGCTGCAGGACAGCCCCCCTCCCTGCCCAGTGGTCTGATGGTACCTGGAGTGATGCTGCCTCTCTGCTCCTCCCTCCAGCTGGGACCTGGCCGACCCCTGCCCACCTTCCCCACCTCGGAATGCACCTCGGACGTGGAGCCGGACACGCGGGAGATGGTGCGAGCCCAGAACAAGAAGAAGAAGAAGTCGGGAGGCTTCCAGTCCATGGGTGGGTGCTCCAGGCATCTGGAGAAATTGGTGGGGGGGCGGGTAGCAGCCGGGGGTTACCACACCCTCTGAGCTCTGCTCTGGGCCCAGCACTGGTAGGTATTGGGCAAACTGAGGCAGCAGACACTGTCTCAGAGCCAGTCAGGGCCTCATGGGGGCAGCGGGCCTGACACAATGAGAGAACAGTTAGAGCAGGACTCGGGGCGATGCGGTGCAGGAACAGGCAAAGACATTTGGGGATTTAGTGCCTGACAATAGCATTTCAGAGCAGCAGGGGAAAGATGCGATAGTCGTGTGCGTGGGGGCTCCCTCCACCCTGGTCGTTCCCGTGTCTTTCCCAGGCTTGAGCTACCCGGTGTTCAAAGGCATCATGAAGAAAGGCTATAAGGTGCCAACGCCCATCCAGAGGAAGGTACGCGCTGGGCAGGGCTGGGGGTTTGGGAGGAGGGGATGAGGAACTTGGCCTTCTCTCAGCCTCTTGATAGACACCCCTTGTCCCAGCTGTCACATCTGTTGTCCCTCTTATTCTGAAGCCCCACAAGCTTGCCTGTTCCACAGGTCGGGGAGGTTGGGCCCAGCAGAGAGGAGACGCGGCCCCGTGCCTCTTTGCCATTTAAGGCCGTTCCCTGCTGAGGCTGCGCAGTGAGGAGCAGTGGTCAGGGAGGGTAGAGTCTGGCTTCATCTGAAGAAGGATGTTCAAACCATGGAAAGAGTTGGGGGTGGTGAGCTGCTCGTCCCTGGAGGTGTGCAAACGAGCGTTGGCAAAAATGGGATCAGGACTGGGCGACAGGCCCCTTCCCCCTCACTGAGGTCCCCTAGTTCCACTGGGAACTCGAAGCTCTGATGCAGGAGCTGACCGCCCTGCCCCCTCCCCATTCGTCTCCAGACCATCCCCGTGATCCTGGATGGCAAAGACATGGTGGCCATGGCCCGGACGGGCAGTGGCAAGACAGCCTGCTTTCTTATCCCCATGTTCGAGCGGCTGAAGGCCCGCAGTGCTCAGTCGGGGGCCCGTGCCCTCATTCTCTCGCCCACCCGGGAGCTGGCCCTGCAGACCATGAAGTTCACCAAGGAGGTGTGTTGGGGTTGCAGAGGGGGGAGGGGGGACAGGAGAGGGGGATGGTGGGGAGGGCAGGGAGAGGCAGGCTGAGTCACCTCCCCCTTACCCTCTCTCAATCTTTCTCTGTCTCTCCCCACAGCTGGGCAAGTTCACCGGCCTCAAGACTGCCCTGATCCTGGGTGGGGACAAGTAAGAACCCTCTTGCCCCTGGCCCCGGTCACCCACACTCCCATCCCTGTGCAAGCGCACCCCGTGCCTCCAGGGTATCAGAGTGTAGGAGCCTGTGTGGCTTATTAACAATATCAAGTTCTTGGCACATTCTAAAAAAGAAGAATGATGCTTGTGAAGAATTAGGGAGACATGCAGTAACATACGAGAAGAATTTCCCACACGAGCACTGCGAAGGTTCTGGTGCTTCTGAAAGACAGCTCGTGGCATCCGGGTCGCCCACCCGGTAGCTCAGATGTATGTTTTAATGTGCGTACTTGTGGGTTGTTTAAAGCAGAATGTGCAAAAATCAAAGCATGTTTGTAATAGCTCAGATTTGCAAAATGTATTTTTCCTGATGTGCTGGTACCATCCTTCTGAAGTGGCAGGCATCACACCTGTTTACAGGTGAGCACGCTGAGGCGGTGGTGGGCCCAGAGCCGCGCAGTGGTTTGGTAGTACCGCTCAGATGAGAACTCGGGTCCCCTGCTGTGCCCCCTCCCCCTTCCACAGGCCTCCCTCCCAGGGCAGCCCCCTCCTTGTTCTCAGTGTCACTGTCACCAGTCACTTAGTTCTGCGTGTTTTGCTGTCCAGGGCTCTTTGCCTACATTATAATGTATTATCTCTAGTTAGTTACTGTGAGCAGTGCCTCCCAGGCTAGGCCTGGCCCGGAATTCTGGCTCCTACAGGTGTCCCAGGGGACGACTAAGTTAGGGATGTGTGTGCTCAAAAGGTTTAAGAATAAGGACAGAGAGATTCCAGAAACTGGATTCGAGGTGCAGCTGGCAGTTCCAGGGGTAGTTGCTAGGAGGCTGTGGGTGAAAGGCAACTTTGTTGCCTCTGGAGATAGAGAGTGAGGTGGGTTGTGAGGCTGAGCCCACTCTTTGGGGAACTCTTTGTTGTGTGAGTCCTTTTGTGTGTTTGAACCTGCATCTCTTGTCACGGCAGGGCCTTTGCCTAGGACAGCGGTTCTCAACCTGTGGGTCGCGACCCCTTTGGGGGTCGAACGACCCTTTCACAGGGGTCGCCTAAGACCATCAGAAAACACATATATAATTACATATTGTTTTTGTGATTAATCACTATGCTTTAATTATGTTCAATTTGTAACAATGAAAATACATCCTGCATATCAGATATTTACATGACGATTCATAACAGTAGCAAAATTACAGTTATGAAGTAGCAACGAAAATAATTTCATGGTTGGGGTCACCACAACATCAGGAACTGTATTAATGGGTTGCGGCATTAGGAAGGTGGAGAACCACTGGCCTAAGATGTTAGCAGTAGCCTTTCCCCAGTGGCAAGTCTGGGGTCAGGGAGTGGGCTCACCGGGTATTTGGTGTGGGAAGGGACAGGGACTAGACAGAGGCCTGTTCTATCGAGCTGACTCCTGCCCTTCTCCCTAGAATGGAAGACCAGTTTTCAGCCCTGCATGAAAACCCTGACATGTGAGTTTGCATTGGGGGTCATGCTCTGGGGTCCCTTCCCAGATGGCCAGCGTCTGAGGAGTGAGAGGAGGGCTCTGCTGGTGGCCCTGGGTGACCTGGCCTGCACCCCCCTTCCAGAATCATTGCCACCCCTGGCCGCCTGATGCATGTGGCTGTGGAGATGAACCTGAAGCTGCAGAGTGTGGAGTACGTGGTATTTGACGAGGCTGACAGGTAAGGCTGCAGGTACACCCCTCGCAGGGTCCAGGTCGGCCGCGGCTGGGAAATCGGAGGGAGGTGAGGTTTCTGGGAGGAAGGGCTCTGCCAGGAGAGACCTGTGTACCGGGATCACCGTTAGAAAAAGTAGCACAAAGTTGAGAACACAGGTGGGATCAAATCCCAGCTCCCTGAACTTGGACAAATCACTGAGGGTCTTGGGGGCCTCGGTGGGGGGGGGGCTCGCCTGCAGAGTGGGGATAAACTAGCATGTGCCTCCCAGAATGCCGTGAGGACTCGGGAGCCGATATTTGTAAAGTACTCCAAACGGTGCCTGACCCAGAGCGAGGGCTGCTGTCATTTATTTCAATGCGAATTTGTAGAAAACAGAACAGATCAGACCCAAGATTTCAGGGTCATTATTGCTTAGGATGAAGTTGTCAGAGAGAAAAATCGAGGCAAACACCGACCACATGGAAGAAGTATGGTGGGGGCGAGGGTGGTTGAAGGTGGGAACTCACTGGAGGAAGCCCCTCTCCTGACCCATCCTGCCCCCTGCCCTCCGCCCTCCGCCCTCCCAGGCTCTTTGAAATGGGGTTTGCAGAGCAGCTGCAGGAGATCATCAGCCGCCTCCCGGGGGGCCACCAGACACTCCTGTTCTCGGCCACGCTGCCCAAGATGCTGGTGGAGTTCGCCCGGGCCGGTGAGTGAGCTCGGGGGGCGCCTGGGCCCCGGGCCTTGTCCTGCCGTGACTCAGCCCCCCACTCCCCTCTGCCCACCGCAGGCCTCACGGAGCCCGTGCTCATTCGGCTGGATGTGGACGCCAAACTCAACGAGCAGCTCAAGGTGAGGTCTGCCCGTGCCCCTGGCCAGGCCTCTGTGCAGGGCCCTGAGCCACCCCCTCACGGCCCTCTCCTTGCAGACCTCCTTCTTCCTGGTGCGGGAGGACACCAAGGCCGCCGTGCTCCTCCACCTGCTGCGCGACGTAGTGCGGCCCCAGGACCAGACCGTGGTGTTTGTGGCCACAAAGCACCACGCGGAATACCTCAGTGAGGTGAGCGGGCCTGGCTGGTGAGGAAGACAGCTCCTGGCACCTGCACCCTCATTAGCTCGGGCTGCAGTTCCATGTGCAGACACCGGAGGGCAGCACCGGAGCGGGACACGGGCCTGGCCGGGGCTTATGACTTTAATGAACTCCCAGGTACTCAGTTATCAACTCATGGCCAGTCCTGACTCATCCGTTGCTACCCCCTCCACCCAGGTTATGCTGAAGTATTCTCCCAGCCGTGCTATCACTTTTGTATACATTTCCCCATATGTTTCGTTTTTTAAAAATGAGGTGTGGACTGCATGCAGTGAGCTATGTACAGTGCCCAATTCTACGTGAGCAACTGGATGAGTTTTTCCATATGAGAGCATGGGGATCCTGTGCCCCAAAGGCTGCTGGGGCCCCTCCCTGGGTCAGCCACACCTGGGGTCTGTTTTCTGAGGACACACTTCACTGGGTTTCATTAACTTGTCATACATTTAACGGAGCTTCCTCCTTGCGTGCAGCTGCTGGGGTCTCTGATGAATGAGACTGAAATAGTAATTCTCAAAGAGCAGTTAACACTCACGGTGCTTCCTGTGTTCCGGGCCGAGTTCTCAGCACTATGTTAACGCATTGAATCCTAACAAAGCTACAGAGCAGGACAATTCTCCCCATTCTATATTCGAGGAAAATGAAGGCACAAAGAGGTTAGGTCACTTGCCGAGGTCATGCAGCTCATTAGTGGGAGTCAGGATGAGGCTTACACCAGGTCATGGCATCCCGCTGTGGCCCAGACTCTTCTCTTTCCTACCAGCTCCTCACCCCTCTCACTTCTCCCCTCCTGTCCTGGCTCCGAGCAGCTGCTGACGACCCAGCGGGTGAGCTGCGCCCACATCTACAGTGCCCTGGACCAGACAGCCCGCAAGATCAACCTGGCCAAGTTCACCCACGGCAAGTGCTCCACCCTCATCGTGACGGACCTGGCGGCCCGGGGCCTGGACATCCCGCTGCTGGACAACGTCATCAACTTCAGCTTCCCGGCCAAGGGCAAGCTCTTCTTGCACCGCGTGGGTGAGGAGCCGGCGGGCGCTGAGCCCGGGGGGAGCTGAGGGCACAGGGCGCGACTCCCACCCTTCCGGTGGGGAACCCGGCTCAGGGGTCTGACCTACAAGTGAGGACCTGGTGGGGGTGGGCCGGCACGATTCTCATGGGTGCCTCATGGGGCGATTCTCCTCTCTCTGGACTCTGTCCTGGGCGCCCCTGTCTTTTCTGTCGTGCTCCTTGGTGACGTGGCCCCTCAGCTCCCTCCTCCCCGAAGTCCTCTCAGTAACGCTGCCCTGTGAGCTCCCTCCTGGGGACCTATGCCCCCTCAGGGTTGGGCAGGTGGGAGTTGTGCTAAAGCTTGACCACCTCCTCCAGGTCGTGTGGCCCGGGCTGGTCGAAGTGGCACGGCCTACTCCTTGGTGGCCCCAGATGAGGTCCCCTACCTGCTGGACCTGCACCTGTTCCTGGGCCGCTCCCTCACCCTCGCCCGCCCCCACGAGGAGCCTTCAGGTGAGTGGAGGCCAGGGCGGGGCTGAGGTCCTCCGTGGAGTTCTTCACGTGGGCAAAGGACAGAGCTGTCCCCTCTGGTAGGGGGTGGGGCTGGATCTGACCCCAGGATATCCCCGTACGGTCACCCTCGGTATCCACGGTGGATTGGTTTCAGGACCCCCTCAGATACAAAAATCCGCGATGCTTAAGTTTCTTATATTAAATGACATATTTGCACGTAACCTACACACATCCTCCCTAACATTAAATCATTTCTAGTTACGTATAGTAATAGAATGTGAATGCTATGTAAATAGGCATTACACTGTATGGTTTAAGGCAGTGGTCGGCAAACTCATTAGTCAGCAGAGCCAAATATCAACAGTATGATTGAAATTTCTTCTGAGAGCCAAATTTTGTAAACTTAAACTAGATAGGTAGGTACATTGTTATTAACTTAATTAGGGTACTCCTAAGGCTTAAGAAGAGCCACACTCAAGGGGCCAAAGAGTGGCGCGCGAGCCGCAGTTTGCCGACCACGGGTTTAAGGAATAACGACAAAACTCTGTACGCATTTAGTACAGATGCAACCGTCATGGGCCTAACCATGTAGCACGTCGGCAACCACGGGGGTGATTCTGTGATTCGGGCCAGTGTGGGAGGCCGGGCCATGGGCAGGTGGGCCGGCGGCAGGCCTATGACCGGGCTCCCTTTGCGGTGGCAGGTGCGGTCGGTGTGGACGGCGTTCTGGGCCGGGTGCCACAGAGTGTGGTGGACGACGAGGACTGCGGCCTGCGGAACACCCTGGAGGCGTCGCTGGAGCTGCGGGGCCTAAGCCGTGTGGCTGACAACGCCCAGCAGCAGTACGTGCGCTCGCGGCCAGCACCCTCGCCGGAGTCCATCAAGCGGGCCAAGGAGCTGGACCTCGCGGGGCTGGGCCTGCACCCCCTCTTCAGTGAGTCCCCATGCAGGGCAGGGCAGGGGGGGCGG
>NW_006294609.1:5415364-5422705 GCF_000327345.1 Myotis davidii | reverse complement strand
CTTCCACTTACTGATGGGCAGCCTGAGGCTCACTGCAGTGACCTGCCCGAGGCCTGGTAGAGGCCTGAGGACCTGGCTTCCCATTGCTTTCATCTCCTCTTGACGCCCTCTGAGCACCCCTAGGGGACAAGCCTGCCAGCCAGCCAGCCTCAGGGAAAAGGATTTGAGTGTCATGGTTGAGAGCACTGGTTTCAGAGCCAGCTGAGTCTGGGCTGAAATCCCAGCTGTGGCTCGTCCCAGCTGTGTGACCTCGGGCTGGTTACTTGCCCTCTCTGGGCTCCCTTTCTGGTTGTGAAAGGCAGATAATGAGAGAGCCCTCTCGGAAGGGTTGGAGGACTTGGGGAGGAATGCCATAGGGAGCCCACCAGGCTGGTGAGGGAGGAGTTGCGGGGAGGAGAGGCCAGTGGGTGAAGGACTAGGGTGTCATCTCCACAGACCATCTTTGAGATCAATGCCTCCAGCCGGGACCTGAGCAGCCAGGTGATGCGGGCCAAGCGGCAGAAGGACTGCAAGGCCATCGCCAGCTTCCAGCAGGGGCGGCAGGAGCGGCAGGAGGGCCTGGCTGGCACAGCCCGGAGCTGCCCAGCGCGGCAGGTGGAGCAGCCTGGGAAGGAGGAGGAAGAGGCGGCGGGAGAGAGTGTGGAGGTACACACCCCACCCGGGAGTCTGGGCTGGGTCAGAAGCTGGTCCTTAGTGCGAGAGGCAGGGCTGGGGGACCCCAGAGGTGTCCTGCTCACCTGGTGGGCAGGGTCCTGGGCCTGCTCATGCTCCCCTCTTACGTTTGATTTGGATGGGGGTTCAGTAGCCAAAACATAACAGCTGAGAACCCCAGACTCGTCCCTAACACAGAGAGGGCCAGGCCCAGACAAGGCAGGGCCTGGCCTGGTCACACAGCCGGGAGATTAAGCTGGGATGGAACACGGGTCCCTCCTTGGTTGGCACCTCAGCCCCCCTGCCCCCATCTGTCCTGACCCTGCTTGTGCTTGAGGTGGGGCGAGCTGCACGTGCAGAGGAGGAAATGGCAACCCCAAGCCGGACCGGTGTTGGGGGGCAGGTGGGCTCCCAGGGGCTGCAGGTGTGACTGGGCCTTGGTCTGCCAGGACGTCTTCACAGAGGTCGTGGGCCGGAAGCGGCAGCAGCCAGGACCTGAGCAGGGAGCCAAGAGGCGGAAGGAGGAGGCCCGGCAGCGCGACCAGGATTTCTATGTCCCCTATCGGCCCAAGGACTTTGACAGTGAACGGGGGTGAGCCGCCCGCTGGAGGGTGTGTGTGTGGTGTATACATGTGTGTGTGTGTGTGGTCTATATATGTGCATGTGTGTGTGGTGTATGTATGTGGCCTATATATGTGCATGTGTGTGTATGCACGGTGTATATATGTGTGTGGTGTGTATATTTGTATGTGTGCACACACATGTGTATATATGTGTGCATATGTGGTGTATATGTGTGTGTGGTGTACATATGTGCGTGTGTGGTGTATGTGTATGTACATGTGTGGGTGTGGTATATATATGTGCATGGGTGTGGTGTGTGTGTGGTGTATATATGTGTGTGGTATATGTGTGTATGTCCATGTGTGGTGTGTATATATATGTGTGTGTGGTATATGTGTGTGTGTGCGTACGTGTGTGGTGTGTATATTTATATGTATGTGCGCATGTGTGGTATATATGTGTGTGGTGTATGTGTGTGTACATGTGTATGTGGTGTACGTATGTGTGTGTGCGGTGTGCATGTGTGGGTGTGGTATATATGTGCGTGGGTGTGGTGTATGTGTGTGCACGCGGTGTATATGTGTGTTGTATATGTGTGTGTGCATGTGTGTGGTATATATGTGCATGTGTGTACATGTGTGTGGGGGGTGTGTGGCAGGTGGGGCCTGATGGGCCCCCATCAACCCTGTTGTGTCTCCCCACCGCCCTCTGCAGCCTGAGCGTTGGTGGGGACGGGGGCGCCTTTGAGCAGCAGGTGGCTGGCGCTGTCCTGGACCTGATGGGGGACGAGGCCCAGAACCTGACCAGGGGCCGGCAGCAGCTCAAGTGGTGAGTGAGCTCGCCAGTGCAGCCCTTCCATGCCTGCCTGTCTGCCACGTGGTCCCTATCCACTGGCATGTGACCCCCAGCCTGTCCTGACTCCCCTTTGATCCCTAGAGCAGGAAATATGCCACCCCATCCCCTCATTGATCCTGCACAACACAAATTACGATCTGTGACCCCCTCCTCCAGTCCCCATGTCATCGCACAATAAAGATGATGAACCCTACCCCACCCCCATTCAGTGCCTAGAAATGGCAGAGTAGGGGTTGGGAACCCTGTCCCTGACCGAGGCCCCCCAGTTTTCAGTGACCCCCACACACACCGCCTTTGAGACCTAGGCTACTAGGGAAAGGTGAGGAGGACCCGGGGACAGGCCTTTATTGAGCACCTACTGCATGCCAGTCATGGCCATGCTGCTTTTCTACAACACTCCAACATCCCAGTGAGAGGGCCAGGGGAGGGAGGCCACCCCCGGCCCCCTCCGTCCACAACAGCCCACCAACCCTCTCTGCTGCAGGGACCGGAAGAAGAAGCGGTTTGTGGGACAGTCCGGACAGGAGGACAAGAAGAAGATCAAGACAGAAAGTGGCCGCTATATCAGCAGCTCCTACAAGCGTGACCTGTATCCTGAGGGGCGGGGCTGAGTGGCACCTCCTGTAGGCGGGGCTGAGTGGTACCTCCCATAGGCGGGGCCTGTTTATGCTGGGGGCGGGGCTGAGTGGCACCTCCCGTGGGCGGGGCCTGTTTATGCTGGGGGGCGGGGCCTTCTCCCAGCCCAGGGGTTTCCTGGGCTTCAGGATCCGCCAGCCGCCTCCTTAACACCTTCCCAGCTACCAGAAGTGGAAGCAGAAACAGAAGATCGACGACCGCGACTCGGAGGAGGAAGGGCCATCGGACCGGCGAGGCCCAGAGCAAAGAGGCTGGAAGCGGGGCCGAGGCCAAGGTAGGATGCACCGCCACACACACGTGGGCAAGTGGAATGTTTGGTCACCTGGGAACTTGGTCCCCCGATCCCTCCCGAGTCCCTCAGCTGGTGACAGGCTAAGGGGGTTTGTACCGTTCTGTCTGCCAGAGCCTGTGCTGCAGGATGGCCCCGTGCGCCAGCTGCCCTGCGTGCCAGGGCCTCAGGCTGCCCCTCGGGGCTTTGCTGTGCCCTGAAGGGAGGGGACGAGCCTGTCCCACCCCCCAAGCTTGCGGTCAGAGAGGGCTCCGCTTGCCGTGCGGAGACAGGCTCTGCTAGACACTCGCCACGCAGGGCCTGGGTGCGAAGACAGAATGCCCACCTTACAGGCAGGGACGCTGAAGTGGGTCACGGGGCAGTGACTGGCCCTGGGCTACCCAGCTGCCTGCCACCCCCCCTGGGGACGGGAGCGTGGCACTATGTCCTGGGCTCTCAGTCACTCCTGGGTCCCCAGGGCCTGGCACAGAAGAGGCGCTCAGTCAGGCGTTGGTGACGTGTTAATAATCCTAACAATTACACCCAGGAGGCCCTTCCTCTGGGCAAGGCCTTGTTCTGGGCATTGTCCACATTAAATCATTGAGTCAGGAGGACCCATGAGGAGGAAGGTGCTATTATTCCTAATTCACCAAGGGGGAGACAGAGGCACAGAGAAGTGACTTGCCAGGTCTAAGAGGCCACAGCTGGGATTTGAACCCCGGAAGTCCTGGCTTGAGGTTCCAGACCTATACCGTAGACTACTGTAGCCTTGTTAAGCACCTACTATGTGCCAGAGGCTGGGGCCACAGCAGTGAACGCACAATGGGAGTGGGGGCAGGGGAGCAGTCCGGAGGCTTCTGGGAGGAGGAGACATGGGGAGTCAACCCAAAGGCTGAGCTCCCTGGATCCTTGTCTTGGCAGGTGCCTCCCAGCCGCGCACCTCAGGCCCCCCCGCCGGCCGCGTGCGCTCAGAGCTCAAGACCAAGCAGCAGATCCTGAAGCAGAGGCGCCAAGCCCAGAAGATGCGCTTCCTGCAGCGTGGGGGCCTCAAGCAGCTCTCTGCCCGCAACCGGCGCCACGCCCGGGAGCTGCAGCAGGGCGCCTTTGGCCGGGGCGCGCACTCCAAGAAGGGCAAGATGAGGAAGAGGATGTAAAGAAGATGGCCCAGCCCTGGCTCCTCCCGGCTCCAAGTGTGAACACCAGCACATGCTCCTGCCTGCCGCTCTGTGCCTGGCCCCGTGCAGGGCGTTGGGGAGCTCCCTGCAGAGCCTCCGCTCATGGGGAGTGCTGTAGGCCCCAGGGCAGCAGCTGCCTCTGCTGAGACAGGGACGCGTGTGCAAGGTTTTGAAGGGTGCATAGGAGTTTGCGCCCTGAATTGGCGACTCGGCTCCTGCTGCTTCTGTGTGCTCTGGGTTCAGAGGTGGTGGTCACACAGGTCTGAGCCGTGAGTGCCGAAGGCCCAGTGATGTATTTTTAAGGTAATAAACCTTTCCTGAGCACCTCTGGTGGACCAGGAGTGCCGTCCACTCTAGGAGTTGGAAGGGACAGACCCAGGCACTGAAATCCCAGCTAGCGCGCCGGGTGAGTTGAGAGCGTGTGGGCAAGTCCCGTGGGATCCCCCGGGGACCCTCTGAGGTTGGGTTCTGTTGGAGTCCCCAGTTTGCAGAGGAAAATGAGGCTCAGAGGATGAGTTAGCTGTCTAAGGTGGGGGAACCCCAAAGCTGACAGTCGGTCCCCTTCCTCCTGCTGGGCCAGCCTCGTAGCTGGGAGTGGAGTTGTGGGGACGACACAACAGGATGCAGGGTCTGGGCAGGGGCACAGCTGCTCCTCTGGCTGTGAAGGGGTTCACCCTGCCCCACCACACACCAAGCGGGCAGTACCTGGCCAGGCCTCTGTCCTGCCCGAGGCCCTACTGGGTCCTGGAAGGTCAAGGGTAGCCTCCAGCAGCTGCATATCGAGCCGAGGGAGGGGCCTTGTGAGCAGGTGCCCTGGGAGTGGGACCTCTTGCTGGTCCTACTGATTTTACTTGACTTAACCCAACACTCACCTGGAATTTACCAGCATTTGCACCAGGCCCCATTGCAAGCACCTGGCAAATACCTGCTTGTTAATGCCCCCAGCTGCCCTGGAGGAAGAACCTGGCCCCAGGCCAGGTGATGGGGGTGGAGTGGGTGCCCCCATGTCGGCCACAAGTTCTGAGTGCTGGCTGTGTGCCCCTCGTGTTGTCCCGCCGCCATCTGAGTGGGCACGGCCCTCCCATCTCCAGGTGAGAGCCATTCCGCCCCACCCCAGGAAATGTGCACCTTCTTTCCGGAGAAGCCCCTGGGGGGGCGCCCACTACTCACCAGGGTCGGGCTAGGGGGCCGCGGTCTCGGGCTCACTCTGGGGGAGGCTGGCCAGCACGGCAGAGAGGTCCAGGAGGAACAGCTTCACCTGGGGGTCCCCAACAAGCCACAGTCACACCCGCGCCCACCCCCAATGCTGCAAGACCAGGGTCGGGTCGGGACCCTCTAAAAGACAGCAATGTTGGTGGTTCCGGGTTTTTTAAGGCCCAGTCGGCCTCCCAAACGATTCCTTAGCAGATGCCTTCGCAGTTGGGTACCACCTGCATTATAATTAAATTCTTACTTTCACCTCCATCAATTTATTTTCCCCCTTTAATTGGATCAGTCATATTTGTTGGCGTCTGGCTTACTCACTTTCTCCATGGGTGGCCCTTCTCTGCTTTGAGCTAATTCACTTACTGACACGGACTTAATGAGCATCCCTGGCTCCACTGCCAAGAACCAGTCACCCGGCGGACCTTCCCTTGGGCGCTCCCTTCACACGTTTCACTGAAATCAACGTCTGAGATGGAAACGATTCCAGCAAAGATGGGGAATGTTTACCCTGACCAGTTTGGCTCAGTGGATAGAGCGTCAGCCTGCGGACTGAAGGGTCCCAGGTTCGATTCTGGTCAAGGGCACATGCCTGGGTTCCTGGCTCGATCCCCAGTAGGGGGCGTGCAGGAGGCAGCCGATCAGTGATTCTCACCATTGATGTTTCCCTCTCCCTTCCTCTCTGAAATCAATAAAAGTATTCTTTTTTTAAAAAAAGAAAACGAAACCGTTGCCGAGTTTGGCCGGTTGCTGTCGCTGACGGGGTGAGTCCTAGGCCCCAGACCAGGGCGTGGAAGGCCTAGTTGCCCCGTGTTGGGATCAGTGTTGGTTGAAAAGGACTGGCGTCTGCTGTCACTGCATAGTGAGCCTCTGTCCCTCCTAGCGTCACCTGGGGGTGGACCTCTGTACCCGAGCCACACCGGGGAGAGCAGTGGCCCACAAAAACCCACCCAACGCAGGGCGTGGCACAAAGGTGGGCTCCGGGGCCCCAGTTCTTGCCATTTGGTTGGAATCCTGGCCATGGGGGGCAGGGGTGGGGTGGGGGAAAGGAGTGCCTCTCTCTGTTTCCCCCACTCCTCAAGGGGGTCATGCTCTGGGAACCCCCAGAAACAAGTGTCTCCAGAGTCAGAAGCCCCCTCCTCTGGCTGTAAACCTTGCAAACCTGAAAGCATAGAAAAATGGTGTGTGGTCCACAGTGACACCTGTGAGGCCGCGGTGCAGAGACCACTGCTCCACCCCACCCCCGCCCTCGCCAGGGAAGCAAGGCCTGTCGCATGACCGCAAAGCGAATCTCGCCCGGCAGGCCTGGCTCAGCGGTTGAGCATCAACCTCTGAATCAGGAAGTCACGGTTGGATTCCCAGTCAGGGCACATCCCCAGGTTGCTGATCCCCACAGCCGATTAATGATTCTCTCTCATCATTGATGTTTCTCTCTCCCTTTCCCTTCCTCTCTGAAAGCAATAAAAAAAATTTTTTTTTTAAAAAGCAAGTCTCAATCTCCTGGCTTATATTGATGTCACTTGTTTGACTCTTGGCATAAATGCATGGAGTCGGTCCGTATACACCCTGGCCCTCCCTGCATATGCAGGACACAGACCCAAGGGGCCCGACTTCCTTCCGACCACATGGCAGGTGACAGCACTAACCCCAACTGGGGGCCCAGGTGGCACTGAGCCCGTATCTGGTGCCTCTGATCAGAGGGCCAAGCTTAACCCAGAGGTGGGGTTTCAGGCGTGGGGGTGTGCCGAAGGCTTGGGGGCTGGAGGTGACAACAGGGGCCCTCACCTGCTCCAGCTGCCCCTCCGTGTCCTCGAGGTCCAGGGCAGGCGGCTGCCTCTGATGCTGGCACACCAACTGGAACAGGTTGAGCGCCGCCATCCTCACGCGGCCCAGCAGCAGCGTCTTCTCAGCGGCTGTGTTCTGGATCTGAACCCACTTGGACTCCTGGAGAACGCCCCGTCCGTCCCCGTTAAGGTGTGATGGCTGGAG
>NW_006294609.1:5414778-5415111 GCF_000327345.1 Myotis davidii | reverse complement strand
TGCAGGCCCTGCCCTCCCCCTGTCACTCGGCTCTCCAGCGCCCCCGCAGCCCACCTGTGAAACGGGGGCATCACCAGCCGCTACCCCTCAAGGGGAGATGGCTCCACGCCTCCGTTCAGCTAAGCTCACTGCCTGCGACCAATATTCATTCTGAGCGCCTGGGTCTCCCCCCTCCCGCGCCTGCCCGGGTGTCCTTTCTGAATCCCGGTTTCCCCATCTGTAAAATGGGGTTGACAATAACAGGACCCACTTCACGGGGCCTTGGGGAGAATTCAAGAACGAAGCGTGCCCCTGGCATACAGTTAGTGCTCAGTAAGTGGTGATCCCTGCATA
>NW_006294609.1:5404917-5414764 GCF_000327345.1 Myotis davidii | reverse complement strand
CCCTTCGCATCCCGCGGCTCCGTCGGGCCTCGGCGTCCTGGGGGGGAGGGATGAACCGGAGGCCAGGACGCTCAGGATTGGGCGCCTGCGGAGTGCGCCCCTTCCTCCCCGGCCCAGCATTAATTAGCACGTGCAGCCATGGATTGCAAACAGATGGCCCGCGGGCCAAACGCAGCCAGAACCTGATTTTGGTCCCTCACTCCTCCCCACGGTTTTCTAAAAGCGTGAATGCGTCAGTTTCCCCACCACCCCCTTTGTATTAGTACACCAATTTAAAAAAATATATATTTTGTATTGATTTCAGAGAGGAAGGGAGAGGGAGAGAGAGGTAGAAGCATCCATGATGAGAGAGAATCATTGATTGGCTGCCTCCTGCACGCCCCCCTACTGGGGACTGAGACCAACACCAGGCATGTGCCCTGGTCAGAAA
Source organism: Myotis davidii (assembly GCF_000327345.1). Taxonomy (NCBI): domain Eukaryota; kingdom Metazoa; phylum Chordata; class Mammalia; order Chiroptera; family Vespertilionidae; genus Myotis; species Myotis davidii. The sequence goes on along the minus strand of NW_006294609.1, from coordinate 5,414,334 downwards.
TCAAACCATGACCTCCTGGTTCAGAGGTCGATGCTCAATCACTGAGCCATGCCAGCCAGGCTAGTACACCCATTTAAAAAAAATAATTAGCACATAAAAGTTTATTAAACATTCTATTGATCTTAGACATGGGATATGTTAAATTTATAGAATGATTTTTAGAGAATTGACATTAAAATGATGACTCTTACCATCCATGAATTTGGATTTAGCCAACAGGTATTGACGTCCCCAACTAGAAGGGTACACCCGTTTTTAAACCTTTCTGTGACATGTCTGGCCCCTAAGGATTGTGACTTTGTGACCCCGTGACCTGCCTCCCCCAGCAGGCCCCACCCACCTGCAAGAACTTGTCAAAGCGGAAAAAGGACCCCTTTAGCTCCTGCTTCTTCTGTTCCAACTGTTCCCGGCGCTGCATCAGGACTGCCATCCTGTTCTGGAACGCCTGGCGTGTGAACATGGGTGTCTGTGTGTCCAGGGTTTCAAGTCATCCAGCGCCTTTAAGTTCACACTTAACTCCTCTCATCTGTGGTCCCTGATCATGTCACTGCACCCCTCCTCACATCCACCCATAGCTCCCACCAGCCGCAAGGAAGCCCAGGTGCCCTTCTGCAGCCCCTGCGTGTCCGTGTCCCTGCCCTTTCTCAGGCCTCATCTCACCCTCCCCACTCTGACACTGTGTCTTCCGGCCACTTGGCCACCTGAGCTTTGTCCTCGCCTTCCAGCCTTTGTATATGCTGTTTCCTCTTTGTTTCTTCCTTCTCACACTGTCCCCCTTTGATGGATAAGCCAACTTGCCCTTCAGCAATCCCTAAGACACCACCTCCTCCAGGAAGCCCTCCTTGGTCACCCTCATGTGGAAATAGGGGCTTTCTCTGGGCTCTTACAGTCCTTCTCAGTGCGTCCCCCTCCTGGCAGTCACCAGCTGGACATGGTCTGGGTCCTTCTCTAGACTGTGAGCCCCTGAGGACAGGGACCATGGTGAGACCCCTAGATCCGGGCGAGTGCCCTGCACGTGGGTGCTCAGAGCACATTGATTGGCACCAACAACTGATTTCCTTGGATCCCCACTTGACAGGTGAGGAAACCAGGGCTCAGCGTGGTGACGTGACTTGCTCAGGCCTGGGAGCTAATAAATGGGCTCTAGGATTTCCCATTCCCCTGCTCACCACCATTTTTTTGGTCTGGGGTCCCCACAAGTCTCAGGACTACAGGGGGGGCTCACCTCCCTCTGGGCCCGCAGGCCCCGGTCCACATCCACCAGCTCCTGCCTCTTCTGCAGGAGACACAGCACTGGCAGGGAGCGGCCGGGATTCCGCTCCGGGATCTTCCTGGAGGGGCTCACGGAGGAGGTGGGGGTGAAGGAGGGAAGAGTCAGGGCCCCCAAACTCCCCCCTAGTGCCTGAAATGCCCCCATTAGCCACCTACTGGCTGTGGAATTCTTCATTCATTCATTCATTCATTCAACAAATTGTACTGAGCACCTAGCAAATGCCTGGCACCATCACAGCACTGGGGCCCCTGCTGGGGACAAGACAGACAGAAAGCGGCCCTGCGGGAGCTGGCATCCCGGGGGGAGGGGGCACACACACAGGAGATAAAGCTAACAAATAAGAAGAAGCAATGCCAGGACATGGTAGGTGCCAAGGTGACAAATCCTTCAGTGCGGAAGGGGGTCAAGACGTCTCTCTGAGGAGGGCCAGAACCTTGGTGAGCGGAAGGGGCGGGCGGGAGGAGAGAGATGGGGATTACAATCAGAGAATTTGTGGGGGCCAGAGGGTGGCGAGGGAGGACTTGGGCCTTGATTGTGAGTGAGGTGGGCAGCGGGGGAGGCTTCTGAGCAGAGGAGGGGTCCCCCTGGCCGCTGTGGGGGACAGAGACAATAGGAGGGGCAGGAGAGCTGCAGGAGACCGGTGACAGGGTGATGGGGTGACAGATGAGGTGGTTCTGATCGGGCGGTTGTAGTGCGGAGGGGAGGAGGGGTCCGTTCTGGATACAGTTTGAGAGCTGAGCTGATGGAGTGATGAGGGAGGTGAGAGAGGAGTCCGTGCCCTGGCCGGTTTGGCTCAGTGTATGAGGCATTGGCCGTGGACTAAAGGATCTGGGTTTGATTCCTGTCAAGGGGACATGCCCGAGTTGCAGGCTCTATCCCCAGTAGGGGGCGTGCAGGAGGCAGCTGATCACTGATTCTCTCTCATCATTGATGTTTCTCTCTCTCTCTCTCTCCCCCGACCCCTTTCCCTCCCTGTGGGCCCAGAAGGAGATGAGCCCCCATTGTAGTCCTTTTATCTGAATCAATACAAATATATTTTTAAAAAAATAGAAAGAAGGAGCTCGAGGTGAACCTGGGACTAAGAGCTGGGAGGGTGTTGCTGATGGAAGAAGGTGAGTGGGGGGAGGCGGCCAGGGGAGATCAGCTCCCTGCTGTGGCCGAGTTGAAACTGAAGACGCCTGTTAGAGCTCCGGGGAGGGGTCCCGCCTGTTAGAGCTCCGGGGAGGGGTCCAGCAGGCAGCCCCCTCCGGTCGGCTGTGTAGGGAGCAGGAGGGATACACTAACTCCATTCGGCAAGCCTTTCCCAGCGCCGGTTCAGGGAGACGCTGCCATTTTCAGATTCTAAGACTGCGGTTGGGACCCTCAGTCACTCCACGGAACACAACGCAGGCCTGGGACAGGCTTCCTCCACCCTCCCTTTAAAAATGCAGTTTGCAGGCATAGGGGGCAAAAGTTCATAGAATAATTCCTTCCCACCTGGGTTCAGACCATTTAATCTCAGCTGGATGTCAGCTGGGGTGAGAATCAAGGGCAGGTTAGAGATGTGGGCTGCTGACCCCCCGCTCTGCTCTCACCAGCCCGGAGACGTCAGGGAAGTCCCTAGTTCTCTCCGAGCCTCAGTTGTTTTCATCTGTGAAATGGGGGCGATGATCTCCCACCGTGAACAGGCTGTGGAAGCCAGGATCCAGGACTTGGGAGGGAATGGGCCACCCGCTCACTCCTGCCCTCCTTCCAGCCCTCCCTGCCACCCCCAGACACTCACATCGGCAGCTTGTCTTGCAAGGCCAGTCGGAAATGTCTCTCCCAGGACACGGCCATTCTCTTGGCGATTTCTGGGGCTTTCTTTCCACCTGGAGGGTTTCTGATGGAGGGTGGTGCAACAGCGTGTTCGGTACTCCCAGAAGGCAGCCACCAAGCAGGCCCTGGTTGCCCAGGCAACCATCAACGCAACATTCCATTGCCTGGCTGAGGCCCGGGAAATCCACCCAGGGAGGGAGAGGGCGGGGCTGCCAGGAGGGCAGCAGCCTCTGCCCCTTCTGGGGGCTTTAACTCCCCGTCTAAATTGGGGTTGCCAGAGGAGAGGACGTGGGTCCCTTGGCCAAGAATTCACCCCTCTTGGTGACCCATGTCTGGTCAGGCCTCTTCCTGGCTGGGTGGGGTGGGACCTTGCTAACGTGGCTCTATGCCCAGATGTCTGTTATTATTGGGCACCCACTGTTGGCCAGGTCTTGGGTGGGGTCACTTACTCCCCTGCAAGGTGCCGAGGGCCTACCATGTTCCAGCCCCTTGAGGGTCCACTTCCTTTGCTGGGGATGGGGCTCCCCTGGCCACGCCTCACGGAGGGGGCCCCGGGCCTGGCTGGGGAGCTAAAGAGGACAGCTGGAGACCAGCTGGGAAGAGACCCGTGATCTGGATTTGGAGGCTGGGGGTAGGGGAGCAGCTGACGTGTGGTTTAGGCAATTACTGTGGGTCAGACACAGTCCTAAATAACTCAGGTAGCCACACATCTAGGAGAACGACTTGTAAAAAACTGGCAGCACCAACTCCTGGCTAGGGAGCCATTGGAACTCTCAAAGTAATTCAGTGTCAGATTTAATCCGTGAACAGCACTGCAGAGGTGGTATTAGGGGCAAGTACTCAGTAACATTACAAACACCCATGGGTATGCCCTAGCCGGTTTGGCTCAGTGGATAGAGCGCGGGCCTGCGGACTGAAGGGTCTCAGGTTCGATTCTGGTCAAGGGCACACGCCTGGGTTGCGGGCTCGATCCCCTCAGTAGGGGGCGTGCAGGAGGCAGCTGATCAATGATTCTCTCTCATCATTGATGTTTCTCTCTCTCTCTCCCTCTCTGAAATAAGTAAAAATATATTTTTTAAAAAAACGCACACCAGCTCACACACCCTTCCCACTTTAAAATTGTGGAAGTGGCTCTTAGTTAAAAAAAGAAAGAAATGTATTTTCACATTGCAGGTAACACTATTTAAAAACTATAATTACTTATAAATGCCTGTATTGCTTAAAACAACTGCTAAGCATTTTATTGGAGCATATTTTTTTTAAATGGAACTAAAATAATGTTATCTTTGAGCAGTTTGCAGTAAACTGTAGACTATCCACGAACATTGATGTGACGTGACAAGGTACATGATCTAGATTTTTCCTGATTTTAAAAAAATATTGAGATATAATTGGATAAAGTAAAATTCACTTTTTCCACGTACGGTTCTGTGAATTTTGGCAAATACATAAAGGCATGTAACCACCACCACAGTCAAGATACAAAACGCTTGCCCCAGAAGTTCTCATGTCCCTTTGTACTCAACCCTTGTCCCCACCGCAGCCCTTGGCCGCCACTGACCTGTTCTCTAGCCCTATAATTTTGCCTTTTTCAGAAAGTCGTGAATAGAGCCTATACCAGCGGTTCTCAACCTGTGGGTCGCGACCCCTTTGGCAGTCGAACAGCCCTTTCACAGGGGTCGCCTAAGACCATCCTGCATATCAGATATTTACATGACGATTCATAACAGTAGCAACATGACAGTTATGAAGTAGCAACGAAAATAATTTTATGGTTGGGTCACAACATGAGGAACTGTATTTAAAGTGCCAGAAGGTTGAGAACCACTGACCTATACCTTGTAGCCTTTCGAGTTTGGTTTCTTTCATTTAGCAATATTCATTCTTTTTTAAAAAAAATATTTTTTTTATTGATTTCAGAGAGGAAGGAAGAGGAGAGAGAAATAGAAACATCCATGATGAGAGAGAATCATGGATCGGCCGCCTCCTACAAGTCCCCCACGGGGGATCACTGGGGATCAAGCCCACAATCCGGGCATGTGCCCTTGACTGGAATCGAACCTGGGACCTTTTGGTTCACAAGCTGACGCTCTATCCACTGACCCAAACCGGGCAGGGCAGCAATATTCATTCTTGATCCATTCATGTTGGTGTGTGAATCAGCAAGGTGCATCCTTCTTCACTGCTGAGTAGAATTTCACGGTATGGTTTGTCCATTCACCTTCCAGTTGGGGTAGTTCTAGTTCTCGACAATTATGGTATAAAGATAGTATTTCCATGCATTTTTTGTGTGTGAACGTAAGCTTTTGTTGGGTCCTGTGATAAGTGTTCATTCAACCGTATAAAACTCTGTAAACTGGTTTGCAGTGTGCCTTACCGTTTTGATATTCACACGAGCCATGCATGAGAATTCTGATTGCTCCATAGCTTCGCCAGGCGTTGGTATTGCCAGTTTTTAAAAAAATATTTTTCAATTGATTTCAGGGATAGAAACATCAGTGATGAGAGAGAATCATCAACTGGCTGCCTCCTGCACGCCCCACACTGGGGATCAAGCCTGCAACTCGGGCATGTGCCCTGCCTGACCAAGAATCAAACTGTGACCCCCTGGTTCATAGGTCGACACTTAACCACTGAGCCATGCTGGCTGGGCTGCCAGTGTTTCTTACAAAGTCATTATGATAGATGTGTAGCTGTCTATTGATTCTGAGATCATTGTAGATTCATCTGCAGTTTAAAAAAATTATACAAAGAGGTGCCATACCCCTTCACCCAGTGCCCCCCCGCCCCCGTGGCGACTTCTTGCACAACTCTACACTATCACAACCAGGAAACTGGCATTGAGAATCCACTGACCTTACTCAGATTTCATTTGCATGACTGTGTATTCAGTTCTATGCATTTTTATCTCATTTGGATGCTAGCGATCGCCACAGTCCAGATACAAAACATTCATCTCAAAGGTCCCTCCTGCCCGCCTCCCTAACCCCTGGCACCCATTCATCTGTTCTCTGAGTGGTTTGGTCACACCAGGGAGGTTATGTAATTGGAATCACATAGCATGTAACCTTTTGAGAGTGGCTTTTAAAAATATTTACTTTTATTGATTTCAGAGAGGGAGAGAGAGAGAGAAACGTCAATGATGAGAAGGAATCATGGATTGGCTGCCTCCTGCATGCACCCTACTGGGAATTGAACCCACAACCGGGGCATGAGACCAGAATCGAACCTGGGACCTTTCATCCGCAGGCTGACGGTCTATCCACTGAGCCACACCAGCTAGGGTGAGAGTGGCCTTTTTCACTCAGCTGCATCCCCTTGAGAGCCCTGCTCATTGCTACCTGTATCCATGTTTGTTCTTTTTGATCACTAAGCAGCATTCCACAGCAAGAATGGGCAATGTTTGTTTAACATTCAGGCTGAAGGACATTTGGGTTGTTTCCAGTTCAGGGCTATTATGAATAAAGCCACTCTGAAGATTCAGGTCCTTAATTTTGTATGAACCTAAGTTATCATTTCTCTGGCATAGCAGATGCCCAAGAGCATAACTTCTGGGTCCTACAGGAAATGCCTGTTTAGTTTTAGTTTTGTTTTTATTTTTATTTTTTTAAAAATATATTTTATTGATTTTTCACAGAGAGGAAGGGAGAGGGATAGAGAGTTAGAAACATCGACACGAGAGAAACATCGATCAGCTGCCTCCTGCACACCCCCTACTGGGGATGTGCCCGCAACCCAGGTACATGCCCTTGGCTGGAATCGAACCTGGGACCCTTCAGCCCGCAGGCCGACGCTCTATCCACTGAGCCAAACCGGTTAGGGCTAGTTTTGTTTTTAAAGAAACTGCCATATTCCTTTCCAGAGCGGCGGTGCCATTTTATATTCCAACCAGCAGTGTGGGAGCGATCTAGTTTTCTGCAGCCTCACTGTTACCCCCCCTTTTTTAGACATTCTGAAGGTGTGTTGTGGTCTTTCAGTTCTCTAATGGCCAATGGTGATGAACACCTTCTCGGGTGCTTATTCGCCATCCGCAATCCTCCTCAGCAAAATATCTGTCCACGACCGTCGCCTGTGCTCTAACTGGATTGTTCTCTTTCCCGCTGTTGAGTGCCGAGACGTCTCCCCGCATATGCCTCCGTGCTCCGGGGGAGCCTCTGTCGGACATGAGCTTCCCCCCAGGCTGGAGCCTCTCTTTCATCCTCTCCCACGATCTTCGATGAGGTGCAATCTGCCACCGTTTCCTTTACGGGTCGTGCTTTTGGTATCAAATCCAAGATGGGATTTGAACTCAGGCCGTCTGGGTGTAGAGTCACCTTCTTAACCACAACACTGCAGATACAGGGGAGCCCTTCTTGGGTCTTTCCTTCCTCAGGCCCATTCCCGCCCCCAAGATGCCATCATCTCGAAGCCAGCATGCATCCTTCCTTTCTTAATGTCTATTGTTTTAGGGGCGTATGTTTGCAAATGTTTATTGAGCACCTGCTATGTACCAGATACTATGTGAGGATGCAGCAGCGGATCAGACAAGACCTGCCTTCAGGGGGCTTGCAGGCTAATGGGGAGGCCAAGTGAATCAAATAGTCTTCTAGCCCTAGCCGGTTTGGCTCGGTGGATAGAGGATCGGCCTGCGGACTGAAGGGTCCCAGGTTCGATTCTGGTCAAGGGCACATGCCCAGGTTGCGGGCTCAAACCTCAGTGTGGGGCATGCAGGAGGCAGCTGATCGATGATTCTCATCATTGATGTTTCTATCTCTCTCTCTCTTCCTTTCTCTCTGAAATCAATAAAAATATTTAAAAATAGTCTTGTAAATATGTCACCACACTCTGATAGGGTGAGGGGAGGTGTAGAGTACAAGGAGGGGGCAGGGAGGCCTCCTGAGGAAGTGACATGTCAACCCAGACCTGAAGGAGGAGGAGGGGTGAGAAGAGGAGCGGGGCAGTATTCCAAGTAGAGAAAACAGCATGTGCAAAGGTCCTGAGGCAGGAGGACGGGGCCCTCCTAGAAGAGAGCAAAGGCCTGTGGGTTGGCGTGCAGAATTCAAGGATGATGGGGTAGGTCAGGCCTGGATAGGGCCAAGGAGTGGCCACACCTGTGCTACAAGCAACAGATGAGGGAGTTAGGTGACTCCTCCACGGATATGAAGCTGAGAAGCGATGGACCCTGGCGTTTGTTCATATAGAGATCCCTCCCCCATCCCCTCTCAGGAACTGTTCACAGCATAGAAGAAAGGGGAGGAGGTCCCTGGGGCCAGCCACTCCACCCCAGGCCTCAGCAGTCCTCTCTGTTAAATGGGGTGCCACTCCCACATCCTGTGGGTGCTCCCCTGCCACACCGGCGAGGCCGAGGTCCCAGCCTCCCACCTGTCTCTGTCCTCATGTCCTGGGGAATGGCTTGGGTGGGGCCCCTGAATGACAGGAGGACACAACTCCTCTGTCGGCCTTGCCCTTGGCCACAAACCCACACGCTCTGGAAAGATCCACTCTCCTCACCCCCGCCCCCAAGTCTCAGGCCTTGCTGGCTTCCCCCTTCCTGCTTCTCCATTCCGAGGCCGGGGTGCGTGTGTGTGCAGAGGCGGGCGGGGAACGTGGGGACTAGGGCTGAGGAAGGAGGAAGCAGGGCGTGGACTGATAGACACCTTGTTTCAGGCCAAGGCAGGAGGGGGTTTTGGAAATCCTGCTCGCTCCTCCCACCGCTGCCTCCATCCCACATGGCTCCCTGCCCAGCTCCGTGCCCAGCGATCACAAATGGGGCTTTGTGTTCCCCGGACAGAGAGCACACGTCTCACCCCGACCTGGGCCGGGGCTTGCCTGCCTTGCGCCCGTCTTGGCCTCAGGAGAGACGGTGCCGCTTCCCAGGAGGGGAAACTGAGGCCTGGAGAGGAACAGGTCCGCGCAGTCAGGGGAGGAGCCTGCCTTCTGCTTTGGGGGTGAAGATGGAGAGGGGCGGGCGGCACCGTGGGGAGAAAGGAAGGAAGTAAAAAACAACACGACTCCTGTCACTTTCCGATTCCAGCCCTCGCGGGGAACGGAGTCCCTTTTAGCCCGGCAGAGTGTGTGTTGAATCTTCCTGATGCGCCAGGCGGTGTGGGAGGTGCGGCATGAATCAGACATTGTCCCTGACATTTAGGAGATAAGACGAGCGTGTAAATCACCAGGAAAACAAGGGGACGAGAGACCAAGGTCACAGAGCGGGGCTGCCAATGGGCAGGGGTTGCGGGTGGAGGGGGCGGGTGGGGGAGTGATCATCGCTGCCTTCCCGGCCGCCATCCAGGGCTTCCCATGGGCTGGGAGCCCAGCTACAAACAAGAGCCGCGGCGCCTTCGGAGACCAGAGGCAGCCACAGCTAT
>NW_006294609.1:5400921-5404593 GCF_000327345.1 Myotis davidii | reverse complement strand
GGCCACAGCTATGTTTTGATTATCAAAGAAGCAAATGCCATGCTGTCCGAGAGCCCTCCACTCTCCCCTGGCCTGCTCTGCCTCTCTGCACCACTTCCAACTTCCTGCTGTGCATATTCCTTTCTGCACCTTACTCTCCACTCTTGTCTGTTTCCTCCGCAGAGCAGGGCTCTCCTCTGCCTAGCCCACTACCTACAACAGAGTAGGTGCTCAAACATATCGGGCGAATAAAAAAGAATATTTTATATACAAATACACTCATGCACCAGGGTCAGGGCGTGCCCGTGGCTGTATGTACTGTGTTTTCCCCACTTCTGTGGCATTTGTACATTTTTTCCTTTTTTTTGCATTTCCCTTGTCATTAGTCTTTAAGAACACCCTTTTTGACAGCTGTATAGTATTCCACCACCTTGCTATTACGTCCTTTTTGCTTCCTTTCACGCCACCCTTCTTGGTCTTTATTCAGTTGTGTCTGCAAGACTTAAATAAGGAAATAGGCAGGAAGAGGAAGGTGAAGGCTTTTCTGACAGAAGGAACTCATAGGGAGAAGGCAGTGTGGGTGTGGTGTGGGGAGCTGAGTGAAATCTTAAGGGTGTTGAATTCAGAAGTGATGTCTGGTGAGCCATGTGGCCAGGAAACCTTGTGCCCAGTGGCATATTGTTAAACTAACTCTCCAAAAATAATAATAATAATATTTGTCCATGGTGTCAATTCTCCTACCATGGTGGTGTTTAATTCCCAAGATAGCATTGCTGAACGTGGAGTTGCGAGGCAGGAAACAGCCAGCTCTCACGGGCCCGTAGGAGCGACTCGGCGCAGCCCTGCCTGATCTCTGCTCTGGGAGGAGAAGCCCTCTCTACTCCATGTCCGCGAGCTCTCTCGGGGCCCCGGGCCCAGCATCTCAGACGAAGGGGAGGGCTCCGTCCTGGGCAGTGGGCCCATCAGGGCGGCAGGAACCCTATCTTGGGATCGATCAGACTTCTCAGCTGGATACAAACTCACAGATTCCCTCAGCTCAGCAATCCGGAGCCGCCCCGGCCACTGGAGTGTGGCTGCTCCATCCACCCCTGGAATTCGGGGCTGGGCCTGGCGCTCTGCCCAGCCTCAGAGCTCAGCCACCACATGGGGCTCCGGGTCAGGCACAGCAGTGGGTTCAGGACATCACCCAATGGCACGACACGTATGGAGCGCTTGCTGTATGCTAGGCTCTGTTAAACATCCGACATTTACTTCATCGCATCCTCACACCCAGCCTATGAGGTGGGTGCCATTGCCCCCCGTTTACAGATGAGGAAACTGAGGCACAGAGAGGATAACGCACTTGCCCAAGAACATCCAGCTCTGAAGTGTAGGTGCCAGGATTCGGTCCTAGGCCGGCTGGAGGCTAAAACCTCTGCTCTTCAACCCCGAGCTCAGCATCCCCTCCTGAGACAGGTTTTATGAAGCACCTGCTGTGTGCCCTGCATGCTGCTGGGCTGTGTGTGGAGCTGGCAGTGATCGTGGCTTTGTCTTCACGGATCTTAGCAGAAGAGGAATGGGAGGAGGTTAACCATTTATTGAGCAACTACTGTGTGCCGGGAAGGAAGCCAGATGCCTTACACCACTGTCTTAATTACCGCTCATAACAAATCCCATGAGAAAGGGGAGACCCCTCCCACGTGACAGCCCAGGCCCGGGAGCTCAGGAGCCTGCCCTCCGCTCTCCTAGCTGGGTGGCCTCCAGCAGGTCGCAGGCCCGCGCGGGCCACCTTTCCCCCTTGACAGAGGTGCCTTGACAGAGGCTGTTCCAGGAGACCCGAAACCCTCTGCCAGTTTGGGGTCAAAGCTTCTCACAATAACAGGAAGTGGCCAGGCCATTTGGAAACGTTGGGGACTCTGGCCTCAGCCCCAGGGGAACGGCAGGGTCAGACGCCAGATATTGGGCAGGTGACAGAACTGACTCCCTAGAGACCTGGCTGGCACAGTCCATGACCTTTGTAACCCGCCCCCACCCCCCGCGGGGGGAGCGGGGAGGGGTGCCTAGGAATGTGATTTCCTGCTCAGCTCCGGAAGGCAGGCGGACGTGGCTGGTGGCAGCTTGGCTGGCTTCCCAGGTGGCCCCAGAAAGAGGCCCCCAGGTTCCACCGCGGTCGCCAGGGGCTGGGTAGCATCCCTGGGTCTCTGCGAGATCTCAGAAGAAAAAGGTTCAGCCAAAAGCTCCTACTTAGGTTGGGGGAGGAAGGCCTGACACCTGTCTTGAAGCCTTTTCCACTGGTGAAGATCCGGGGTGGCTGGTAATGATTATGGGGGTGCGTTAAGTACTCCCTTGGAGCTACCACTGTTCTGGATTCAACCCTGGATCATCCCTCACCCCCATCTGAAGGATGCTGCAATACTTCTAAGGCTTGGGGGCCAGTCCTGCTAGACCCATTTCCCAGATGGGGTAACTGAGGCCCAGACTTTGGAAGTTGGAGGACTCACCAGACAGTGGCCAACTGGGGAGAAAATTCCAGGGATCAGAACCCCTAATGAGAGTGCCTGGGTGGGAGTCGAGGAGGGAGTCTGGGAGGCAGATCCCTGGGCGACTCCTGTGGCTGGGCAGCCCTCCCAGTCCCGCCGGTCTGGGTGTGCCCACACTCATTCAGCGGGGGACTTCCCATTGGTGCCCAGCCCTGGGCTGACCCGAGTGACTCAGGCTGGGCACCAGCCCTTCTAAGAGCTCTTAAGCAGGTAAACAGTGAAACTCACGGGGAGAAATAGTGTGTGTAAGTACCTGCCCTGGGACTGGCTCTTCCCCATCATATTATCTCATTTAAAACTTGAATAAATGGACAAACCCGGAGCTGCAGGAACAGAGAAAAAGGGAAGAAAGACATCTGCCTGTTGAGGAAATCCTGGAAGACGCCCCAGGAGAGGGGACATTTGAGCTATGCCTTGAAGACCAATCATAACAACATCAAACACTTTTTTAAGCTCCCCAAGTTCCCGTTGCTGTTCTGAGACCTGTATCTGCTTTATCTCCGCGAATCCTCCCCGAACCCTGTGAGCGAGATACCATGTTCCCTCGGAACAGATGAGAAAACCGAACCAAGGCACAGACAGGATCACTTGCCCAACAGCACACAGCGACCCAGCGGCTGGCGTCAGGATGCACATCCAGAAGGCAAACCAACTACGGACTGACACCCGCCTCTGGACCTCCGTTTCTTCATCCGTAAAATGGGGGTGATAGTGCAATACTCTCTAGTGCATGGAGTTACTGCGGAGACGAAGACGGGATAAGCCCGCCGTGGCTCAGAGCAGGGCCTGGCACACTGTCAGGTGCTCAAACATTGTAAACGACTTTTATCATCGCTGCGGCGGCTGCGCCCCTCCCCCCGCCCGGCCGCGGCGTCCTCCCCCGCAGCGCCAGCCCGTGACGTGGGTGCGGCGGCTCGCACAGTCTGGGTTTAATAGGAAACTGAGAGCTAGAAGGGGAGATCGAGGCCCCGCCCTTGAATCTAACGGACCCCCAGGGAATGTGCCACTCTCTCTCTAGCGACCCCTCCCGGAGACGCGGATACAGCTCCGGACAGGACGGGGTGGGGTGGGGGGGTCGGACCTGGAGGTGGCGCCGGAATGGCAGGCGGGGAGGGCCGCGGAGACGTGAAGGTGTGGAAGGGAGGACAGGCGGGGGACACACTACGTTTTCTGA
>NW_006294609.1:5400287-5400794 GCF_000327345.1 Myotis davidii | reverse complement strand
GAGGACACCGATCCTTTCTCCTCCTTCGGAAACCTCCCGCCCAGCTCCCCGCGTCTCGGACAGGAGGCGCTGGGACCCCGGGACAGGGCGCCAGGCTTGCAGCTGGTGACATGTAGATTCCTTTCTCTGCCACCCCCCTTCCCCGCGGTCCAGCCTCGGAACCCGGGCGCCCTCCCGCCCTGAAAGTTTGGGGTTGGGCGCCATGGCCAAGATCAGCTCCCTGAATGTCCGCGTGGTGGAGGGCCGGGCGCTGCCCGCCAAGGACGTGTGAGTACTCCCGAAGCGAGGGGCGTGCGGGGCATGGGGTGGGGTGGGGGTCGCCCATTCCGCGTGCCGGGGAGGGTGGGGAAGTGGACATGGGTTCCCGTCTAAGGTGCTGAGACCCTGTATTGGGGCAGATACACCTTCATGGGGGGAGAGGCCCCATGCCCATCGCTGCCCCATGCCCAGATGCCCGCCCTGCCCCCCAGGCTGGATGTCTTTGATCCTGGGATGTAACTAAGGGTC
>NW_006294609.1:5391508-5400177 GCF_000327345.1 Myotis davidii | reverse complement strand
ATGGGGTGGGTGTGGGGGGGATCCAGGTGGCCCAGCATTCCTCCGTGTGCATCTGGGGTTTAGATTTGCAGAGAGTCACCAGATGGCCAGCCCGCCAGCCTTGGGGGAAACTGGGGTGCTTTTGACCCAGAGCCCCGAGCTCCCCAGCCAGTAGTTCCCAGCCGAGTGTGGGCCCTCCCTGCATGTTGAGCGGCTTGAGGGGCTAACCCTCCCTCCGCAGCCCCCTCCCCGCCAGGTGTGATGGGTCTGGAGGACCCTCGGGGCCCCTAGTACCAGTCGTTGGTTGGGCTTCCTGGGGCTGAGTCAGCAGTTGCCGGATCAGCAGAATGGTGGTAGTGGGGGGTCCCCCTCCTGCTTGGCCTGGAGCCCAGAAGGGGTTCTGAGGATGTCAGCACTTGGTGTAGGTATGGGATCCTTGGCAGGACATTGGCTGTTTGACCTTGAACCTGGTTCTCTCTGGGTCTCCATCTCCCATCTGTGCAATGGGAGCCCTGGACGGGATCTCCCAGCCCCGTGCAGCTGCGAGGGTGGAGGACCAGCTAGGACTAACCCCACGGCCAAGGTGAGCAGGAACCTGGGTTCTGAGCCATTGCTCTGCCTGACTCCCCCAGCTGCGGGCCCCCAGAAAGGAGGACCCTGCCTTTGATTCCACCACCTGCCCCCTCCCCAACGCTGGGGCTGTGTCCAGGGGGGCGCTGCTTAGAGCTCCTCCATCCTCCTCAGCCGCCCCCAGTCAGCACAGCCAGCAACCCACGGAGGCCGAGGGCTCGCTGCTGTGCGAATGCGGCACCTGGACAGGCCCCTGCCTCCCTCTCTCTGAGATGTCCTCCCTGAGAGATGTCCTCCCCGAGAAGAGAGACCCCGGAAGTGTTGGGGCAGTGAAGCCAGGAGGGGGCCTGGAGGCTGATGGAGGCTGGTGAGCGCCATCTGCCCCTCCTGCGAGGGAGTTGAGTCACGCGTGGCTCCCATGCCACCCTCCTCCCCATGTTCCTGGGCCAAGGCCACACCCTCGAGCAAGGGTAGGGAGTTGCTAAGCCCCAGTTGGGGATCTGGCCATCCTGCCTCAGTTTCCCTAGCTGTTGGCTCCCTTCTTCACAGGGGGTCTCCTCAGAGCATGCTGGGATCTCCCGCCCGTGGGGACTCAGCTAGGGCGTGTTCTCGCCCCTCTCCTAAGGAAAGGCTGGATTCTTCCTGAAGCCCCCCCAGATTCTAGGGCGTCTGGACTTGGCGTAAGAGGAAGACTCAGCGGGCGACTTTAGAGTTACTGCTATCACTGACAACAGCAGCTGTGCCCGGGCCGGTGGCTCAGTGGTTAGAGCATCGACCTGTGCACTGAAGGGTCGAGGGTTTGACTCCTGGTCAAGGGCACAGGGTTGCAGGTTCGATCCCCGGCCCCAGTCTGGGCACACGTGGGGAAGCAATCAGTCGATGTGTCTCTCACATCAATGTTTCTCTCTCGCCGCTCGCCCCCCCCCACAACTCTTTCTCAAAATCAATGGGAAAAACATCCTCAGGTGAGGATTAACAACAAAAATAATAAAAATAATCGCTGTATGTCACCGAGGCTGACTAGGGACCAGGTTCTGCACTTAGCATTTCCTAGGCTTCTGTTAGCACTTCTACTTTACAAATGGGGAAACTGAGGCCCAGAGTGGCAAAGTCACTTGCCTAAGGTCACGCGGCCGGGATCTGAAGCCTGACCGCTCCCATGCACCCACCAGGCTGGGCAGGCCGTGGCCGCGGGGCCTGCTTTCCCACGCCGGGGTGGGGCAGCGGCCGGTCGTGGGAGAGGCCAGGCTCTGGAGCAGGTCGGCGAGGCAGCCCCCTCCCGCCCCTGCCCCTACCTGATAGCAGCCTGATAAGGCCCTTGTGCGTCAGAGCCCGGCAGCTGACGTGTGAGCTCGGCTCCCAGGAGGGGCCGGGGGTCAGGCGGGGTTCACCGGAGGGCGTGTGTCTCCCAGCCGTTTGCTGGTGAGATGCCAGCCCACATCCGCAGTTGGGGAAACCGAGGACCTGGAGCCGCTTTAGAGAAGCTCAGGGTTAGAGAACCCAGAGAGCGCAATGAGATGTAGGGGGTTACCCAGCCGCGGGCATTCAGGGGGGTGGAGCCAGGTGGGGAAACTGAGGCCCAGCGCACTCCATGGAGAACCTAGAGAGGAACTTAGAGACATAAGCCACTGCCCAGTCTGAGATGTTCAGGGAGAGGGACCAGATGGAGCGCCCAGCAAAGGGGGCGAAGGGAAGGAACCCCGAGAGGAAACTGAGGCACAGGGAGGGCTCAGCCAGCAGACAAGCCTCCGGTTGGAGCCAGTCCCGGTGCCCACGTCCCTGCTCCTGGGAATCCCTGAGGCGTTTGTGGATCACTGACCAGCTGAACTGAGAGAAGGTGGCGGAGAGAGAGAGGTGGGGGCCGGGCGTGGAGGCAGGGCCATTGGTGGTGCAGGGTTGAGGTCTGGGTGCCCTGGACTGTCTGCAGTGAGAGCTGCTGAGCTCCGTCCCTGCTGGCGGCTGAGCCACGTGTGTCCCCTGCCCAGGGAAACCACTGCAATGAAAGGCCAGAGAGGCTCTGGGTGAGCCTGGGCTGCCTGCACCTCAGGTGCCTCTTAGTTCCTCCTCTGCCCCAGGGGGTATATGTTAATGCTCTTCCTGACTCATAGGGCAGAGGCACTGAGGGCCACAGAAGGGCCGGGGCTTGCCAGGGCCCCACAGCCAGCAGGTGGGGAAGCAGGTGTGACTCCCCCGCACGCACTCGCTTTGGGCTTCCTGGGACAGGGACTCGGCACTTCCTCGCTCGGTGCCTCCGTGTTCTATTTCTGTAGGTGGACACCCAGGGAGGCCACGCCTGCTGGGCCAGGGTCGCAGCGGGCAGGCTGAGCAGCCATGACCTCCTGCTGGTCCCCAGCGTCGTAGCTGGACTTGCTGTGTGACCCTGGGCAGGTCCCCCCCACCCCTCTGGGCCTCCGTTGCACCCTCCTGTGACATGAAGGCAGATTGGGGTCCCCGCCCACGACTGCCCTCTCAACCTCCTCCTTCCACAGGTCTGGGAGCAGTGACCCCTACTGCATCGTGAAAGTGGACGACGAGGTGGTGGCCAGGTGAGCAGTGGAGGCCGGGCTGGGGCCGGGCGAGCAGGGCCGGGGCTGGGGGAGGGGCTCCTCCTAGGCCTGGGGAGTCCAGGCACAAGAACCCACCAGGAAAAGAGGGGCCGGGGAGGGCGATGCTCACCCCAGCGGCAGACTTGCAGCCTGATGGTGGTGCTTTGTGACCTGGCCCCGGACCGGACAGCTGGGGCCGCCAGCTCCTCTCCCCACCCAGCCCCAGCTGGCCCGCACCTTCCCCCTGGACTTGACCATGTCCCTGCTGGCTCCCCGGGGCTGACTCAGCGGCTGCCAGCCTGTGCCTCCCATGGTGGCCTCCCCCGGGGCGGGCATCTCACGCTTGGCTGGGCTGGCTGGTTCCGGGCCTGCTTGCTGGGTGCTGCGGGCACCAGGCTCTGTGTGTGTGTGTGTGTGTGTGTGTGTGTGTGTGTGTGTGTGCGCCTGCGCCCAGCTGGCCTGCTTGAGTGTCCATGGGGGTGTTGGAGGGCTGCTGTCCAGATGGACGTGTCCCTGTGGGAATGCAGGCTCACTATGTGTCGCAGTGTGTGGTGTGTGTGCATGTGTGCCCACACACACGGATATGTGTGTGTGTGTGTGTGTGTGCGCCTGCGCCCAGCTGGCCTGCTTGAGTGTCCATGGGGGTGTTGGAGGGCTGCTGTCCAGATGGACGTGTCCCTGTGGGAATGCAGGCTCACTATGTGTCGCAGTGTGTGGTGTGTGTGCATGTGTGCCCACACACACGGATATGTGTGTGTGTGTGTGTGTGTGCGCCTGCGCCCAGCTGGCCTGCTTGAGTGTCCATGGGGGTGTTGGAGGGCTGCTGTCCAGATGGACGTGTCCCTGTGGGAATGCAGGCTCACTATGTGTAGCAGTGTGTGGTCTGTGTGCATGTGTGCCCACACACACGGGCTGCCCTGTACACACGTGCGCACCGCTGCCTGCTTATTGGGGTGCACAGGCACCAATGTGAGCACATGTGAAGGTGTGAGGGTGTTGGATGTGTGAGCGGGACTGGGCAGGGGGGACATCGGGCTGGGTCATGCTTGGTTCCCACCCCCCGCAGGCCGATCAAGGGACAGCTCTCAGCCCCCGCAGGCCTGAGGGGTGTGGGTGGGCGGATGGCTGAGGCCTCGGTTCCTATGGAGACAGCAGGATTCAGGATGCCGCTGGCGAGGTTCCGGTCCAGATGGACTGGGAGCTGGGGGCAGGGAGCCCATATGGGGGGAAGGTCAGCCTACAGCACCCAGCTGACCCCCTCCATCGTTCTCTCTGTGCTCATGCCGCCCCCTTCCCCACAAACCCACAGGCTGGTCACCACAGGCTGCTGTCTCCCCCTTTCTGGGCGTGGAGGAGCATCCCACCTGTGGGGCTGGGGAGGGACTTCCAACTGGGAAGAGGCAGGGTTAGGGGGAGGAAGTGTCCAACCGATGGTCGTGCCCTGGGCTAGAGGGCAGAGTGTGGTGCATGTATGCCTGCGTGTGCACACTCACGCTCTGTTGGGAAGAGTGTGTAAAAGGAAGATGGGAGTGGCAGGTGTGCCAACCAGATTTCACAGCCATACGTTCAGGTGTGTCTTCACTGGGCACGGAGGTTCTTTGTTCTCTGTTGGGTGCAGGGAAGGGGGTCTGCAGGGGTGCCGGCGTGAAGATGCACTATGGGTATGGCTGTGCCTGAGGTTGTCTTGTCCCTAACCCTGCCCCAGTTCCCCCTGGCTTACTGAGTGCTCTGGCTCCTGCTGACTTAGTCTTCTAGCCCCTCACCCTCCTCCCTTTCCAACCAGCACCTTCCTGTTCCTCAAGAGTACCGAGCTCATCCCTGCCTCAGGGCCTTTGCACATGCTGTCCTAGCCACTGGGATGCTTGTCCTCATCCTCTCTCCCCACTTTGCCTGACTAGCTCTTGCAGGAAGCCTCTCTGGACCCCTCCAACCCCCCACTCCCAGACCCAACCAGGTACTAACCACAGCACAGGACTCTCACTGTGCCATAGAGCTCGGGAGAGTGCGCCTGGCTGCTGAGGGGGCTCGGAGGGAGCATGGGCCTTGGTGTCGCTACCGATTCCCCCAGAACCCATGTGCCGTGGCACCCAGTGAATGCATGAATGGATGGATGGACGGAATCATGCGTGTTGTTAGTTACTGTTTGTGTGATTCTACATGTGTGCCTGCTGTGTACGTATGTGTGTCTGTGGGTTTGTGACTGTGTCTGTCTTCTTTGTGTGTGTCCACATGTGTCAGTGTGTAGAAACACATCGATTTGTATTTCTAGAAGTTTCTGAGGCTGCATATGTGTGTCTGTGTCTCTGGCTTCCTTGGTGTATCTATGAATGTCTGTTTCAGTGTATCCCTGTGGGAGTGTGTGTGTGTGTGTGTGTGTCTGTGCCCGTGCATGTGCACCTCAGTGCCCAGGTGTCTGTGGCTTGTGTGGCCCAAGTCCCCCCAGCCCCCTGTGCCCCCTTTTGTAGGACAGCAACTGTCTGGCGGAGCCTGAGCCCCTTCTGGGGGGAGGAGTACACGGTGCACCTGCCCCTGGATTTCCACCATCTGGCCTTCTATGTGCTGGACGAGGATACGGTCGGGTATGTGTGCTGGGGACCCACGCCTGGCATCTGAGGGGAGGCGGACACCCCAGAGCAAAGTATCCACCTACCTGCCCACCCTCGATGCCTGTCCCTTTCCTGACCTGGCCCCTCCCCTGCTCCCTTCCCACAGGCATGACGACATCATCGGCAAGATCTCGCTGAGCAGGGAGGCAATTGCCGCTGACCCCCGAGGTGGGCGAGGGGCGCCGGTCCTCAGCCGGCAGAGGGAGGAGGGGTGGCCATGCCCAGAGTGGGCGTTGCAAGGGCAGAGCAAGTGTCACGAGAAGCACAGTGCCCTCCCTGGGAAATTATTTCCGTTCTTGTTTTTAGACAGGACAGACATGTGGGGGTGGCGGTATGTGGAACATCACTGGTATGACAGGGCAGGGGAGGAGTGGGCAGGTGGTCCATGAAGGCTTCCTGGAGGAAGGGGAAGGAGTGGGGCCTTAAAGGTGCTTTGGCAAAGAGGCGAAGGCCCATCTCCATGGATTCTCTTCTAGGGTCAGGCGTGGGCCGGGCCAGATGGAGTATTGTGTGGGGGTTGATTGGAGATGGCCCTCAGTGCCTGGACCTTTTCTTGGAGGTACTGGGGAGCCATTGATAGTCCTTGAGTGAGGCAGCGGAGAGAGCGGAGCCGTATCAGAGGAGGATAGACTGACAAGAGAGATCAGATACATTTTCAGATCTCTGTGCTGCTTGGTGGACACGGGATCGCAGTGGGACAGGAGTAGAGCTGAGAGATCAATTTGGAGTCGGTGCAATAATCGAGTGAGAGAAAGCTGACGGCATCCTGCACTTGGGGGTTCGAGTGGAGATAGAGGTGAAGTGGGACTTTCATTTCCAGCAGCCCGGGGGCACTCCACCTGCAGAAGGGCCCTCCTGCCATGTGACAGGGAGCTCCTGAATTAGATGTGATTCCTATTGTTGGACTTGCTGTAAAGAAGAAAAACTGCCCAGTATTCTCCTCCCATCCCCCAATCGTCAGCAAAACTTAACGGGGAGCGGTGAGCAACAGCGAGGGAATAAGGAAGGAGTTCCCCGAAAGTCAACGTCAGTATCTAATCTGCAGTCAACAGACTAAATCTTGAGCCGGGGCGGAGGCAGACGGTCCGACCCTGAGACGCGTCCATGAGACCGAGGCCCTTAAAGAGGCCCAGAATGAGCAAGCAGCTCTCGTCTCCAGGGATAAGTAGCCTCATGCTCCGTTTCCCACAGAATGAGATCAAACAAACATGAATTCACAACCAAAGACCATCACACACACAACGCTTAGGACGTGGTAGGTGCTTAACAACTGCTAACGCCTGTGCCCTCCAGGAATTGACAGCTGGATTAACCTGAGCCCCGTGGACCCAGATGCCGAGGTGCAAGGTGAGATCTACCTGGCTGTGCAGATGCTGGAAGGTGTGCAGGGCCGCTGTCTTCGCTGCCATGTGCTCAAGGCCAGGTAGGGTCACGGCGTGGGGTGTAGGCGGTGATCTGAGAATGAGCAGGGACCAGCAACCAAAGGCCAGACACTCGGGATGGCCAGACACGAGCGAGGAGGTGTATTAGTCACAGTGTGAGCAGTAGACACCCAGTTCATACGGACTGAGGCAGACTGTCTCATATGAGTGACATGTAGCTTCAGGTATGGCTGGATCCAGGTGCTCAAAGGGTGACATCAGGACTCTGTAGACACAGATTTCCTCAGCTGTCTTTTGTGTTAGCTTCATTCTCAGTCTTTCCCCAGGTGGGGGCAACGATGGCCCCAGCAGCCTCAGCTGCCATCCTAACAACTTGGCAGCCCCAACTGCCATTTCCAACCAATGTTTTGGGAGCATTTCTTATTGGCTCATGCCTGCCTCTGAGTCAATTAACTGACTGGTTGGTCAGGCCTGAGTCACAGCCCTTTCCTGGAGTGGAGGTAGGGATCAGCCCCGAAGAGATCACGTGGGCTGGGAGTGAGGTGGGGAGGGGTCCTGCCCCAAAGAAACATCTGGAGGAAGACAGATGCGGGACCAGCAAACCCCACAGTGACCCTCCAGGGCACCAGCTCATGGGAGGGCCCTCACTCCTCCTGCCTGCTTATCACTCTGTAATCCCCTTTCTCTCTCTCTCTGAGCTCCCCCATTATGCTGCTTCCTTAAATACTTTCTCCCATTCCCCTCTTATCTCCCATCTTGTCTTTCTGCCTTTTTTTTTTTTTCACACCTACTCCCCCAACCTTCCCTTTTAGGCTGATTCTTGCCAAGGTTGGGGAGCATCTCAATTTCTAGTTTGCTGCGTGACTTTAAGTCCTTTCTTGCCCTCTCTGTGTCTCTCCCACCACCTCCAGATTTCTGTCCCCAGCTGGGGATCCCTGGAGTCTGGGTGGAGTACTGGGGGCGGCGGGTGGGGTAGGGGGAGAGGAGAGGCAGGGGACAGGAGACAGGACTCAGTATGGGACAGGGCTCCTTATCTGCTGTTCGCCCAGGGCCTCCTCCCCAGCCACAAGGCTGTGCAGGATTCTTGCAACAGGAAAGGAACCGATTGCTGTCGCTTAGCAACTGGGCTGGCTCCTAGGAAACCAACGAAGGCTTTGGATGCTGAGCATGGGTGGGAGAGGAGCAGCAGGAGGAAGCTCCTCTGTGGGGGGCGGGGGTCCCTGGATTTGGGGGACCTCAGGAGGAGGCGTGGGGAAGGCGGATTGGGGTGAGACTCTGGGGTTGTCATGACAACCAGAGGCAGGGGTCTCTGTCTCATCCTTGTCTTGGGTCCTAGGCAGGTGTGGGCATGGTGCTTGTTGAGTGAATGACTGACCTGAGCCCCCACCAGCTGCCAGCTGCCCTGCTGAGCCCTTTCCACGCGTCATCTCGTTTACTCTCGGCCCCTGAGGTTGGTCGGTTATCACTCGCGTTTTCCAGATGAGGAAACCGAAGCTCAGGAGGTAACCTGGCTATTCATTCCCGTGTCGCCCAGACAGTGGAGCGCAGAGCCAGGCTTGGAGTCCTGGCCTCTGGTCTCCCATCCA
>NW_006294609.1:5391082-5391451 GCF_000327345.1 Myotis davidii | reverse complement strand
ATGACACCTTTGCCTGCTGGGCTTGGTGATGCAGGACTTGAGCTTTCTGTGCCTCGGTTTCCTCATCTGGAAAATAGGGGCATCACTGGTGCCTCCTCATAGGGCAGCATTAGTCAATAGGATGGGCACAGTGAGGGGTGCTCCCCACTGGGTCCCTACAATGGAGCAGTTTATTGCCTTGGAAACCAGTGGCATTTGAACGGTCTACCCTGAATCTATTTTCCAAGGTCCAGTTTGGGTTTTGGTCCTTGAGGGTCCTGTGGTTCCCCACTCCTGTTGTCATCTGTCCCCAGGGACCTGGCCCCCCGAGACATCTCCGGCACATCTGACCCATTCGCGCGTGTATTTTGGGGCAGCCAGAGCCTGGAG
>NW_006294609.1:5387612-5391014 GCF_000327345.1 Myotis davidii | reverse complement strand
GGGTCCCAGTCAGCTCTCTCTTCACCCCCCTCCTCCCGCAGACCATCAAGAAGACTCGCTTCCCACACTGGGATGAGGTGCTGGAGCTGCGGGAGATGCCGGGCGCCCCCTCCCCACTGCGGGTGGAGCTCTGGGACTGGGACATGGTGGGCAAGAACGACTTCTTGGGCATGGTGAGCGTCCCCTCCAACACGCTCCATGGCTCCCCACCGCCCCCAAGGGGAAGGTGGGGGAGATGGGCTGGTACCCTGGGGCTCAGAGGGTAGATGTGAAGGCTGCTCACCAGGTCCAGGGAAATGAGTCCTATTGCCCCATTGTGCATTTGGGGAGAGGTAGGCTCTCAAAGGTGCAGGAAACTGCCAAGGCACGGGTGGGCCCCTCTCCTAATTCTACAACGAGAGTACCTGCATGACCATGTGCTGGCCTGTGCTGAGCGCTGCTCCAGCATAACCTCATGTACCCTCCAGGCCTCCCTAAAAGGCTGGGGTGGGGAAACCCAGCGTGGCTAAGTGGCTTTCCTGCGGTCACATGACTAGGAAATAGTAGAGCCGGGATCTGAGTGCAGGTCTCTCTTACTCCAGAATCTAAGCCTTTATTTACCTCCTCTTCCTGGAAGCACTGGGGTCAAGGTCTTTCTCTTGGAACCTCAGTTTCCCCATCTGTACAATGGGTGGATTGTTCCTGCCTCTGGGTAGCAGTGCAGGTATATCAGGGCTGGTAGTTTTTAAAAGGAGACAAGATTAGAGCAAATAAGAGGGAGGCTTGGTCATGCAGTGCTGGCGGTGCCTGAAATGGTTGGAAATAGAGTTACCACGTGACCCAGCAATTCCACTCCTAGGACTGTACCCAAGAAATGAAAATATACACATGTCCACAGCAGCAGTGTTCATAATAGCCAAAGCGGAAGCAGCCCAAATATCTATCAACAGCCAAATAAATAAACAAAGGGGCTATAGCCATACAATGGAATATCATTCAGCCATAAAGGACTAAAGTACTGCCCGGCTGGTGTGGCTCAGTGGCAGCTCTGGGTTACAGGCTCCATCCCCAGTAGGGGGCGTGCAGGAGGCAGCCCATCAATGATTCTCTCTCATCAATGATATTTCTATCTCTCAATCCCTCTCCCTTCCTCTCTGAAATTAATTATATATATATATATTAAAAGGCACAAAGTACCAACAGATGCTACAACATGGGTGAATCTTCCAAACATGCTAAATGAAAGAAGCCAGTCTAAAAAAACCCCACACGTGATGTGATTTCATTTATAGGAAATGTTTAGAATTGATGAATATATCTATGAAGACAAAATAGACTCGTGGTTGTCAGGGGCAGGGGAGTGACTGTTAATGGGTACAGGCTCTTGGGGGGCTCATAGGAAATGTTCTGAAGTTAGTAGTGATGTTAGCACAGTCTGACTATACTGAAAGCCATTGAGTGAGACACTTTAAAGAGGTGAATTGTAGGGGACACAATTTTATCTCCATAAAGTTATTTAAAAGAGGGGGTGGGGCTCGGGCGCCTTCCGGGCTGTCTTTAAGCTTTGTGATAGTGCAATGGTGTCCCTGAACAGAGCTGAAGACACACCCAGTCTGACATGCTGTCTCCAGCAGCTGTGTGACCCTAGGCAAGTCACTCCACCTCTCTGAGCCTCAGTTTCCTCAAATAACTGTCCCTGGAGGCCTCAGTGCCCTGGCAGGGCTCACCATTTAGGACTGGGGGAGGGAGTGTCACTGCTGTCGTGTCGATGGGACACAGAGGGGGAGGAGGACATGGCCCCTGGCTGGCTGTGCCACCCCGCCTTGGGGGGGCAGTCTGAGCGCTTCTTCCAGGGCTGGGCGGGGCTGGGCAGGGCTCCGCTGAAGCTCCGTGTCCCCGCACAGGTGGAGTTCCCCCCGAAGGTCCTGCAGCAGAACCCACCCAACGGCTGGTTCCGTCTCCTGCCCTTTCCCAGAGCTGAGGAGGATTCTGGGTAAGTGTGGGGCCGAGGGAGGAGACCAGGCTGGACCCATGTTGGGTACCATCTTCAGCTCGTGGCGGGTCCTCATGGGCATCCTCCTCAGCCCACTGACCATCACCATGGCACACTGTTCGCTCATCGAACAGATGTCTGTGGACGTCTCCCAGTTGTGTTTACACATGTCCAGATGGGTTCACCTTTAGCCCACCCACCTGCGAACATGTCCGTTCACACCTGTTGATGTGTGATCAGAACCCTGGGTCCTTCCACGCCTGTCCACACCTGTTCACACTGCCCATTCCCACACACGTGCTTATGCCAGCCACAGTGTGCACCCTGTCTGTGCTTGTCAAGGCCTGTTCAGACCTGTCAACATCCGTTCACACCCAGTTAGACTTGGCCACGCCTGTTCACCGCTACCCACCCTCACCTTGTTTTGCAAATATCCATGCTCCTTACCTGTGCTCTCACCTGCCCATCTCGGTGCCGGCCCATACATCCTTCCATCCGTACATATGTGTGCTCTGGCCCGGTCAGGGGGAGCCTGGGTGCCCTGCGGCTGAAGGTGCGCCTCCTGGAGGACCGCGTGCTGCCCTCACGGTGCTACCGGCCCTGGCCGCCCCGCTTCGGGGAAATCTGTCTGAGCTGCCCCGGAGTCCCAGGGCCCCGGCCAGCTCGCCTGCCGCCTGTCCTTCCAGGAGGACGTCTCCAGCCCCCTGGCCGTGCTGGAGGAGCTGACCTCGGGGGACTGCCGCCAGGACCTTGCCACCAAGCTGGCGAAGCTGTTCCTTGGCCAGGGTCTGGCTGGGCCCTTTCTGGACTATCTCACCCGGCGGGAGTTGGCGCGGACCAGTGAGTTGCCCACAGGACCCCCGGACCGCACTCCCCCAAGGATGAGTCTGCAGAGGGTCTCTGGTGGGGGGCTGAGAGGGGGGCTCAAGCAGGGACAGGGGCATGTATGCATGTGTGTGTGTGTGTGTGTGTGTGCGCACGCACGCATGTGTGGAGCCAGCTGGTTTTGTTACTCTTGAGCTGTGTGACCGTAGGCAGATTGCTTAACCACCCTGGGCCTGGGGACTGTGAACGGAGCTGATGTTGCGGGTCTCCTCAGTGCCTGAGGCTGGAGCAATCTGACCTCCACCTTGGGTGGGCAGGTGCGGTGAGGTGGGCCACTCCCCCCAACCCCAGAAAACACTTCCTTCTGCCCTCCCAGCCGACCCCAACACCCTCTTCCGTTCTAACTCCCTGGCCTCCAAGTCCATGGAGCAGTTCATGAAGGTGAGTAGGCGAAGGCCCGCGGGCCCAGCAGCTTCCTCAAGGGCACCCCTCCAGGGTCCACCTGGGCCCGGGGCTTGGCTGGCTTCAGATGGCATGGGCAGCCGAGCTGGGGAGCTGGTGGCAGGTGCCTGGCCTCTCACCCGAGTGGCAGCCTGGGCCGTGCC
>NW_006294609.1:5380264-5387247 GCF_000327345.1 Myotis davidii | reverse complement strand
ACCCCGTTCCCCGCAGCCCTGCCGCCCACCTCAAAGTCTCCCCTGTGGGCACCTCAGTCCTCACGCTGCCTGGGGTAGGGGTTCCAGCAGGACTTGAGCTCCCCGGGTTCAAACCCCCACTCTGCCACCACCGGTGTGCAAGCCACCTCGCTCCTGTGCGGCTGTGAGAGTGAACCGAGCTATGCACGCACCCCAGGACACGGTACTTCTAGTTTCCCTCCTTGCTGCGGGCCCTGCGTGCGAGGCGGGCCCGGCGTGGGCCTGCGTGCAGGGCGGGCCCTGGAGAACTTGGTGAGATTGGAGGAGGCCGGGCAGTGGCTGGCTCACTCCACGCCTCCGTGGGCTCCTCTTCTCTTTCCCGGGCCCTGCCCCACTCCCGCCAGGCCATGAGGCTGGTTGCTGGGCAGCCCATCGGGGACTCTGGTGGGCACAGGAGAGAGCCCTACCTTTATTTCGGGCCCCGCCCAGCAAGTGCTGCCCACAGCTGCTGACCGCCCTGGAGGCAGGCACCAGGACCCCTTTTACCCAATGAGGAAACAGCCTCAGAGAGGGAGGTCACCTGCTGAGGGCTGCACAGTTGGGAAGAAGTTGCACAGCAGGATTTGAACCCAGGCCCCACGCACAGGGCAGGGTCGGTCTGTGAAACCCCCAGGCAGAGGCATTTCCCAGCATACCTGGCGAGGATGCAGCAGGGCCCCAGCACCTGGGCAGTGCAGGGCAGTAGCCAGACCCCAGTGGGCAGTTCTGAGTTCTAATCTCGACTCTGCCCTGTTTGCAAGGAGACCTCTCTGAGCCTCAGTTTCCTCATCTGTTAAATGGGATATTTACTAGTAGTCCATCAGATTGCCATTAGGATCAAATGCCACAATGTCAGAGGCATTAGCTCCTTGGGTCCAGGACACGGAGTGTGGGGGGGCAGGGAACCCCCAGCCTGGCTTCTACAGTGGTCACATCTGAGAGTGGGCAACACAGACCCTTCACCTGGATGGGAACAAAAAGGAACAAAATAACTGCAGATAGAAAACTGCTACTCCCTCATCTGCTCAACAAAACAATTGTTGAGCACCTACTGTGTACTGGGCATCGTCTGAACACTGAGTTCACAGCAGAGGACATGTGGACACAAATCCCTCTTCTAGGGGAGACAGATCCTACACTAAAACAGAAGCTTCTTGCAGATGATCAGTGTTATGGGGGAGAAATGAAGCTGGGGAGGGTGGAGGGAAGTGCCAGGAGCAGGGGAGGGGCTTGCGGTGTTCCATAGGGGTGGCTACAGGGACAGCCTCGCAGAGAAGGGGACATTTAAGCCAACACTTGAAGGAGGGGAGGGAGAAGGTCAGGTGCAGGCAGGGGAACAGCAAGTGCAAAGGCCCTGGGGTGGAAGTTGTGTCTGGCGTGTCCATGCTGAAATGCATGTTCAGGGTCTGGGATGAGGTGCGATGGGGAGGGGGTGGCCTCTTTGAGGAGGTGACATCTAAGCTTTGCGTGGGGACAAGAATGTCCTGGGCAGAGAGAACAGCACGGACGAAGGCTCCCAGACAAGAATGAGCTGCATGTGTTTAAGCAGCAGTAGGGAGCCAGGGGCATGGTAGGGGGGAGGCTGCAGCAGTGGGCGGGAAGGCGGGTGGTGCCTGAGCCCAGAGGGGGCGGTGGAGGGTGGGCAGGGACTGGGCTCTGAGACAGTCCCTCTGCCCCACCCCGCCAGGAGGCTTTCCTTCAAGGGCACGTCCTCAGAGGAGCACGTGCGGGAGGCCAGCCTGGGGCTGCTGATGGGCTACCTGGGGCCTATCGTGGACGCCATCGTGGGCTCCGTGGGGCGCTGCCCGCCTGCCATGCGCCTGGCCTTCAAGCAGCTGCATCGGCGTGTGGAGGAGCGCTTCCCCCAGGACGAGCATAAGGTGGGCCGGGAGCTCCCCGTGGGCAGATGGGGAGACTGAGGTCGGGGCGGGCAGTCGCTTGTCCAGGGTCACGTGGGAGGCAGGGCAGAGGCAGGCAGAAACCGGGCTGCCACGCTGAAGTGCTCTGTGGCCCATCCCTGGAGCTGGGGTGAAGAGCTCCCCACTTCCTGTTTACAGATGGGGAAACTGAGGCCCAGAGGGCAAAGAGCCTGGGCCTCCAGACTCCCAGCGGGGTGTCTCCTTTCTCTCGCTCAGTCCCGGCTGAGGAGTGGCCTCCAGACTGGGATGTGGCTTGCCTTACGCCCCACTTTGCTGGGCTCTGCTAGGGCTGCCAGCAGAGGTGCTAAGTGGGACACGGGCAGGGAGGCGGGAGGGAAGGGAGGCCAGCTCCCCAGACGTTCTGACCCCTGACCCTTGCGGGTGGAGCCAATATCGTGACACCCAAGTGTCCCCAGTTCTCAGCCCCCACAGTGGAAAGGCCTTGGGCCCGGAGCAGGGACTTTTTCAGGCCCACAGGTCTGGATGGGGTCAGGGGAGCCCCTTTCTCTGTCTCTCTGACACCTGTTCCTCCTTCTCAAAAAGGAGGAAGTCACGTGCTGATGTCAAAGGCTAAAATTACCCTTGAACGTGGTGGGCGGGGGCGGTGAGGGGGGGTGCAGTTCAGGGTTCCAGAGGAGGGAGGGAGGGGCAGCTCCAGGTCCCAGCCCCTGGCAGGGCTCACGGTGGCCAGGGAGTTGGCACCCACCAGGGCGGGCATTGTCTCCGGTGTGAACACAGCCCCTACATAAACTCCGGAAACACTCTGGGGCTAAATATAGCCCGAGTAGGAGAGGCGAGTGGGGAGTGGCTTGGGGGGAGCCAGATGTACCCAGGATGGAGACACACCCTCTGCGGTGCTGAGGGAACTAGCCTCACCTGCGGCAGGGGGGTGGGAGTGGGGGGGAGGGGAGTGTGTGTGCGGGGAGGCACCATGCTTTACCGTTTGTATAGGGCAGAGGCTGGGGCTGCGGGTGCACACGGGACAGGCTCTGGAGCCTCAGTTTCCTCATCTAGAAAAAGGAGAGAATAGTTTCTGCCCCATGGGATGTTTGAAGGTTAGATGTGATAGTTCAGGCTCAGTTCCTGACTAAGTGAGCGCTCCCCAGTAGCTAGTGTCGAATGCAAGAGAGCGTGGTGGAGAGCTGAGAGTTCAAACCCTGCCTGGGCTCCGTCTTGTTCTGCCACTTACTCCTGAGCGGCCTTGAGCAAGTGGCCCTCCCTCTCTGGGCTTCAATCGCCTCCTCTGTAAAATGGGGGTGTAATACCACCTGGGGGAGTATTAAATAAACAAATGTATGGAGAAGTGCCTGGCCTGTTGCTATTCACTATCAAAAATCACTAGTGGCCTGGTGCACGGATTTGTGCACATTGAAAGGAAATTAATTAAAAGGTGGCCTGTGGGGCGGGACTGGGCTAGACGGGCTGGACATGCCCTGGAGCTAACCTCCCTCAGTCCCTCCCCCATCTCAGGTGATGCACCCCAGAACCGCAGCTGCCAAGTCACTGCAGCTAGGCAGCTCCTGCGTTGAGCATCTGCCCCCTGGTGGTCGGGTGGTTGGATGGTCGCTTAGCCTTTTATATATATAGATAGATCTGGGATTGAATCCTGCCTCCGTTGCTCACCAGCTGTGTGACCTTGGGCAAGTCAATTGACATCTCCGAGCTTCTGCTTCCTCATCTGTAAAATGGGAATAATGACAATGCTCCCATCATAAGACGCGACCTTAGCAGACTCTGAGGGTGTTGGCTACATCTGATTGTGCAGAATTGGTATTCTTACTTCATTTTCCAGATGGAAACACTGAGGCTCCAAAAGGAGAAGCCTCCTTGACAGACAGGGTGGCCTTCTGACCCATCTCCCATTTCACTTCCTCAGTTTCCACAACGGGGAGCGGGGAGATAGGTCTGGGGGGTGGGGCTCTCACCTGCTGCGTCTCTTGGCAGGACGTCAAGTACCTGGCCATAAGTGGCTTCCTCTTCCTGCGATTCTTTGCACCTGCCATCCTCACCCCGAAGCTGTTTGACCTCCGGGACCATCACGCAGACCCCCAGACCGGCCGCTCACTGCTGCTGCTTGCCAAGGTGCCGGCACTGGAGGGCCCATCCTGGGGGTGCTGAGCGAGGGGAAAGCATGTGGGAACAGAGTGGGGAGGCCAGGCCTGCAGGAGACCCAAATGAAACCCAGAAACACCCGTCTGAAACACCACCATTAGCTCTCATCCCGAGGGTGAAGGCATCCATTATACTCTCTGATTTCCTCTTCTGAAACAAAGACCTACTCTTCCAGGAGGAAAGTGGGAAGCAGGCTAGTAGTCCTTTACACCTTAGTATGAATTAGACCGTCCTCGGCCAAGTGGCCACATTTTGAGGTTCTGATGGGCGCCAGACATGTATGATAGGATCAGGCAATCCTGGGTGTGGGACCTGGGCTCAGGAGGGAACAGAATAATAAGGGCTCTGGGGGTGTATGTCTGTCCACAAGGAGGGACAGATACTGCCCAGAGGAGGTGCTGCTATGAGACTTCTTCTTTGAATACTGACGGGGGAGCCAGGACGCTGGGACTCTGTTCTGGGTCCACAGAGGGCTCCGCCCCTGCAGTGACCTTGTCCCTGGAATCCCCTGCTTCTTTGCTCCAGGCTGTGCAGAGCATCGGGAACCTGGGCCAGCAGCTGGGCCAGGGCAAGGAGCTGTGGATGGCCCCCCTGCACCCCTTCCTGCTGCAGAGCATCTTACGTGTGAGAGACTTCCTGGACCAGCTGGTGGACGTGGATGGGGAGGAGGGTGAGTTCCGGTGGCCCTGTCACGTCTGGCTTGTCACTCCCCTAGACCCTTGGGACTTGCCCTCCCTCTACCCCTCCCCCACCCATAGCACTGAGCCTGTGGACCTGTGCGTCAGCGAGTCAGTCAGCTAACATTTCCTGGCACCTACTGTGCCATTCCAGCCAATGTGGAGATGCAGGTGGGGATTGTGGCATGGTGTTCATGCAATAGACAAATATCTATTAAGTGCCTACTATGTAATAGGCACTGGCCCATGAGCTGGGGAAACAGCAGTGAGCAAGACAGAAGAAAGCCCTGCTTTTGTGGAAGTTTTATTCCAGTGGAGACAACAAGCTGTAAATAAGATGATTCAGCAAATCATGGTGTTAGGCAGTGACAAGTGCCAAGGAGAAAGAGTAAAGGAGGGAAGGGAAGGGAATGTTGGAGTCGGGGTGGCCAGAAGTAGTCTCGCTAGAGTAAAAGTTAAACCCTGAAAGAGGACAGAGAGCAAGCCGTGAGGATCCTGGGGAAGAGTTCCAGGCCGGGAACAGCATGTGCAAAGGCCCTGAGGTGGGGACAGAGAGTAGCAGTGAGGAGGCCAGTGAAGAAGAGTGAATGGGGGCGAGGTGGAGGGGGGAGCGAAGGAGAGGTGAGGGGTCAGGTTGCGTGGGGCTTTGTAGGCAGCGGGAAGGATTTTGGCTTTGACTTAGAGTGAAATGGAGCCGCAGGGCAGTTTTAAGCGGAGTTGGGGTTGAGTCCACATCACAATGTTGGGCCCAGGTCACGAGAGAGTTGGGTTGAAGTCGCATAGGAGCAACCTGTTGAAATGCAGAGCCCCGCCCCGTGTGGCTGGAGGGGTCCCTGTGATGCTGGGGAGGAGCCTGTGTCGGGCTCCCAGAGAGTGGCTTGATCTCAGGCACTCCCTGGACTGACTCTGTACGGCATGGCTCCCCCTGCTGGCTGCCTGCGACACTACCTGCAGGTCCCTCGGTAGAGAGGAATCAAGGCCGGTCTGTGCTCCCTGCCCGCCATCAGTGACACCCTTCCCTATGGAGGGAGTGGACTCCACGGGAACAGAGAATCATGCTCATCCCCAGGCCCTGGCCACGCGGAGCCTGGATGGGAAGGTTCACTGTCCCCTCCCCTTTCCCCAGAGGCTGGGGGCCCGGCCAGGGCCCTGGTCCCGCCCTCCGTGACGGTCCGAGAAGGCTACCTGCTGAAGCGCAAGGAGGAGCCCGCCAGCCTGGCCACACGCTTTGCCTTCAAGAAGCGCTACTTCTGGCTCAGCGGGGAGACCCTCTCCTACGCCAAGAGTCCCGACTGGCAGGTGGGCCTGCCGTCCACCATGGAGGCGCTGCCAGTGGCGGCCCCTCACAGAGCGGCCTCAGCACCCGAGGCCTTGCCCAAGGCCCTAGAGCAACTTGGCAAATTCCCATTCTCAGGCCAGGCTCTGCTCACAGGTGTGAGGGCCCAGGCCAGGGACCGGCCTCCACCTACACACACTCCCCAGCAAACGCCCTTCAGAATGTGCGCTCCCTGCAGACATACCCTCCCCGATGTGGACGGGCGACAATGACGATACTCAAGCACCTGTTCCCAGCCAGATCTCTGCCCACGTACCATGGGCACTCGCGTCAAATGCTCACGGAGAGGTCCTGCCCGGCTTCAGGGCACACACATCGGGCATTCGTTCACTCCCATTCATTCCTTAAACGTGCATTGTGTTCCTGCTCCACCCGGGGCAGTGTGCTAGGTGTGGACGGGGCATACAGCAGCAAACAAGACAGAAGCCCCGTTCCCATGGGGCTGCCATTCCAGTCCAGCACAAACACACACACACACTGGGTCCACCCACGTCTGTGTACGCAACATACACAACAGCTAACAGCGGAGAGGGTGCCGACTGGGTGTGTCTACTTGGTCAGCAGAGCGTAGATTCTAGAGTTCACCTCCTTGGGTTCCAATTCTGGCGCCACTGGGTGAATTGCCTCTTGGGCCTCAGTTTCCTCATCTGCACAATGGGGAGAATAACGGGCCCAGCCGCAGGGATGTGTTGGGATGAGGAAACAAGGTGGTAACTGTGAAGGGCTTAGAACCACAGCCCAAGTGCCATGTTGGGGGGGAGGAGGAGGAGGATGGTAGTGATGGTGGAAATTGAATGCCCAGAGAAGTTGTCACTTAGAGTGTAGGCCCTACACTGTAGGGCGCCATGGAACCGCTGAGTGGGGATGCGCACAGATCACAGACACACGAGGTCGAATGTCCCCACCTCCGGGGACACCACG
>NW_006294609.1:5379973-5380201 GCF_000327345.1 Myotis davidii | reverse complement strand
CCTGTCTCCCAGATGCGCTCCTCCATCCCCGTGTCGCACATCCGCGCCGTGGAGCGTGTGGACGAGGGCGCCTTCCAGCTGCCCCAGGTGATGCAGGTGGTGACGCAGGACGGCTCGGGGACGCTGCACACCACCTACCTCCAATGCAAAGTGAGCCGCCGCCAGGCTGGGGGGCGCGGGGCGTCCCTTGAGTCCCACCTCACCCCTGACCCCCCCACTCCCTGCAGA
>NW_006294609.1:5373655-5379818 GCF_000327345.1 Myotis davidii | reverse complement strand
CGGCGCGCGCTGGACCTGCTGCCTCCAGGCGGAGCTCTCAGGTGAGGGGGCGGGGCGGGCTCAGGCTCCGCCCACCCCACCTGTCAATCAGCTGTCTGGGCTCGCTGAGCAGCATCACCTCTCTATGCCTCAGGCTCCTCAAGGGCGGAATGCGGTTGGTAACAGGCCTCCCTCCTACGGTTTTGTGAGGATTAAATGTGGGGTACGATCCTGTAAGCACCCACTTCGCACCAGGCATCTAGTGGTTCACAGACAGGCATCAGGCCTGCTCTCAGGGTAGACAAGCGAATAACCAGGCACTTGTAACACAGCTTCCTAAGTGCCAAGACGGGGCTTTGGGGACTCCAGAGGACGGGCAGGAGATCAAGGAGGGCTTCCTGGAGGAGGTGCTGCTTAGATGTGACCTGAGAAGAGTAGGAGTGGAGCAGCGAAGCTGGGTTCAGGGATGGGGTATGGAAGGATGTTACAGGCAAGCAGAGGCCTGGACTGGAGGCAGAGAGGGCAGGAAGGTTAAAAGGCTCCGTGTGGCTGGTGCCTAGACCGTGGGAGGCTGGAGAGAGGTGAGGCCACTGCTCTGCTGGGTGAGGGTGGAGGCAGAGGGGCTTGAAGTAGAGGTGGAAGGGGCAGGGCTTGGTGACAGCCTGCCTTGGGGGCTAATGTGGGGGGGGGATGAGAGGGGTTATGGATGATGTCGTGTCCCCTTAGCTGCCGGATGCAGCCACACACACTCGGCCGTCACCCTGGGAGACTGGAGTGACCCGCTGGATCCCGATGCTGAGACGCAGATGGTGTATCGGCAGCTGCTCCTGGGGCGGGACCAGCTCAGGTGGGTGCCCCCCTCCCCATCCCACTGCACCCCCAGGACCAGCTGGGCCAGGTGCCCACTGAGGCCTCCCCTCCTCATCTAGTCATTCATTCCATGCGCATCAGCTGAGGGTGGGGTAGGGGGGTCAAGCTAGAGGTGAGGGTGGGGAAGCACCCTCAGGCGGACCCTCATCCCTGGATCTTAGCATCTTCTAGTACCTGGGGCTCCAGAGACCGTGGCTGTGCCCCTTCCCCTTCCTGGCCTCAGGGCATTGTTATCCAGCGACAGACATTTGTTCTAACTCATTGCAGAGTGGGTGCTGAAGCTGGCCTGCGTGGGTTCAAATCCTGGCCTGGCCACGTGCTGGCTGTGTGGTCTTGGGCAGGTTGCTTACCTTCTCTGTACCTTAGTTTCCTCTTTTGGAAACCAGGGTTAGTAACAGTACCCACCTCATGGGGTTGTCCTGAGGATCAAATGAGCTAATACAGGTAGAGCCCTGTGTAGGTGCCGGGTAGCTTTCGATAAATGGTAACTATCGTGATGCTGTGCAGCCTTAGGCAGGGTATTTACCTCTCTGTGCCTCAGTGACCAAACAGTAAACGGAGGTAATAGGAAGCACTTACCTCAGATCCTTTTTTGTGGTAATTGAATAAGTTAATCCATCGAAGGGCCGAGAACAGTATCTGGGACTCTATAGACCAGTGGTTCTCAACCTTACGGCCCTTTAAATACAGTTCCTCATGTTGTAACCTAAACATAAAATTATTTTCGTTGCTACTTCATAACTGTCACATTGCTACTGTTATGAATCGTCATGTAAATATCTGATATGCAGGATGGTCTTAGGCGACCCCTGTGAAAGGGTCGTTTGACCGCCAAAGGGGTCGCGACCCACAGGTTGAGAACCGCTGCCGTAGACACTGGCTGTGATGAGGATGTGGGTGGTGCTGGTTAGTGACAACCTGAATGTCTCCTGCAACCAGCAGAGAAGCCCTCAGGCAGGGCTCAGCCTTGTCTTTCTCCCTCTCAATTTCTAGGATGAAATTCCTGGAGGATTTCAACATGGATTCAAGTCCGGAGGCAGACATGGAGGACTCCGGTGTCATGGAAGGTAAGGGTCAAGTTAAGGCGGTCCCTTTCCTTGGCCCGCTCTGACACCTCCCACAACCTGCAAGTACATCCCTCACACCTCCAAGGTCCTCTCCTGTATCCACCAGCAGGCCCAAGGCTGTGTGTGTGGGTTCTAGTCCCTTTAAGGATTCTCACGGCACCAGGCAAATCTGGAGCCCGAGAAGGCCACTGGTTGTGGATTCTGGCAGCCTGCCCTGACCTGGCTAAGCCCCTGGGGCCCCCTTGCCTCCCTCCCAGGGGCCTGTCCCGATGCCCTGGCTGGGCAGAGAGAAGCAGCTTCCCGCCTGCTGGAGGTGCTGGAGGACCTGGATCGAGCCCATGAGGAGTTCCAGCAGCAGGAGCAGAGGAAGGCGGTCTCGGGTCCCCGCGGGCCCTGAGGAAATGCTACAGGCAGCCTGGGGGAAGAATGAGGAGCCACTGGGCCCGTCTCCGCGCACCCTGGCCCAGGAGTCTCCTTGCGACTGTCCTGTACCTTCTTCGTCGATGCTGAGGCTTCTGGAGACCTCCCAGTCCCGTGTGCTCTAAGCCCAAAGCCTGGCGCATGGAGGCAGGGGCCAGCCTCCCACGGAAGGAGTCTCACTCTCTGAGTTGACGGGGTTGAGGCAGACTGGAGTGGCTGGGATAAGGAACCTGACTCATTTGGCTCAGCCTGAGGTCTCTGCTTCTTGGGACCGGCCTGTACCCACCCCACTGAGGCTGCTGGATACAGCTGTACCTGAATCCCTCATGCCCATGTGGCCTTGTTGCCCCAGGCAAGCACTAAACGGGCTCAGCCCTTCCTGTTTTCACGTCTGCCAATCACTGTACCCGCACTGATCCTCCTGAGCCGTGCCCTGGGTGGACGGCCCTAACCACAAGCTTCCAGAATCAGGTGCCTGAGGAAGAACAGGCTGGGAGCGCAATGTGCAAGGCCCAGACAGACCCTGGGAGTCTGGGACACCTTCAGCCAGGCTCCTTTCCCCCTTTGAGCCTCAGTTTACCCTGTATAAAACGAGGAGGGAGTGACCTAGAAATAGCCCAGGAACCAGGGAGTTTCTCAGAGTGTGGCCCCAAGCCTCCCCTTCCCCTGGGGTGTCTGCTAGAAATGCAGCTCCCTGGGCTGCGCCGGGATCTTCTGCATCACAACCTGAAGGAGTGTGGGTGGGAGGAGTCAGGATTCTTAACAAGCTGCTCAGGTGACCTGGATGATCATGGGATTTGAGGATCAGGGGGCTGGGCGATTTTACCTATTAGAGTTTGGGGTGAGAGCCTGTTGAGAATGAATCCCAGAGGACAAAATGTTTGGAAACACCCAACGGGCAGACCTGGTAGGGCCTCCAAAGACTCTGGTTTTGTGTGACTATAGGGTGGGACAGAACCTACCTGAATTGGGAGGTGGAGCAGGATGCGGCGCTATCCCATGTGTGGCCAGCAGGGGTCGCTTGGAGCCGCAGCACCCGCAACAGCCACCTGGGCATTTCCGGCTTTTGCAAACGCCGATCAGAAGCTTGTTGCAGATCCTGGGATTGGCTCTTCCCTCGGTAGACAGAACCTGGCCCTCCTTCTCCAGGGCAGAGACGGGGGTCCTGAGGTACCCAGGAGCTGGTCGTGCGTCTCCCAGCTTTCTCCCATACTTTCCCAGAGCCTCTGAGCTCCCAGCGAGCCCCCTTCCTAGTAATTGTACCAGGGAGCACTGTGTGCATGGCTTGGTGCCCCTGCCAGAGAACAAACCTTAATCTCTGTCCTCTTGGGTAGCTGCCTCTGCCACCATCACACCCTCTGCCCCCGGACAAGAGAATTATGGGGTCCCTGCCTCGCCAGCTGCCCAAGGCCAAGAGGGGCAACGTTCTTAGGGTCGTCACAGAGCTGCCCCCCGCCCTCCTTCCTTGGCAGGAAAAGACAGGGCGAGGAGGAGAAAGACCGTTTATTTCTCCACCCACAGTGGGACTGGTAGGTTTTCAAAAGAGCGATCACTGGCGTCCCTTTAATTCTTGGCTGACATCCACCGTGGCAGCCAATCAACAGAGGCGGAGCTGGTGAGTTGCCTGGGCAACAGGCCCCTGGTTGGTCGAGACCATCAGCCACCCCACTGCCCACTTCCAAGTGAGGGAAATGGACGCTCTGCTCTCCGGTCTGCTTTTGCAGATCCGCTGGCTTAAGCCAGGCCTCCTCGCCTCGCTCCCGAAGCCAGAAGCGCCGGCCTTTGGGTCTCGACATTGGAAACGACTTGGTGGAGAGGATGGGGTGGGAGGAAAGGAGAACAGCGCCTTTATCTGGGACAGACCTAGGCCTGGGGAGGGGAGGGGAGGCGGCGGAGGAGGAGGTCAGGGTCCCAGAGGATGAGGAGACACGAGCACAGATGATACCTCTAGGCCCCCTCTCTCTGGCCGGCCCCTTTGCAGACCCGCTCAGGGCAGAGATGGTGACAGTGACACAGACGGGGTCAGCGGAGCTCCCCAAGAGTCCCCTTCTCCCCCAGGAGCCCCAGCAGGTCCCTACGTGCTTGACCTGAATCCTCCTGCTGGCAGACAAGCTTGTACGGACGGAGGCGACAGACACACACGGGATCCACATGGAGTGTCACAGGGGTCTTCTGTCTCTTCCCCCCCAGACTGGGGGCAAGTAGAGGCACGTGGGTGTGCGTGCATGTGTTCAACAGGACACTGTTTGTGTGAGGGGTGGGAGGGAGGTCGCTGTGGTCTCTGGTGCTCTCCCTGCGACCCTCCCAGAGTCGGAGCTGGCCGGCCTGCCGTCTTCCCATCGTTCCCAGTGGCCACCAGCCAAACGTCCAGAGCGCTTCCGGCTTCTTCCACAGGCTCCTCCCCAGCCCTGAACCTGGGCCACCGGGAGGTCAGACCTGGTGGAGGGAGGCCTGTGCTGGGCCAGGGGCGAAGCAGGAGGGACGGTGGGCAGCCTGGGGCCTCAGGCTTTGGCCGTGGCCTCCGACACGCCCTGGGCGGTGAGCTCGGCCAGCACGTTGTCTAGGTAGCTCGCGTCTGGGTAGCCATGGCCCGTGAGGTTGGATCCGAACTCGGTCTTGTGGTGGATCTCGTTCCACACCACGGTGTCCGACTCGCCCGTGGTGTTGGAGGTGCCGATGGTGAAGATGAGCCTCCGCTCCCAGGCGGTGATGAGCAGTCGCAACACCTGCAGAGCCGGGCGGTGGGCGGGGTCAGAGGCAGCCCCGCCCACAGCCCCCTCCAGCCCCGCCTCCCCTCCCTGCCACACTGTGGCTCCATGAGGCCCCCTGAGCCCAGCAGGAGGCCCTCTGGCTGCTGGGTTTGGCCGGTTCCTTCCCTGGACAGACTCGTTCCAAGTTATCTGCCTGTGTTTTCTGGGGGTGAGGGGAGGGTCTGAAAGCGATGGCCCTCTGCAGCTTGGTTTGGACCCCACACTATGTGACTTCGTTTGCAATTTTTAAAAACGTGCAGATTTTTAAATGCATGAAAAATCAGCATTTCTGGCTTCTCTCGAAAAACAATAAGTAGAAGCAGACACAACACCTATAATGTGGTGGTGAAAAGCCTGGACTGCTTGGGTTCAAATACAGGCTCCACCACTTACTGGCTGTGTGACCTTGGGCAAGTTACTTGCCCTCTCTGAGGCTGTTTCTTTATCCGTAACATGCAGCCTAGACCTTGACCTCAGCAGTGCCTGGCAGGGCTAGACGCACACTAGGTGGTCCCGGCCCCTCTGGTGTGGGGAGGAATGGGAGAGCAAGCCCTGGCCCACAGCCCTGCAGCCTCAGGACACCCACCTTCCGGCCCTTCTCGTTGTTGGGCAGATAGCAGTGGCGCGGGAAGCCTCTGGCGGTGAACTTCTTGCCTGGGTTGGGGTGCTCAGGGCCCTGCGGAAAGGAGCAGCCGGGGCTGGAACCACAGACAGGAGTGGAGGGGGGGCTCTGGAGGGGTTGAAGGAGTTGGGGTCAGGAGTCCGAGGGGGCTCACCTGGATGCCTGTGGGGATGTCATAGACAATGCGGATGGTCTGGGTGTCCGCGAAGCCAGGCAGCGAGTGGGGGATGAGGTGGAACTCCATCTTCCCAGGAGGCTGAGTGCCCGTCTTCTCCCCGTAGATGGCCTTGCAGGTGGGGCACTGCAGGCTGCCGTCCTGCAGCAGGGGAGGCTGGGGTGAGGTCCCCGGAGGCCCCAGCTCCACGGGGCTCCCTCGCCAGCCCCCACGCACGGTCCCCCAGCCCACCTTGTTGCCGTTGGAGTACATGGCCACCAGGCACAGCAGGTGGTACATG
>NW_006294609.1:5364492-5373389 GCF_000327345.1 Myotis davidii | reverse complement strand
TGGTGCAGTCCTGGGGGCACAGGGGCAAGCTGAAGGCTGGGCAGGGCGGGACGTCCCTTCTCGGGCACCCAACCATCACAGGGAGAGGACGCCCACCTACCCAATTCAGATATGTGGCTCCCTCACCGCCCCCCCCCCCCAAGGGATTAAAGGACTGTCAGCAGCAAAACCTAAAAACGATGGGTGAAAATAAGATACAAAAACTGTCAATCGCCAAAAGATTGACACCTGTGATTCTATTACACTCAGCTTTCTGTTTATCAAAGGACATTGTGAAGAGAGTGAAAAGGCAAACCCACAAACTGGGAGGAGGGACTGTAAGAACCAGGAGGAATTCGTATGGGGGGGAGGGGATGAGAGGGGATGAGAGGGGAGGGGAGGGGAGGGGAGGGGAGAGAGAGGACTCTCTTCTCTGCCCCCACCCTCAGCCCGGGCCTGCGGCCCCTGGCGCTCACCTCATCAGGTGGGTTCTTCACCTTCTGCATGTACCTTCGAACCACATCCTCAGGATTCTTACCTGCAAGGACACAGGGGGTGGGCTGGAGGCGCCCGAGTCCACCCCAGGCCGCAGCTCGGGATGGAGTCAGGGTTGGAGAGGTGGGCTTGGCGGGTGAAAGGTCGGGGGTTGCTGCAGGTGGATGTACTTGGAGTTCGTGCAGAAGGGGTCGGGGGAATGGGAACTGAGATCAGGAGATGGAGGTGAGGTCGTCAGTCCAGGAGCAAATCGGACCTGCCCGTCAGAGGGATTGTGGGGGTTAGCGGGGTTCAGTTCAGGGGCGGGGGGCGTACTTTTCTTGAGGTGCTTCTTCTTGGTCTTGCGGCACACCCCAGGCACACCCGGCACGGGCTTGACGTCGCTCTTGCTCACCGGCGGCGGGTGCAGGATAGGTTTGGGTGCCCGGGTCAGGCACACGGGCAGCCCAGCGGCGCAAAGCAGGATCCCGGTCATCCCTGGGGGCGTGGCCTGGGCAGTCAGGGGCGGGGCGACCTCCAGGCCCCGCCCACCCCGCACTTCCCACTCTTCTGTTGTCGGATGTACGCTTGGGGCCTCTCTCTCAGACTCCGCCTACCGACTTGCATCCAGGGATCTTGGGGTTCTCAGGTGGATGAGCGGGGTGTGCCCTGGGCCTCCCCCCTCAACCCCACCCCAGGTTGAAGCCAAGAAGAATGCCTTCTGCGGGCCCCGCCCACCCTGGTGTCATGAGAGAGGGTGTGTCCTCGGG
This sequence comes from Myotis davidii, assembly GCF_000327345.1. NCBI lineage: Eukaryota > Metazoa > Chordata > Mammalia > Chiroptera > Vespertilionidae > Myotis > Myotis davidii. The sequence continues at coordinate 5,372,166 of NW_006294609.1, read as the reverse complement.
GCCCCGCCCACGAGCTCATTAAGGGGTGGAGTCAAGAAGCCAACAGGTGGGCCCGCTTCCTGGCTTCCTCCTGGGCTGGATCTCACCTGCCAGGGCCGGGTGGACTGGGCCGGTCCCATTCAAGTTCTTCACCGGGAGCGCGGGGACCCTGAGGAGAGAAGAGAAGAGGCTGCAGTCCCCACACCAGAGGATCCACGGACCCTGGGCACAGTGTGACCGCTTTGTGCCTGTGCCAGTCATCCAGAATGATCCCAGGGAACGCCATGCCTACTCCCACATTCTTCTATGATAAGGTGGGTGTGGCCAGGACCTCTAGACTTGGTACCGACTCTCCCGCAGTCTTCAGCCGGCCTCCTCCCTGGTCAGAGCACCTGAGTTCCAGCGGCTCCCATCCACTGGCCACTGTGCCTGAAATCCACCCATCAGCGACTTAGTCATTCCCGCCTCTCCCACAGTTTGCTCTGTGAGGCACTAATCCCCATCAAAGGTTTTGGGAAAGAAGGATTCTGGGGTAAGTTAGGAAACACTTCAAAGTCTCCCTCTTGGAAAATTTACAACATGTATGAGCATATGAAAGGTTCTGATAAGTCCCGCACCAGGAAATATGGTTAGCGATGGCAAACCCAGGTTTTCCAAAGACATTTGATAACGAACATTTTTTGCATCTCTGCACTATCTACTGCCGTCAGGTCCTGAGACGTAGGCATCGTCCTCTCTTCAAATGAAGAGGCCTTAGGAAATGCAGTCTGCTTGTCCTCCTCGCCCTCCCCCAGAGAGCTCTGACTTTTGGAAATCACCTAGAGCTGCTCTCACATCTCAGGTCAACCACTGACCAGCTGGGTGGCCCCCAGCACATCCTCCTCTTCTTCCTAAGCCCATAAGCCTGTTTCCTTTGTAACATGGATAGTGTGGGACCTTCCTTCTGTTCGCTGTGAAGAGTCAATGAAGTTCTACACGTCAAGGGCTGAGCACCGTCCCCGGTACCTAAGAAAGACTCTAATAGCATTCACCATCATTGTCCCCATCGTCACTGTCCCTGTGTCATCTTGGATTAGTAGCTTCACCTCTCTGCACCTCTGCCCCCAAATCATGGCGTGACTTCTCTCCATCGTGGAGAGGTAACCATGAATGTATTGCAGTGACAAGCTGGGGCAAGTCACTTAACCTCTGTGAGCCTCAGTTTCCTTATCTGTAAAATGGGGATAATGACACCTCACCTATAGGAGCTGGGTGAGAAAGCCTGCTGTGACCTGCAGTGTGTCTGCCTGCGTCTTTGCAACCTCAGTGCTCAGCAGTGGATGGGCGTGGTCCCTGGATGGGTGCATTTTGATAAAGAAGTGTGTTCTGAAAGCCAGGGCAGCCTGAGGGGCCTGGGGGCTGTGCCAGGAAGGGGTGCAGGAAGGGCGGGGGCAGGGACAGCTGGGGAAGAAGCTGCTCCAGCCCCAGAGCCTGCTTGCTGAGGACTGAGCCTGGCTAATGCTGCCTGGTCACCGGGCCCTGGCAGGCACAGTTGGCATCAGGGAGCTGGCTTCAAGCAAACAGTATGCTTGGCAGACCTGGGGCAGCTCCTGGCCCTGGTCGTGCTGAGCCTGTGGCCGGGGAAGGTTTTAGGTCTCAGCTTTCTTATGATTTCTGGCGCCCCTTAAAGACCACAGAGCCCCGGGTTACCAAAGTCAGTGTTGCTCCTGGGAGGAGCGTGGTGAGTGGGGTGTGACAGCGGGGCTGTGTTTTATTTACCTCTCAGTGAGCTGGGGGACAGTCCCAGAGCAGCCCCCAACCCCTCTCGATCTGCAGGCTCCCTGCGAGAACCCAGGCAGCAGGGTTCCCACGACACCCGAGCGTGGGAGCCACCTGGGCCCCCTTTTGATGTGGGATGTGCTGCTTCCTCCAAGTCAGTGAGAACATCCTCCTGCCCTGGACAGGAGACCGCTGCCCGCAGGCCTCCCGGAAGCGGGGCCACCCTCCACGCTCTGCCCCGCCCTTTGGGGGCCCAGCCTGGCAAAGGCTCACAGGAATCTTTAAATCCCCTTGAAATCTGCTCTGACCAGAAGCCAAGCCCCAGGGGAGAAATGGGTCCCACAGCCACGCTGGTCTTCCTGCTCGTTCCCCGCCCCCATCAGATCCTGTTTGTCCTCTGCCCTCAATCCCCCACGGTTCCTACCTTGCTCAGGGTAAATGGGGCTGTACTGACCCCTGGAACTCCACTTCCCCCATGCTCACCTCCTATCCCCCCACCCCTGCGCCCCTGGTCTCCTTGCCGCTCCTCACACATGCCAGGCACATTCCTACCCCAGGGCCTTTGCACTTGCGGATGGATCCCTCTCCCAGTATGCTCTTCCCAGATATCCACATGTCCTGCTTCCTCACTTAACACAGGCTTCTGCCCCACTGTCTTCTTTTAATTAAAAAGAAAAAGGTTTTGTTGATTTTAAAGAGAGAGGAAGAGAAAAGGAGAGAGAGAAATATCATTCAGCTGCCTCCTGCACTCCCCCTACTGGGGATGGAGCCCACAACCCAGGTATGTGCCCTGACCAGGAATCCAACCAGTGGCTTTTCGGTTTGGGGGATGATGCTCAAGCAACTGAGCCACTGTGGCCGGTTGTCCTAATAAATGTCTTTTTATCAGAGACCTTCCCCACCACCTTACTCCAGACACACCTCTCTCTTTGCTCTTAACTTACTTGTTTTGGTCACAGCACTGATCATGACCTGATGCCATAAACTCTTGGGCATGACCAGGCCCTCCCTGCCTCTGTGACCTTCTCTCCTACTCCCCCGACCTCTCTACTCTAGACACCCCTGCTGCTGCTACAACCTGCTGAGCACGGTTCCCTCTCAAGGCCTTCGCACTTGCTGTGCCCTCTGCCCCCCGATGCGGGAGGGCTCACTCCATCTCTGTTGCAACCCCACCTCATCAGAGAGCCCCCCTCCCCCGACCATCCAATGTCTAGCACATAGTAGATGTTCAGTGAACACTTATTTCGTGAATGAATGAATGAAGGCAGCCCGGATTTTGGGGGAGGTTCCAAGGGGACACCTGTGCATGTGCTCAGGGACATTGTCCCCATGCATTTTTTTACACATCTGAAGGGAGCCTTGAGCAGGAGTCCCAGAGAAGCATCCCCGGCAGCCGCTGGTCCTGGAGGTTCTCGGCCAGCATTCATCCTAAGTGACCACGTTCAGCGGCCTCCTGTGGGAACAGCCCAAGCGGACGTCCTCGAGGAAATGCCCGGAAATGCTCTCCATCCAGTTGGAGGCAGGTGTTCCGTGGCCAGGGTTTGGGGAGCCCAGACGTTTCACACCACCCTCTGCAGACAGGCTGAAAGGTGACTGTCTTCAGGAGGCCACTTCTGATCCCCATCGAGCGAACTCATGGCCACTCCCCCTTTTCATTCCCACGGGACTGTGTTTCTCTTCTTTTGAGGACTCAGGCATGTTCGCTCTTTGCTTTCTAGTTGTGTGGTTCCACCCCTATCTCCTCCCCCAGACTGTGAGCTTCTGGAAGCGTCTCGACCGGCCCTGTGACCCTCGGATTGAGGACGAAACTCGCTCACGTGGTTCTCAGTTAGTACTCCATGGGGAAGCTGAGCCGAATGAGGAAGTGCTCTACTAGCTCTGCGGTCTCTTCAGAGGGAGGGCTAGTACCTTTAGAAACAGGGGCTCCAATGCCAAGAGCTCCCCTCCCCCCAAGATTGGAGCAGGGATGGCAAACATATGACAGGTGTAGTACCACACCCATAACAGGCATCACCAATCAATCCCAGCACTCCTTTCCATGAGCCAGAAACGCAACTGCAGAATCCTCCTCAACACAGTGCTCTCGGGAGTCGCTGCCCTGTGAGCGGAGATGGCTCAGGATGGAGTCTGTTCATCGTTTATTTTTGCAGATGATGGGACTGAGGCCCAGAGCGGGGAAGTGACTTCACTAGGGTCACCCAGCTGGCTCTGGGTCCTGGAGTTTTGAGTCAGTGGGCAGGGTGATCCTACCAGGCTGATCTGTGGGGCCATCTGGGAAGGTGCCAGCCTTCTGAGACCTCTGTGCCCTCCAGGTGGGCTGAAGCCTGTGCCCTGGGCCCCGGGCCCTGGAGCTGGCTCAGCCCTGAGCAGGCTGCACAGTGGGTCCCTCTGTCTGCTCGGGCCACCCCGCTCTGGCCCCGGCATCAAGGCAGTTCAGGGCCCCTGGACAGCAGGAAGCCACACTGACACTCCCTTAGGGCAGCTGAGTTTCCACCCCTCTACCTGCACCTGGTGTCCCTGCCCCTGGACGCCCTGCCAACTGTGTCACTGTTCTCTGATGATGGTTTCCAGGCCCCCCAGTTGGCTTCAGGAGCCCTCAGAGCACCTGGCACTTACCCAGGGGCCCCTTGGGAGGCCTAGGGGAGCCCAGGCCTCAGTCATTCGGGTCCAAGAGGGTGAGGAGAGGGCAGAAATGAGAGTGGCATACCATGGGGTTTCCATGCTCCCTGGGCCTGCTCCTGTCACCTGTCCCCTTCCAGTGCCCAATCCACCTGCCCCCGAACCCCTGCCCTCCACAGTCCTGGGCCCACCAGGTCCCGCCCACCCCCTCTGCAGAAGCCAGAAGCCTGAGGACATCCGGTCCAGCGCTGGGAAGACTGGGTGCCCCATGGACCCAGCAAAACGTGCAAGCCGTCTGGCTGCTGCCCGGAGGCCTTGCACATGTCCCCTTTCCTCGCTCGGGCACCGGTCAACTTGGACAAGCCGGGAGCTTCTCTGGGCCTCAGTTTCCCCTCTGTCAAAAGGGCCTCTCACCCCTGCACACCCGTCCACTCCTAGGGGTGAAAGGGGCAAAAGCCCCCTAGGGAGACGTTTTGAGGGGCGGTTGTCACTTGGGGGTCAGATTCACCCAGAGGCCTGGGGATCAGGGTCACCCTCCCCCACCTTCTTGGTCTCCCTGCCTGCCCAGTGCAGCGCTCTGCAGGGGGGGGGAGCCCAGCAGGGAGGGGAGGGGAAGAGAGGGGAGGGGAGGGGAGGGGAGGCCTGTGCTGGTTCCCAAGGCCTGGGGCGTCCTGTGCAGACGGAGTGTGCGGTTGGGCCTCCCAGGGAGCGGGGGCAGGAAGTGCTTCAGGTCTGCGGGGTGGGGTGGGGGTGTTCCGTTTGACCTTGTGATGAGGCTGAGGCAGTGGGGAAACTGCAGCCACTCGGAGTTACAGCCACTGCACACCCGCGAGGCCAGGAAGGGGGGAGGGTGGGCCGGCGGGAGGCCAGGCGGGGACACTGAGGGCGAGACTCCTCATGTTGCGCTTTTCAGTTCTTTTTTTTTTAAAAGCATTTAGATGTAACACCTATTAAAGGACTGCAGAAACAGAATGTGGACTCTTTTAAGTGAAAACGTAAAATCACTGCTAGGAGTAAAAAAAAAAAAAAAGGAAGGAAAACACTCAAGCATAACCACCACATCAAAGCCCACCTCCCCACCGCTCCTGCCTCCTGCAGGCTATTCTCAATCTCCAGTGACCCTGTTACAACAAAGTCACACCAGCCTCTCCCCGGCTCACAACTCTGCGGGCTCCCAGCTCACGCACAAGTCAAAGCCCAAGTCCCCGACGCAGCCCTCCGGGCCCCGAGGACTGGCCCCATTTCATGTCTGACCTCCTCTCCCACGGCTCACCCCCTGCAGCCTCATCAGCCACACGGGGCCTCCTCCAACATACCAGCTGCTTCTGCCTCAGGGCCTTTGCACAAGCTGTGCCCTCTGCGCGGAACTCTCACCCCAGTTCTGTGAGTGTTCTACTTCTCAACTGCCTTCAATCTCTGCTCAGATGTTACCTTCTCAGGGAGGCCTTTCCTGGCCTCTCTATTGAAAATTACATCCCTCTCACCACTCCCTACATCCCTTTAATTTTTTTTTTTTTTTACTCTGTAGCAGTTACGACTCTACCATATTCTAGATCCCCCCCCCCCTTGTTCGCTTATTGAATGTGAGCTCCAGGAGGGTGGGGGCGGTCTGCTTTGTTCATTGATGTATTTCCAGGGCCCGAATAGCACCTGGTACACAGCAGTTGCTTGGTACATACGGATTAATGAATTAAGGAACAGATGAACACAAGGTAGAGAGAAGGTAAAAAGAAGTAGCAAACTGGGGAAAAGATGGCAGATAAAGGGGTCAGCACCCTTAATGCAGAAGGAGTGCGTCGGATCTCTCATGAAGCAGCAAACAGCCCAAGAGAAGGGCAAACAAAAGAAACAAACGATTGAAAAAGTAGGAGCCGCTGGCGCCCAGGAAACAGGAAGAGGCTCAGTAAGAACCAGAGGGTGGAAACGCCAACGGCATCTCCCAGGCACCGAGGGGGCTGGCCTCTCGCCTCAGGGTGGGGGAGAGAGACGCACCCTCTCCCACGGCCACGGAGGGGATGTCAGTGACGCAGACTTCAAAAGGCAGCCGCTTTGACATTTGACCTCAAGCGGGACAATGACAGGGTGGTCAGCCCCAGCTCACAGGTGCAAAGCCGAGGGCCAGAGCGGGCCTGGAGGGAGAGGAGCTGCTGAAACACGGCCCAGACTCAGCCCCTGCTCCGGGGTCCCTGACCCTCTGCGCCATCAGGGCTGTGGCGGGGGCTGGGGGTGTCTTCGGGACCATGGCTGGACACGTGGGGAGGGCAGGCAGGAGGGTGGGACACCCCAACACCCTGGCTGAGGGGGGCAGGTTTCTGAATCAGAGTCCTAGTTGTGTGACCTCGAGCCAGCGCCAGGCTTCGGCAGCCTCCATTTCCTCTCGTGCAAAGTGGGGCTCACAGGACCTGCCTCCCACAAAGTGGGAACTCAGATTGGCGATCGCGTGTCACAGCCACAGGGAGCCTGGGACGACATGTGAGTGCTCAGTGCGGAAAAACAGGCCTGCAGCGGCCCCTCTCCCTCCCTCCACCACGTGGGGTGGAAACTCTGAGTCTGCCCGCAGCTGTGTTCCGAAGCGCTGGACGCTGCCCTCTGGGAGCCAGGGCGGATCTCCCCACCCCTGCGGTCCCCCAGGCCCGGCCGCCAGCTGGCTCCCCGCCCCCGCACAGGGGCGAGTGGAAAAAACCCCGGCCCTGGAGACACTCTGCCCCCCCTGGCTGTGTGGCCTGGGGCAAGGCAGTGGCCCTCTCTGGGCCTCCGGGCTGTGGCCCACCCAGGGCTGAGATGAGGGTGGGATGAGGATGGACTCAGACGCTCTGAAGAGTCCACTCTGCCCTTCCGTGCTGGTCACGCCGCGTTTTAGGGGACACGGAGGCCAGGGAGGGAACGCTGGGCAAGTAGGGTCGCCCCGCTGGGAAAGGACGGGGCAGGACTGGACTCGGGGTCTGCGTGAGTCCCGCGTGGGAGAGCGGGAGGGTGGAGAGCAGGGAGCAGGGGAAGGGGGAGAGAGCTGAGGAGGCAAAGGCGGGAGAGAAGGAGCCACAGACACAGAATGACAGGCAGACAGAGACAGGGAGACACCGACGGGAAGAGACCAAGACTCAGCTGTGAGAGTCGCAGAGACTGTCGCGGTTGCATCGCGCAACCCGGGCCTCTCCTGTTGAATTCTGACGCCCAGGCCCTAGACTGTGGGGACAGGGGCTTCGCAGAAGTGAGTGAGGTGAGGTCACGCGGGTGGGCACTGAGTGACATGACTGGGGTCCTTATAGAGAGGACATTTGGACACCATAACTCAGAGGTGAGACTGTGTGTGGGGCCGTG
>NW_006294609.1:5361567-5364442 GCF_000327345.1 Myotis davidii | reverse complement strand
AGACTTCACGGGGCCTGCGTCCACCCCCCACTCTGAGCCAGGGGGATTTTTAACTGGCGTTCCTTGGAGATGAGGGTTGGGGGATCTCCATGCAGGCTTGTCTGGCTGGGGAGGGTAGGCCAGAGGGGTGGAGGTGAGACTGGGTCGGCTCTGCGAGGCTGGGAGGGATGAGGGAGCCCTTGTCTGGTCCCCAGGGTCACAAACAGCTCCCAGGAGGAGGAGGAGGGACTGGAGGATGTAGAGGGGTAGGCGCGGCTGAGGAGAACGGAGTTCTGCTATGTCCTAGGGGACATGCGTAATGATCAGCGCCCTCAGGAACCATCCTTCTCTCCCACAGCCCCCCTGAGCTCAAGCACACTCTATGGCTCCCCACTGCCGACAGCACAAGCCCAGGCTCCCCGAATGCCACCCAACCTGGCTCTGTAGTTCCACTTGGGAAACATCTCAGCTCCTAAGGTCCCAGCAGGAACCTCTGCCCCCAGGGAGGTGCTGGAACCTGCTGGCTGTATTCCCACCGCCACCCTCTGCACTTACAGCGCCCCTGCCTGGGTGCCTTCCCCTTCTCACATCCCACCCTCCTCACAGGTCCAGCCCTTCCCCGAACGTGCCATGTCCTTCTAGTGCCACCGAAGTCGTGCACGCTGTCCCCTCTGCCTGGATCAGCCTTTCTCCGATCTGGCCGCCTCTTCAGAGGGGTCTGCCCCGGCCACCCTCTCCCCTCCAGCCGCACTGCCCCACCCCACTCCCTCCCCAGCGCTTCCCTCTCTCTCCAGTGGTTGTGTTCATTTAGCGTTTACTTGCTCTGCGTCTGCCTCCCCTCAGTCTGGACCCTACTTGTCTTGTGTGCTCTGTGACCCTGCACCCACAGCCCACATGTGAAGGATTAACACTGCGCAATAAAAGCGGGTAATTCCCGGCCTGCTCTAAAACAGTGGCTTTCACCAGTTTCATGGTGACTAAGACATTCACTTCACCGGGCAACCTGCACCACCCGACCCGTATTCACTACTCCACCCTCTTCCGTTCCGTTCCATTCCAATTTCACAATCCACCAGTGGGGACACAATGCAGCCCCAAAGAGAAGGTCCCTGGTTCTGCATCCCCCACCCCAGTTTGTCGTCTCACTCTTCTTGTCGTTCTGGGGTCCCCAACCCTTCCTCTTCATCAGGGAGCCGAGCCAGGTAGCTAAGGACAAGGAGCCATAATGAACACTCCAGCCTCCGGATCCCCAGCGGTGAGCCTCTCCAGGCCTCCTGAGGTTTCCTGTCTGTTGGCACTGGGCCTGCCCGAGAGGAGGGGCCTGGCGGGGAAGGGAAGGGTGAGGCAGGCAGGTGGCAGCTGCCCATCTCCCCATGGAAAGTTACAGCCCCCGCCCCCCACACCAACCTTCCTCTCGGATAACAAAAACAGCCCCACCTGTCACTGCTGGATGGCTGCGGGGTGCAGACACCGTGTTCAGGTACACAGCCTCTCCACGTGATGGGGAGTCCTGCTCCCATTTCACAGATGGTGAAACTGAGGCTCGACGAAGGGGAGGGACTTGGCCCGGATCTCACAGCTCAGAAGTGGCCGAGAGGGGGTTTGAAGCTAAGCAGACTCTCAAGGGGCCAGAAGCCACCTCACTTCGGGGTCCCTTCCCTTCTCAAGGCCTCAGTTTCCCTTGGTGAAAGGGGAGGCCTGGAGGGGGTGACCTCAAAGATTGTATCCAGATGTGTCCTTTGCTGGTCTCAGGTCGTCATGGTCACCAGTCCCCCCACCCCCCCGCCCATGCCATAGGGATACAAGCGGGGCTGGCTTCTGGTGCCCGCCCCTCCTCTTAGGCATCATGATCCAAATGCCACCTGGTCTTTTCCCTTCTGGGCTGTCCCAAGGTCAAGGTCGTGGCTCCTGGCTCTCATTCCCACTCCCTCAGGGCCTGATCCCTCTGCTGAAACTAGTCTGGGCGGGCACCCCACAGGCTCACTGGGTCCCTGTCCTGGGGCTTGGATGCCTTAACCCAGGAATTTCCAATCTTGGTCTGACCTGGGATCCCTTCCTCGATGAAATCCACTGGGAAATCCTGCCAAGTCATAAAAGCGGTCCCAAAAGGGCCATTTTGGTTAAAACAAGAGCAGAGGCCGGCTCCTGTGTGTGATTTCTCCTTATCCACCCACCACCCTCTCCTGCCACTATCTCCGGTCACCCCAGGAGTCCCTGGAACCCAGTTTGCAAACCACAGTATTAGCCCAAAGTCATGGTGCTAATTCAGGTGCGGCCTCTAGGGGGACTCTTTTGGATAAGTGGCCTGTGCTTGCTGGAGCCTCCACATGAGATGGGCATGGACTGGGGCTGGGCAGGGGCGGGGATCATCTAAACATCGCAGCCAACACAACACAGACTCTGGATCCTACAGGCCTGAGCTTCCACCTCTGCTCTCCACCTGGTGACTCGCAGAAGGTACCGCCCCTCTCCCGGCCTCAGCCTCTCCGTCGGTCATGTGGGCATGACAGGGTTAGTTGGAGTAATAAACGAGACGATGCAGATAAAGTTTAGCAAATAAACATGGAACGCTCACCCTGATTATTGTTGCTACGGTCCCACCACTTGTGATCTGTGTGATCCTGGAAGTTATAGACCCTCCCCCGCCAGTGTGTTCCTCTGTACATCGGAGTGAGTGTACCTACCGCACAGGGTCCTCTCGTGGAGATACATGGGTGGAAACGCATGATGGCGCTTAGTGAACGCCTGGCACACCTGAATGCTTAACAGACGCTAACTATTGCTTAGGCTTATGGCTACGCTGGTCATTCTCTGCTCCCGGCCCTCTGGGCAGCCACGCCGGCGCCAGGGGCGTCTTACCCTCTTACCCGGGCGGGATGGAGGCACGTGCGCTCAG
>NW_006294609.1:5352770-5361100 GCF_000327345.1 Myotis davidii | reverse complement strand
GGATGGAGGCTCCACAGAGGTGGTGTCAGGACAGCACGCGATGCCGGTCAGCAAGGCAGGGCCAGGGCAGGATGGGCAGGCAGGCTCCCTCCCCCTCCCAGGGGCCAGCCAGGCACCGAACTACATCGAGCCTGGGGTGGGGGGGTGGGGGGCTCCCCAGGCAAGATCAAGCAGAGTCAGCACCCGGGCGGGGGGTCCCAGGGGCCAGCCAGGCACCGAACTACATCGCTGCGGCCCTGGGGTGGGGGTGGGGGGCTCCCCAGGCAAGATCAAGCAGAGTCAGCACCCGGGCGGGGGGCAGAGATCCATGCAGACACGTGGGTGGCATGCAGACCCTCATTAGTTCAGTCATTCATCCCATCATTCTTAGCGCATTCATTTCCTCCTGCCCTAGTCCACACAGTCATGTCGTCCTCAGGTCATTCATTCAACAATCCTCCCATTGGTCCCTGCACCCATGCCCCGGCAGCCACCGTGCTTTCATTCACACCTGCATTGACGCTCACCCCTTCCCTGACTCCGTTATCCATGCGTGGTCATTCCTTCATTCACCACCATCCTGTTTTAAATGTGTGCCCCTGTCCACATTTTCCCTCCCCTCTCTCCTTCCTCCGTTTTCGCCATCTGGTCTACTTTCTATGTTACCTACTCATCTTGCTTTCTGTCTCCTCCGGCGGGACTGTCACCACCACAATGCGGGGACTTTGTTTGATTCACGGCTGTATCCCCGGCACCTACACACAGTCGGGGCTCAGAGGTACTTGTTGAAGGTAAGCGTGAGTTCATTAGCTCACACATGGATCCCTTCTCCTCACTTCCCTCCTGCCTTTCTGCTTATCCCTGCCCCGGTCCATTCCTTTGTCCACTTAGGTGTTTTTTCCCTTCATCTGTTTGTTCGCTTGCTCCTTCCTTTAACAAACATTCACTGACATCTGTTCTTTGGAGGACTCCATGCCGAGTGCTCATTCGAAAAGAACGGAAAAAACACATGGTAACCCAGCCAGGTGCATACCCATGGCCCCATTTCAAAAACGAGGTCACGGAGGCTTCGCTTCCAACCCCTGCTCCTGGGCTCCCAAATTTCCAGGATACCCATGGCCCCATTTCAAAAACGAGGTCACGAAGGCTTCGCTCCCAACCCCTGCTCCTGGGCTCCCAAAGCTCCAGGGGCTCCCCGAGAGCAAGGCTCCAGGGGACACGGGGTTCAGAAGAGATAACCCCACGTCCAGGCTGCAGGACTTCTCAGCGCCTTTGGCCTGCCCTGGCCTGGAGCCAGCGTGGAAAGACTCTTTGGCTGGGTTCGTCGGGCACGCCCGCAGGAAAATTGCAAACTTGACTGCTCCTCAGCTGTGGGCAAGTCCCTTTAGCCCCCCTAGGTTTCAGTGGCCCCATCTCGAAAACGAAGGTGATGCTAGTTTGTGACTCACCCTGCCCCTCTCACCTCAGGCTGCTGGGAGGATTCGGTGAGAAGAGCCACGGAGCACAGGGTGTGGGAAAGGCCCCGGGGCCGGGAGGCAGGCTGACCTCATTTCAGGGCCTGACTGCCTGACTTCCCGGCTGTGTGACTACGGTCAGGTGACTCGACGTCTCTGAGCCTCCCTGTTCTCCTCTCTCAAATGGGCGCAAGCAGACCTTCCTCATGGGGCTGATAAAAGCAACAATCAAGACAAACACTGTCCTGTCCTGGATGATTCTAAAGTTGGTCATTTCCAGCCACATCTTCGCTGAGGCGTGTCCCCTCGGCACCTCCCCGGCACCTTTTCAACCTTAGTTCTGCTAAAGCACAGCTCCGATCTGTCCCCGCCCGAACCCGCGCCTTCTGAAGCCTCTTTGTTGCAGTTACTGAAGCTCTGTCCTTCCCGCTGCTCGCGCCACCAACCCCCGAAACGGGCTTCACTCCTCCCCTCAGAGCCCATGCCTTGTCTCTCAGTAAACCCAGTCACCTCCGCCTTCAAATACATCCCACACCGGACCCTTCCTCCCCAACGGCACCGATTCTACCCAGGCCAAGCCGCTGTATGTCTGCCGCCTGGACGATGGCAGTAGACTCATGGCCGGCCTCTGCTTCTGGCCTTGCCTGCCGTCATCTGTTCCCCGCATGGCAGCCAGAGGGGTCCTGCTCAGGGCAAGTCAGCTCGCATCCTCCGTCTGCCCCACATCCTCCCCTGGCTGCCCAGGCTCACTTGGCATAACAGTCCTGGCCATGACCTGTGAGGCCCTACGTGGCCCACACAGGCCCCCTCGCACTCCACTCCAGCCACCCTCACCTGCATGCTGTTGCTCAAACATCCCCAACGCTGCCAGCCTCAGGGCCTTTGCGTGTGCTGTCCCCTCACCTGGAGAAGGACCTAGCCACGCCTGGACGGTCCCAGAGTTTCCTCCCTCCTTTCTTTTAGATCTCTGTGCAAATGTCACCTCCTTGGGGAGACCTTCCCAGACCCCCGGAACGCTGCCCTCCCGTTCCCATCCTCATTCTCGCTTCAGTGTTCCTCCTGGCACCCAGCACTGCCGGGCCTGATGTATCATCTGACACTTTCTTCGCTCCCTGTCACCTCCCACTGGGCCGTCAGCCCACAAGGACGGAGGTCTTGACCGCTTTGCTCATGGCCGTACCCCAAGCGTCTAGCACGGTGCCTGGCACACAGCAGGCCCTCACGACCGCGTTTCCATTGGTCATTGGCATCCCCCAGGCTGCCTGGCCCAGGAATCCGCAGCCAGGTGGGTGGGGGCCCATCATGATCCCCCCTCCCCCCACTCCACTGGCTCAGATGTCTCTGACTGTTCTCACTTGGGTCCTGCTCTCTCTCTGTTCGAATTTATTTTTAAAGTATATTCTTATTGATTTCAGAGAGGAAGGGAGAGGGAGTGATAGAAACATCAATGATGAGAGCGAATCATTGATGGGCTTGCCTCCTGCAAGCCCCCCCCGCCCCCCTACTGGGGATCGTGCCCACAATCCGGGCATGTGCCCTGACCAGCAATTGAACCGTGACCTCCTGGCTCATAGGTCAATGCTCAACCACTGAGCCACGCTGGCTGGCTCTCTCTGTCAGAACTTAGAATCCAAGGGCTGTGGACTTCTCTACCCTGTGTCAACTGCCTTGACCCCAAGAGCTGAGGAAATCGAGGCACAGAGCTGCAGCTATTGATGTGGGAGGAGCAGGGAGGGGATGGGTCCCTGGGCCCCTATAATGTTCCAGCCAATCATATGGAAAGCTCCCCGGGGCCTCCAGGCAGCCTCCTGCTGATGTGTGATTTATCATGTTAATTGAGTGTGTGTGTATTGATTTTTGCCCTTGACAACAGTGTTCTTCCAGGGCAGGCCCGAGAGGGGATGACTTAGAGGGGAAATCCCAGCTCCTGTTCCTGCCTCTGGTCCTGAGTGCTGGTCTCCTCCTCCCAGGGCCTCAGTTTCCCTGTCTGCAAAATGGGGGCTCATGAGAGATGATCTTCAGGTCTGATGTGCCTGAAGTAGCGCCCTTAGCCTCCTGCTGAGGGTCAAGGTGCTATGTTACCTGGAAGGCGTGAGCCCTGGATGGGAAGGGAAGGAAAGAGAAGGGATGGGAACTTGCTTTATTTAACTACCTCTGGTTAAATAAAGCGAGCAGGATCAGGTGTGGGAGCTGCAGACCGAAGTGGTTAAAACAACTCAGAAGTCTCACAGGCCCTGTGCAAATTCTGGATCCACATATAGCCACATACAGTGTTCTCATCTGTAAAATGGGGGTAGTAACACCGACTGTGGGACAAAGTGAGATAATGTATGTTATGGGCGCTTAGCAGAGCGCTGGGCTAGAGTAAGTGCTAGATGAATGTTAGCTAAGATGCCTGTTGTTATGACACACAATACTTACATTCAGCCTCTCCCAGCCCTTGTTCACTTTGCAGACTCCTATTCATCCAACAAAACCCTCCCCAAGCTCATGTCCTCCAGGAAGTGCTTTTCTGTTCACTGCTATACAAAGCTTTTTGTTGCATGCCTATCCTTGGACTGTGATTCAGTTATTTGTTTTTGTTCTTAATCTTCCTCACTGGTTGATGGCTGTCAGGAGGATAAGGACCAGATCGGTGTTACCAGTACCAGGCACAAAGCCTGGCACAAGGGAGGCATCTGCAACTGAAACAGGCAACCTACTTGGCACAGGTCAGGGCTCCGATGGAGTGGGAAGGAGGAGGAGTCTGTGTTCATGGAGAGGGAGCGGAGGCCGGATCAGGAGCCAGAGCACACTCGGGGACCCCCAGGGGTAGGGGCGGGGACAAGGTTCCTAAGGGCGGTGCTGGCCAGCTCTACAACAAAGGACTCTGGGAGCTCCTCTGGGCCGGGTCAGAGCCAGCCCGCCCCATCAGCCCTCTCTCCAGGGCTCTATTTACCAGGTATCGATTTTCCTGCCTGTTTACTGGTAGTTATTAAAGGCTGCGTCCCTGGAGTCCTTTTCAAACGAGATTGGAACCTGGAGAGCCGGAGTAATTAGGGCAGCTGCTGTCCTCCCGCCGGGCCCTGCGCCCCACCACGCCCGCTGCTGCCCGCCCGTCCACCTCTCCCGCTCGCGCTGGCCCTGCACCAGGCCGAGGGGGCCAGCTAGTTCCCTGGTGACCTGCCTGGACTGCAATCTCGAGATGTTCAAGGGAGCAGAGGCGGAAATATGCCTTCTCCTCCACTGTGGCCTTGGCCTAGATTTTCAGCCAGAACAATGGGTCTAAGTTGGAGCTGGAGGTTCTTCGGCCTGGGAGCCGGGGAGGGCCTCAGCCCGGGGCTTGGAGGGCGGCTAGGCTTTCTCACTGACCCACTCTGTGGCGGGGTGTCCTTGAGCAGGCCGCGCCCCTCCCGCCTCCTGGGCCTTGAGGGCACCCAGCTGTGCCGGCCACCAGGGCCTGTCCCCATGGCAGTTAGGAACACGGGTCAGGCACGCTCCATTTCTGGGCCTGTTTTTGTGCGTCTGCTTTTGTTGTCTGTCCCCCACCCCCTCCTCCGTTCCTTAGGAATGTTTGGTTGAAAAATTCCAATCTGGTTCCAGCTGAACCGAGGGGAAAGAGGCTTTGGCCACATGTCGGCGGGAGGATTGCAGGAGCTGGGCCCCTGGGACCGGGTGTGGGGGCGGCCGCAGCCACGGCAGCCAGTGACCAGTTCACGCCTGGGGCAGAGACGAGAGAGAGATGGCGACCCAGAGAGATAGGGAGAGAGAGGCTGAGGCAGAGACCACATGCCAGAGAGGCTGCCAGAGGCCAAGATCAAAGCGGGAGCTGCTGAGGCAGATATAGGACAGCTGCGGCGGAGAGAGAGCCAGTTTGGGAGACATAAAGAAACAAAACTCCGAAACCTCGAGGCGGAGACGGTAGAGTTAGAACAAGAGAGTGAGCCAGGAGGTGGGGAGAGCGGAGAGGAGAGACAACGGGGGCGGACAGTAGCCACGGGACTGTCCATAGAGCCACTGTTGACTGAGCACCCACAATTACCAGGTGCTGCGCTCAGTACTTTCCTTGCACGAACTCGTTTTATGCTCACGTGGTTTCTTCCAGGGAGGGACCAGCATTTATTTCTGTTTTACAGTTGAGGCAACCAAGGCCCAAAGAAGTATAATCTTGGGGGGCTGGGAAGGATGCTCCATTGATGTAGTCAAGGAAAGGCCAGGAATGGACTGGTGCTAAGGGGTTCAATGCAGCTAAGTGATAGCCCAGACTAGGATACCTCCAGCGACGGGGAACTCACTACCTCCGCTTTGCCCTCAGTTTTGCTGTGAGAGGTTCCTGCTCTGAAAATATGGTTCCAATCTGACCCTCTGCCTACAGGTGGGGGTGTGGGTGTCTCAGGACCCAGCTTTTTGCCTTAAAAAGAAGCTATCTCTGAGCGAAAGGGGGGGCCCTGAGCCCTCCTGCCTGCCCCTCAGCCTCCAAAGGGTTCCTTCCCCAGCCCAGCAGGGAACCCTCCCCCGGGGGTGGCTTCCCGGAGGGAAGTGACCTCAGCTTGGGGGCACGCAGACCCTGACGGGAAGGGGGGGCCTGTGGGAGGCAGTCATGGGACATCCTGTCAGGTGGGGGAGTCCCGCTGCAAGCGGAGGCCTGTGCCTAGGGGTTGGGCAGAGGGTTAAGCATGAATTGAGCACCCACTGGATGCCGGGCCCCAGAAGGGACTTCACCGAATCCTCCACCAACCCAGCAGTAATCATAACAACTGTTTGCGTTCAGAGAACACACTTTTGTGACCCAGCACCTCTTCCTTCACGCGTGTCTTTGGGTCTAATATCCCCCCCCCCCCCCCGCAACTGATGACCCTCATGGCTGGCTGACCCCCAGGACTCCTTGGGAGACAGGGGGGTCTGGCTGGGGCAGTGGCCGGGCTGGGATCAGAACTGCAGTCTATGGCCAGGCGCCACCCCTCCGCCCCGTGATCAATAATCCCGCAGTGTTCTGTTTCCACCAAACTCTCCCAGTGGACTTGTCAAGCTGAGCAACAGCCCATTAGCAGTTTCTGCACATGTGAGGCTGGCCGGGCTCCTCAGGGAGGGGCGGGGGGTCTCCAGCCGTGCCGGGAGGGGAGGCCGAGGGGCTGCAGGGCAGTCAGAGAGGTCACCACCTTCAAATCGGTTTTGAAAGGCCCTCACCCTGGAGGCCGCTGGCAGCCGGAAGCTGGAAGCCGGCTCTCCCCACTTTATGGTTCTGTGTGGGTCTTCCCAGTCATCTGGCTCCCAATCCATTTGGGTTTTTAAAATTTAGTCTTATTTTTATTTTTTAAAATATATTTTTTATTGGTTTCAGAAAGGAAGGGAGAGGAAGAGAGAGAGAGAGAAACATCCCTGATGAGAGAGAATCATTGATCGGCTGCCTCCTGCACATTCCCCACTGGGGACTGAGCCCGCAACCTGGGCATGTGCCTTGACCGGGAATTGAACCTTGACCTCCCGGTTCATAGGCTGATGCTCAACCACTGAGCCACGCCATCTGGGTTCCATTTGGGTTTGGACCCCCTGGGCCAGTGGCAACATCCAAGGGCAGGAAATGACCAGGCATTTAAAAATTGGGGTGGACTCGCTCAAGCCTGGATTTCAACGATACCAAAACATCCAAAGATGTGGCCACAAGGATTGGCCTTCTCGGCAACAGTTAATGGAAGCTGAGTCACAGTGGCCTCATTCACGTCTTCAAGTATTTATTGAGCACCTACTGTGTGCCGGGTACTAGAGAACTAGAAAAACTTTGCCTTCCCAGCCACTGCACACACTTCTGTTAGCTGCCCAGGCCTGTAGCCATCTGAATTCCCAGTCTCTGTCTAGATGGGGAAACTGGTTGAGAGAGAGAGAGAGAGAGAGAGAGAGAAGAGAAGAGAAGAGAAGAGAAGAGAAGAGAAGAGAAGAGAAGGGAAGAGAAGAGAAAGAGAAAGAGAAAGAGAGAGATGGCCCAAATCACTTACAAATTAGAGCTACATCTTGACCCCAGGCCCCTTGACTCCCATTCCCGCACCAGGTGGCTAGCACCTGGAATGAATGAAGCTTTGTTCCCCAGAAGAGAGGTGTGGGGAGGGCTCCACAATGGTGTGATTTCGGGTAAGTTCTAGGCTTCCCCTGGCGCACTCGGCTTGCAGTTGGAGGGAGAGGGGATGAGGGCTAATGGTGGCAGGGCCAGCCTGTCACCGGGAGAGGAGGTGGCTGTGCCGTGGCTGCTGGCAGGACCGTCGTGGCTGCCAGTGCTGCCTCCTTTGATTGCCTCGTCCTTTGTTCTGCGTTTCAGGGCGCTCAGCTCCAGGCCTGGTGCCAGACTCCCTCCGGGACCCCGTCACCTGCCGGCCACTACTGCCTGGGCAGGTGGAGGTGGCAGCCTAGCGCAGCTCCGGGGAGACAATGGGAGGAGCCCAGAGAGGCAGGCATTTGGCTCCAGTGGACTCAGCCACACAGGACCTGGGGCTCCTGAGGCCCCAGGGTCGGGAATAGCCCCCATCCCGGCACCTCCTCAATGTGCAGCCTCCTGTGGCTCCTGTCACTTCACCCACCAGAATAGAAGGCGTGGAGGGCAGCAGTCTGTGTCTTCCTACTCAATCTGCATCCATAGTACTAAGGACCGTGTCTGGCACACAGTAGGTGCTCATTAAATTTCCGCTGAATAAGTGAATGAATACTGACCGAAATCCCACGAGATGGGTGCTGTAGTCGGACTCATATTAGAGGAGGAAACTGAGGCTGAGGGAGGGAATGTGGTCTACCCAAAGTCATATCCCCTCCCCCCCCCCCGCCCCCCATCCCTGGAGAACAGCTAGGAAGTCTGGAGTCTGGGCCTCACCAACAAGGCTCCCTGAGGCAGACAGTTCCAGATCCGGGGCCCCATGTTCTTGGCTGGAGTCA
>NW_006294609.1:5345929-5352660 GCF_000327345.1 Myotis davidii | reverse complement strand
GGCAGCTGTCCCAGGGAGCAGTTCCCCCTGAGCGTAATGAAAGCACAAGAGGAAGGAGGAAGACAGATGTGGGGGAGGGAGGTTTGGAGGGCTCTGGGCACCTCCACCCCCTGACAACTCCACACTGAGGAAGAAGCTAGGGACCCCTTGTCCACAGCCTGAATGGCGCCTCCACTGTGACCAGCCCTGCCCATCACCTTCCCACGCTGGCCCCTCCTCACCACCTGCTCACCACATCCTCTGTCACCTCCCCATAGAACCTCATGCCTCCCCTCCACTCTCACCTTCTTCACTACCTCGGTCACAGCCCCCACGGCATCCCTGTCACCTCTCCCATCACCTCCCCAGGACAGACAGCGCTATTCCCCTCCCCATCTGACCTGCTTCTTCGTGCCCCCTCCCTCCACCTTACCACGAATAGCTCCAATCACAGCCCCCATCCCTCCCCCACCCCAGCTCTCACCACCTTCCCCATCACCTCCCTACTCCAACCCACCACCTCCCATCAGAGCTTCCAGCACCTCCCTCATCTCTAGGTCGGACTCTACAGCTCTCGTAGACCCATGAGGCTGGAGGGCTGGGAGACAGCAGGGGAGGATGGAGAGGGGAGGGGGACAGGAACGTGAGAGGAGAGAGAGGGGCCAGGAGGAGGATCTGACCCAGGATCCCTCGCTCCTAATCCTGCAGGAGCGGCAGAGCCCTGACGGCGCTGTCCAAGGTGCTGGGGCAGGCGGGGTGGGCGTGGGGTGGGCGCTGCCGACCCGGATCTGACTCTCCCACCCACCTCTTCCTTGCTTGGGCCGGCGGCTCCCTCTGAGCCTCAGCCTTGCTCTGTGACAAATGGGGCGATGCCTGCTGGCTGGCAGAGAGAGCCGGCCGGACTGTAAGGAAGTGTCTGCATCAGCTCCAGCTCTGGCCTCTGAGGACCCATAATTAACAAGGCTGGTTCTGCAGCGTGGCTCTGGGTCCCTTGGGGTCTGACCACTAAAAAGCAGCAGCTGGCAGCCCCGCCAGGCCCCATGGGACTCAAGAGGCCTCCCTTCCCCCTGCCCTCCTCCTCTTTCTTCTGTCACAGCCTCCCTTCCCAACCGGGCCCAGGTCTCCTCCGGGACCTGCTGACGCTGTTCCCTCCACCTCAGGTGTTCCTCAAACCACACAGACCCTCCCAGGACTCCCCCTCCGGGAAGCCCTCCCTCTCAGAGGCCTCAGGCACACACCTCGCCCATCGCCCGGCCAAAGGTACCTCTCCTCTGAGGCATTTACATTTTTCCTACTTGAGCGCGAGAGCTCATGACGTGCAAAGTGGTGTTCTTTGTGCTGTACCTGTATTACCTCCTTTAACCCTCACACAGCCCTCTCGGGTACGGCCTATTCTGATTCCCTTTTAGTTCAGGGAACCGAGGCTCTGAGAGGTGGAGGGGCTTGTGGTCACAGAGCCAGCCAAGATCGCCATGGTGGCCTCGCGGTCAGAGGGCTCAACTGCCATTCCCATCATTTTCTCTGGCTTCGCCTCCACTGGGCTCCTACACCCACTAGGCAGGGGTCCCCAGGACCTAGCCCAGGGCCTGGCACTGAGCTGGCACCTCTGACTGTACATAAAAGCGAGGATGGACTGATGGTGTCAGAAGAGACTCCGGAGCCAGACGAGCAGCCAGAGGCCAAAGGGGTGGGGTGGGGGGAGGCTCTGTAAGGGCAGAAATGGAGGCAGTGTGATGGTGGGAATGAATGACACCCATGTGTGGACAAACCTGTGCCACTTGGGACAGACACCTCCCCACCCAAACATGCATAACCCTCTCGCCCTGATGTTGGGCTCAGCACCCTGCCTCCGTGCTTGGCTGGGAGAGGGTCCCAAAGGGTCCTGCAGCCCTGACAACAGATCCCAACTCAGCTCTCAAGGGAGAAGGGAGAGGGGACTTTCTCAGCCCAGCACTGAAGGTCGCCTTGTTCTTTATCCCTGAGAACTGTCTGCAAGGCCTGGGTTCCACCTTGGGATGGCTTGGCTGTGTTACCTTGGGCAGGTTACTCACCCTCTCTGAGCCTCAGTCTTCTCTCTGTACAATGACCTGCCTAGGAGTCTACATTCTGGCAGTGTTTTCCTTGGTGATGCCTGCTCCTCCACCTGGGGACCCACCTCCCCAAGTCTCCAACAGCCCGAGCGTGTCTGCAGACAGATGTGCCCATAGAGGCAGGGACTAGGCCTGAGTGGAGCCCAGGCCACCCCTCCAAGGGACGGTGTCGGCTCGGGAGATGCTGAAGCAGGGGCCGCCTGTTGCTCCCCTGGCAGCTTGGGGGGTGCAGGCTCGGTTGTGTTGTGAGCCTCGGGGACAGCAGGTGTGGACGGTCCCCAGCCCAGCCTCCCCCAGCCTCAGCTGTCCCAGCTACAGAACGGGCAGAAGGCTGCCAGACGTCCCCTCCAGCCGCAGAGGGAGAGGAGGATGGGAGACACCGGCGGTCAGAAAGGTGCCCCTCCGCCCTGCCCCCAGACCTGGGAGTCCAGGGAGGAATCTGGAAATTGCCTAGAAAGTGGCTAAGTCACGTCTCTGTCCAGCTGTGGGGGCTGTACAGAAAGCCAGGCTTCAGGGGAGGGGCTGGCAAATGACCCTCAGGGAAGCTGTGGCCTCACGGGGGGTCATGTGGCCCAGGGTCACAGCATTCCCCTCCACATGGACCTGCCAGGCTTCAAAGGGAACCTCACCAGGCAGCAGCCCATGAGGGAGAGGTGAGGGGGCGCCGGCTGAGCAAGCAGCAGCCCCGGCCTGCGGTCCTAGCCTGTCCCCTGGCTTTTCTCTACAGGCGGCGTGCACATGGGCCAGTGCCGTGTGTGTGCCTGCACATGCATGGGCGCCGACCCTGGCACACACCACAGGCAGGCATCTCAGCATACTCCACGCCGGGCGTGCATGAGACCGGCACTGGCTTGCCCCACGTGCAGGATAAGAACACGATGGGCAGGGGTTGGCACACGGCAGCTCAGGCCACTGCCTTCTGCCTGCTTCTGCACAGCTCACGAGCTGAGAGTGAGAACACGGCTGCATTCATTCATCTACACACCGTCCATGGCTGCTCCTATGCTACTGTGGCGGCGAGCTGTGTCAACAGAGACTGTGGGGCCCACACAGGCTAAAATATGTCCTATCTGACCCGGGCTGGCTCCAGTGTTAGGGCACTAGCAAAGCTGGGCATGCTGCTGTATCCCCCAAGTTCAAGTTCAGCCTCAATGGACGTATCAAGAATTTTATAATGACACGATCTAAATAGAAGCTGTGTCTATTTCAGCACATATATGCAAGCTTTGGGTTTTACAACTTTATATCGTTTTGTGTGGGAGGGAGGGAGGGAGAGAGAAAGAGAGAGAGAGAGAGAGAGAGAGAGAGAGAGAGAGAGAGAAGAGAAGAGAAGAGAAGAGAAGATTAGAGAAGAGAAGAGAAGAGAAGAGAAGAGGAGAGAATCTTTTTAAGATTTAGGATCTGCCACTCGTCCTGTGCATCCATAATATTCAGCACATGTTAGGCACATAGCCAAGGTTTGTGGGATAAAATAACAGGCCTGGTTCTTGCCATCAACCCAGCAACCTTCCTTGCAAAGCAACACTGTTGTCCATTTCACAGATGTGGAAACTAAGGCCTGGAGAGGTGAGGACACCTGCCTGAGGGCCTTCCCTGGACCATTAACGATGAGGACAAGATGTCCTGGGAGAAGGGGGCGCACTATGACATGTCCGGTGGGAGGCATCGGCCCCTCCCTCTCGTGGTTTTCCGGGCTTTCTAGGTCCCCACCGGCCCCATAGGTTCCTGGTCTTCCTCCCTCCCACGGAGGATGAGGGCTTTTTTCCCTTTTCCGGCAAACAGGCAGGTGTGGAGTGAGCAGTTCCGGGAGGGGGTGTGGGGAAGTGAGGAAGCTGAACCAGGGGGACCCAGAGAGGCTGCACTGTGGCAGAGGTGCAGCTGAGAGGAAGGGCCTGCTGAAGGGGGGATGGAGGAGCGAGGAACCCAAGTGGGGGTGCTGTGAAAAGGGCCCCAACACGGGGTGGGGGGAACCCAACTCCCCAAACCAGACCCTGGGACATTGCCATCCAGCACCTGCTCTGAATCTGCAGAAAACACCAAACTCGGAGCCGCGAGAAAAGCCGCCTCCTGTGGCCAACCTCAGCCTCTGGGAGAAACCAGAGCTCGCGGCAGGGGCACCGGGCTCTGGGAAATGGGCGCGAGGACGCGACGGTGACTTGTTCGAAACATTTAAAGTCCTTTTGTGGCCGTCCAGGCCGGGCTCCCACCTCCTCTTGTGTGGCCTTCCTCGCAATTATGGCACCAAACGCAACGGATTCAAACGTCCTCTCCTTCCTGCCACAGGGCCTTTGCACGGTCCCCCCGCCCGGAACACTGGCGCCCTTCGCTTACTCCTCAAACTCCTGTTCTGACATCCCTTCCTCAGCGAGCCTTCCGTGACCACCCCCAGGCCAGGTTTATATTTCATGTTCGCAGACCGGCAGCTGATGATCTGTGAGATTACGTGTGTGTTTGCTCTCCGCCTACACCGGGACCTCCAGCCGAGGCCCCCCAGTGGCACCCCTCTGCTCAGGGCCGGCTCCTTGCAGTGGCCTCGTGCTTAGCACAGGGTTGGCCACGCAGCAGGAACTGAATAAACGACCATGTGGTGGCGTGAATGAAAGCCTGGCACACCAGTGACCGCAGTCAAAGCCTGGAGTTATGGGAACATAGATGTTCTGAGAAGTAACGTCAATAAACCATTTGTTACGGTCTGCCTGCGTTCCCACACTCAGTGACCATGCGGCGGGCACCACGCCGTGTTCTGGAGCAGAGCGACCCTCAGCACTGCGCGATGACGGCCCCCTTCTGGATCTGTCTGTCCCATGTGTCAGCCATGGGTGGCTCCTGAGCACTGGCAATGGGCTAGCTAGCAGGACCGAGGAACTGAATTGTAAACTGTGTTTAACTTTAATTCATGTAAATTTAAACAGCCACCAGGGTCCGTGGGAGAAGGGACGTGTCCTACTGTCTCCATGTGGTCCTGCTATCCAGGGACTCCCAGGACGGCCCCCAAGCCCCCACCAGCTGGCCCTTGGGATGGAACAGGACAAGGATTCTTTGGCCGCCTCCACAAGGCGGGGCCTCCGCCCCCCCACCCCACCCCCCTGCCCACCAGCTTGTCACAGAGACCACCAGGCAACGACTCGGGGAGATCTCCACGGTGACGTACCAGGCAATGACTCGGGGAGATCTCCATGGTGACGGCACATCTCTGGGACTGGACCTCCCCATTTTTACCACTATTGTCGCCCATCACACCACCACCAAGACTGCCACCAACCTCACTCTCTCCATCGCCACCGCGCCATCTCATCAACCCCAAGACAACCACCAACACAGCCGTCAGCAACACAGTCACAACTCCCACCACCAACTCTATCTCCTCCGTCATTCCCGCCCCGCCCCCCAACAACGCCACCAGCATCATGCCACCCAACACCACCACCACCACAGGGAGCCGGTAGAGGGTACCAGTGCAGAGCGCTGGCTGTGGAAGTCAATGGCCTGGGCTTGAATCCCAGCTCTGACTTTAAATCACTTAGCTGCTGTGAGTCTCAGTTGCTCGCTCTGTAAAATGGGATGGCTGCTAATACTAACACAGTCATAAGACGTAACTGCCCGGATGGGAAAAAATCAAGTGAGGGAGTGCATGGGAAGTCCTTTCACTGCGATAACTGAGTGCTAGTGTCCTACGTTCTGTGCTCAGTGAGCCCAGTTTTGTTCAATCCTCACACGGCGGTGAGAGCTATGAATCCATTTTACAGATGAGGAAACTGAGACCCAGAGAGGTGATGACGTAACTGGCTGAAGGCCCTCAACTAAGAGGCTGGATTGGGACTGAACTCTTACACTGGACGAGGCCAGGCTGTCCCTTTTTGGGGGGAAGAGAGGGGAGGTGGGATCAGCAGGCTGGCCTTCCTGAAGCCCCAGGCTCCCACCTTAGAGGTGGTGTGAGGGAGTGATGCTGGTGGCGTTTGTGTCTCAGCCTGGCCCGCGGGTGGAGTGGGGCAGGGTGGGATGGGATGGGGGGGGGTGGGCTGGGGTGGGATGGGGGGCCAGTCCCCTCACCTGTGTCCTGGCGAAACTGGTGCATGGACTGCAGGTCGATGATGTAGGGCACCAGCTGGGCATCCACCTGCCCCAGGACCACGGAGCCGCGGGCGTCCTCCTTGAGCACGTTCTCGATGTGGTGGCACACGGTGGCCGAGTAGGGCCGCCAGTGGTTGTGCTCATTCAGCCACTCCCACACCACCACGCGGGCCACGTTCTGCGGGGGGAAGCCCAGCCCGTTCACCTGCATCATGACGCCCTGGCCTGGCCGGGACATGGCCGCTGCCGCCTGGGGGGCCAGGACCCCGCGGTGACTGGGGAGCAGGCGGGGGACGTCCCCTCTCCCCAGAGAAGCAGCGAGGCCTGTGCTGCCTCCGTCCTCGCTGCCTGGCCTTCAGGAGGCCCAGGGGCCTCAGTTACATGAGTGTGGGAGGGTCCCCGGCTCCTGGCGCTGTCTCAGGTGACGGTGCTGGTGCTGTTCGGACGGACAGCAAGTGTCTTTCTTAGGACAAACGTTGCTCTCAATTCCTTGGATCCCTCGGCCCAGCGCAGGGCGTGAGGCAGCCGCCCCTGCTCTCGGTCCAGTCTCTCGCCGGGCTGGTCTGTCCTTCTTCCCAGGCAGCGCAGGGC
>NW_006294609.1:5341784-5345137 GCF_000327345.1 Myotis davidii | reverse complement strand
GAGGCGGCCGCGGCGCGCTCAGGGGAGGGGAGGGGAGGAGGAGAGGGCGGAGGAGGAAGGGGAGGAGACAGATCGCAGCCGAGAGCGCTCACACGAGTCCCTGGGGCGCCCCAAATCCTCGCTAGGCCCGCCTGGGACCAGAAGGTCTCCGGATGCCAAGCAGGGCGCCAGGCATGGGGTGAGGTGCCCGTGGGTCGCCGGCTGGAAGCTTGGTCATCTTTACATTCCCGGTGCCCAGTCCAGGGCCTGGCATATACTAGGTGCTCAATAAGTGCTTGATGGAATTAATAAGACCCAGAGATGGTCTAAAGAAAGATCCTAAAACGGTTCTAGAGAAGCATTCTCTTCAACTACTCTGGGGGCTGGGAGTGAGGTGGGGCCCATTTCAGAGCGGATGGAATCATGGAATCTGAAGTGAGGCCCAGAGAGGGCAAGAGACAGGCCCAGGATCACACAGCAGCAAAGAGCAGATTCTCCTAGAACCCAATTAGCCAGCCCAGAGCTCAATTCCCAGAAGCCCACCCCTGCTCCAGGTGAGTGGGGTGGCTGCAGAATCCTGCTGGGGGTGTGGCGGGGGGGACCTGGGCCAGGAGGCAGAGACTTGCAAGCCCTCCTCTTCTCATTCACAGATGCTTGCAAACAATAGGTGCTCAATAAATAAATGCTGGGTGAGGGCTGGCTGGCTGGCTGGAAAGGGATGCAGGTGATGGCGGCGGCTCACGTGTTGATGGGATGGCCGGCTCTCTCTCCGCTGGCAACAGGGATGCAGCTGAGGACACACGTCAGCTGGGAGGGGTGCACCACCCGGGCCGCGGGTGTTTAGATTAGGGAAGATGAAGGATGCATCCGGGAACTCCAGTCTGGGCAGCAGATGGGGGTCAGTGTCCTGTCTGGGAGCCTGCCCAGGGCGGCCCACGCTCCCTTCCTCCCCAGGGCAGATGGTGATAAACTAGTGGAGGTCATGGGCAGGCTGCCCGGGGGGCGCTTTCCCAGAACCTGAACTCCGGTTCCCCAGCCAGCGGGAGTGTCCTCCCCTCCCCAGGCCCCTTCCCTGTCCGCAGCCCGGGCCTGATGGGCTTTTCCAGGTCGGGTCACTGATTCTGCTGCTGGGGCCTGTGCAGTCTAGAGAGAGGGGTTCTGACTGAGGGCAGGGCCAGCGCTGCAGGGATAAGGGTGAGGTGCCTGTGGGTCCCCAGGATCCCTGAGCTCTGGGATCTTAGCCTCGGCTTCACCGGTGGCTTCCGGGGGTGGGGGTGGGGTGGTCCGTGAAGGCCTCCCTGCCCCTTACACACAGACATGTCTGCGTTTTTCTGGGAATAAGGGCTCTGTCTTTCAGAGATTCTTCTTAAAGGAGGTTGTGATGCTCAACAACCTTATGTTAGAGAAGGGGACCGGGGGATCCCAGGGTGGGGAAAAGCCTGGCTCCGGGTCACATGGGAATTTACCAGGAAGTTACAAAGGAGAGCCCAAGACACCAGACTGTATAATGCCATTTAAGGGTTGAGTCCATGTCACCTCCTCCAGGAAGCCTTCCCTGAACTCATTCCATTTGCCCTTCTCCTCCTTTCCCCATACCTTGATGGGACACACTGTATCACCATTAGCCACTTCAGTGCCGCCCCTGCTAGAGGAGACACCCAGGAGGCCAGGGCCTGTGTCTAATCCGTCGTGTACGATGTGGCTGGTGCTCTGTGCATGACGGTTATTGAGTGTTGAGTACCTATCATGTGCCAGGCACTTACAAGCCAATAGGACAAACCCTCAATCATGAACTTAAAAAAAAGTGTATGTATTAAATCCCTAGAAAAAGAACCCCAGGATTTTCTCTTCTGCGTGTTCTTTTTTAAAAAAAATATATATTTTATTGATTTTTTACAGAGAGAAAGGGAGAAGGATAAAGATTTGGAAACATCGATGAGAGAGAAACACCAATCAGCTGCCTCCTGCACCCCCCCCACCCCCACTGGGGATGTGCCCGCAACTAAGGTACATGCCCCTGACCGGAATCAAACCTGGGACCTTTCAGTCCGCAGGCCGACGCTCTATCCATGGAGCCAAACCGGTTAGGACCTTCTGCGTGTTCTCGTCTCGCTTCCTCGCAGCCATGCTATTAGCTGAGGTCATCAGTACTACGAAATCCAACTGGTGAGAGAGGAGAAGGTGATTCGGCCGCTTTCCTAGATGCTCGAGCTCCACGTCCAGTGTGGGCGGATCACCCTCACCCCGGCGGCACGTGAGTGACGGTCACAGTGATGTTCGCGCTCTGTGATCATCAATGATTTCAGTTTGCCCTGGACTCAGGCTTCGTCATCACAGGGAGAGACCAGATGATGGCTTTGAACATGACCCAAAGGAAGCTGGAGGTGCCTCTCTCCTTGGCATTGCGGATGTTCTCGAGAGCGCGGCCAGGCCGCTCGGGGCACCATTATGGCGGCATGGAAAGATGCCAGAGAGAGGTGACCTAACTTTTTTTTCTCTCTCTCTTATTCATTATCTACCCATCCCTCTATTCACTCACTCATCTAAACATTCACTTGTGAGCGTACCCTCCGCCCCTCCCTCCTTTCCTCCTATTCAGCCATCCCTCCGTCACCAAATACTGGATTCTGTCTACGTGGCAGGCACTGGGCTATGTGCTGAGACATAGAGAAAACCAAAACAGCATAGTCTAGTGGGAGAGAGAGAGGCAAACCAGAGAATCGCACAAAGTGTGCCTACAGAATGTTGCCAAAGCCATAGTTATCCTCAGGGACTCTAACAGGGATCTCTCTGGGTCTCGGGAACCAGGAAGGGCCTCTCAGAGGAGGTGGCATTTCAGCGACTCCCCAGACGCATAGTCTTAATAGGCGAAGCAGAGGAAGACCAGCGAGAACGGATGCACCAAGGCCCGGTGTGGGAGAGAGCTTGGTGTGTTAGAGCAACAGGGAGGAGGCCAGAGATGGAGCAGGGGTGAGTGTGGAGCAAGACGAAGTGGGCAGGGCCACCACGTGTGGCCCCAGACACGCCAGCATGGGTTGGGGAGTTTTATCCTAAGAGCCCTGGGGAATGACTGAAGGGGCAGCCCCACCTTCAGAAACGCTGGTTCAGTTGGCCTGGAAGTCTAGGCTTTGGTAGCTTTTGGCCAATGGTCCTTCCCTGGACTGGGGGCGCGGGGAGGATTGAAACGAAGAGAGGGATCAATTAGCCCATCTCCTGGTAACTGGGCCAACAGTACAAATATGAGCTCTCAGGCTTGTATTGGGCCATCACCTTGTTTATACAACCAGAGATATTTATTGAGCAACTACTATGTGCCAGTCACCAATCTGGGCGCTGCGGATAGAGTAATGAACAAGAGTCCAAAGTGTGTGTTG
>NW_006294609.1:5336146-5341750 GCF_000327345.1 Myotis davidii | reverse complement strand
GAATAAATGAACAAGTTCCTAAGTAAAATACATAATATATCATAAAGTGTGAGTGCCCTGGGGGAAATGGACATCTTACACATTGCTGGTGGGGACGTAAATTGGCGCCTCCTGGTGGGAATACAGTCTGGCTTTATCTCCCAAAGCCGAGCCCGTGCAGGCTCCTGACCCAGCGCTTCTACCTAAAGTGTGGACCCTGTAGAAATGCCTGCCCATCTCCAGCAAGAGGCACGTGGGAGAGTATTTATAGGGGCTCTATCAAATCGCGACGCGAACCCAGTGCCCAGCTGTGGGAGAAGAGACGAATGAATCCCAACGACGAAACGCTACACGGCCGTCAGAATGAAGGAGCGAGCGCCACCCATCACGATACAGACGGAACTCAGGAAGCCAGTGAAAACGGCCCCTTACATAAACATGACACCCTGTCCATAAAGCCAAAGGCAACTGATTCTACACACGCATGTGTAGTGATAAACTTTAAAAGGAATAAACACGGGATCCGAGATGAGGATGACGGTGTCGGGGTGACGTGGTGCTGGGGCGGGGGAACCACATGGTTAGACGTAGGTTATCACCAAGATTCTAGTTTCCGTTTGGGGGGAGGGGGAGGGTGGTTTCATGGGGTTTGTTATTAAAATTAATCATTAAAAGCTGAAGAGAGAGGGTTATGAACCAAGGACCACGTTTCATCCTTTTTTTGTTCTGAACTAAGATAAAAAGGAAAAGATCAAGCAGGGAGGCTAGAGCCTGTGGGATGGGGGGTTGCAATATTCAATCAGTCGGTCAAGGGAGGGGCCACTGAGTGACAGCTGAGCGGAGAGACTTGAGGGAGGGAGTCAGTGAACCGCAAGCCGAGGGCACAGCAAGTGCAAAGGCCCCGCGGTGGCGTGCTCTAGGAATGGCAGTGAGGTCTGTGGGCTGGAGGGAGGGAGTTCGGGGTGTCCTGAGCCAAGCAGGCTTAGGGAGGGAAGGAGAGGGGAGGAGACCGAGGCTGTTCAGGGTTCCCCAAAGAGCCCATATCCGGAGTCGGCTCTTCCCAGCGATTTGCTGTTCAGTTTTTTCCTTGAGTTCCAGGAGGCAGTTCAGTTGCCTTGAGATGGCCTAACTGCGTTGCAAGTTAGTTGAGTCCGACCTGGTTAAATGGCCGACCCTGTGGCCAGAAGCCCCTGGGGCGGGTTTCTTAGGAGAAAATGCGGGGACGCCACTGGGCGGTGGGCGGAGACCCAGGCCAGCCTGACGTGGCTGTGGGATGGGAACTAGCCCATTCATCCAGTGCTTTCTAGGCCTCATATTGATTATCTATTTTTAAAAAGTATTTTTATTGATTTCAGAGAGGAAGGGAGAGGGAGAGAGAAACATCAACGATGAGAGAGAATCATTGATCGGCTGCCTCCTGCACGCCCCCTACTGGGGATCAAGCCTGCAACCCAGGCATGTGCCCTGACTGGGAATCATGACCTCCTGGTTCATAGGTCGACTACTAAGCCACTCGGCTGGGCTTGGGGACTTTATTGAGCAATTTCAATCCTCCCAGGTCTTATTACAGATTTCACAGATGAAGACGCAGACGCCCAGCGAGGTTATGACACGCACAGTGAGCAGCCGAACCAGAAAATCCTTTGATGCTCTTGGCCCTGGGATAGGAGGTGTGTGGCCCGTTTCCAGTGCGACCTGGGTAACCTGGGGCAGGTGAGTCCTGTCGCCTCTCCCTCTTCTCCAGTGCCTGGCAATCTGGAGGCCTGAGAGCAGCTGGGCGGGTGGGTGGGCACACAACAGCCAGGACCGCTGTGTCTCCAACACAGAGGGAAGGGACCCGGAGGAAAAACGGGGCTCCGAGGGGGGTGGGACAGGGATGTCCCTGGAGTGCTGAGCAGATCTGGTCCAACTTGGAGAGAGGGTGGGAGGGGAGGAGAGAGGGGAGAGGGGAAAGGAGGGAGGAAGGAAGAGAGAGAAAAGAGGAGAGAGATCTAACTTTCTCAGGGACCCTAGTGTTTCCTCCCCTCTAGAAACTGCCATTGAAATGACATAGGAATGGCTGTACAGCGCCCCCTGGTGGTCATTTTGGGGCCATTTTGCTCTAATGCTGGAAGGATTTCCAGGTAATTCATCTTTATTTACTTTTTATTGTGGCAAAAACAAGTAACATAAAATTTACCATTGTAAGTATTTTTTCATTTTTAAAAATATATTTCTATTGATTTCAGAGAGGAAGGGAGAGTGAGAGACAGAAACATCAATGATGGGAGAGAATAATAGATCCGCTGCCTCCTGCACACCCCACACGGGATCAAGCCCGCAACCTGGGCATGTGCCCTGACTGAGAATCGAACTGTGACCTCCTGGTTCATAGGTCGACGCTCAACCACTGAGCCATGCCAGCCAAGCGTTACTATTTCTAAGTGTGCATTAAGTAGTGTTAAATACATTCACATTGTTGTGCAACCAATCTTCAGAACTTTCTCATCTTACAAAACTAAAACATTGCACCCATTAAACCCTAACTCCCCATTCCTCCCTTCCCCTGGCAACCACCATTTCCACCTTCCGTCTCTCTGATGGCGACTACTCTAGATACTTCCTGTAAATGGAATTAAACAGCATTTGTCCTTGTGTGATGGGCCTTTTTCACTTCGCATAATGTCTTCAAGGTTCGTCCACGTGGTAGCATGTGTCAAAATTTCCTTCCTTTGTAAGGCTGAGCAACATTCCACTGCATGTAAACACCACATTCTGTTCAGCCATTCACCTGGCCATGAGCACCTGGCTTGCTCCCACCTCTTGGCTATGAAAAGTGCTGCAATGAACACAGGCTTCCATGAACAGGTGAGTGACAGGTTGGTTTCCATGGTTTGTGAGGGTGGGGAAGGATGTTGGGGACCCGGCTCAGCTGGGGGATACTGTCTCCAGGGACCAGATGTTGGCATGCAGGTGGGTGCTGTTTCTAGCAGCTGCTCAAGCGTGTCACGGAGGACCCATGCTTGTACTTGGGAATTGCCGGACTGAGTGAGGGTGGTGGCTTTTGGGGCTCAAGCTTGGCCCTTATCCTTGCTAAGTGACTATCGCACCTACAGACTTCATAGCGCGTTCGAGGCAAAGTTAGGGAGACCGGTGTGGCAGTGGCCACACGAGATTTCTGGAGACCCCAGCAGACTGTCCCTCAGGTCCCCTGAGTCCCAGTGGCCAGCATGGAGCCCAGTTGCTTAGGGCATCATCTAATACGCCCCGGTTGTGGGTTGATCCCCGGTCAGGGCACATACAAGAATCCACCAATGAGCGCATCAATAAGTAGACCTTTCTCTCTCCCCCATCCCCTCTTTCTCTAAAAAATCAATAAAAATCTTTATAAAAAGAAAACAAAGTTGTTTAAGGGCCACTGGCTGGCTTTTCTCCTCTGCTCCTGGTGAGCACGTGGGCTCTGTGTGGAACTAACAGCTTGTTTAACGATGCCTCACTGCAGGGATCATGATTCAGAATGAACCCCTCCCTGGACCACATTACAGGGGTGGGGGCGGGGGGCTTCCTGCACGCCTCACCGTGTCCTAGGACTGGCCTGCTTCCTGCTCAGGAATTTCATCCTGATGCCACACGATGGCAGTCAAGGCTGGCTGCTACGGGCAGCTGCAGGAGTAGCCCAGAGGTCCCGCAGGAGAAAGGAGGAGGGAGATGCAGGAGAAGGACTGAGAACGAAGGAGGAGGGTAGAGGGTGTGAGCAGGGAAGACAGAGCTCCCTGTGGATGGCGTCTGGGAGCCACACCCTGGGCGGGCGGGGGGTCGGGGAGGGCTGGGATGCTGACTCTGAGTGCGAATTCCCCCACGCAAGCGGGTTGACATGAAATTGTTAGAAATCCAGTATTTTCCTTTAACAGTGGGAATGGGGAAGAAGCAAGGGGGAAATCTGGGAGAGCAAGAACCCTCTCTCCTCTCCCTCCCCTGCCCCCCACCTCCCACATGCAGACATGGGGGGATGGCAGCCACCCGCAAGCGGGGAGGACAGCCTTCACCTGCGTTACAGCTTTTATAAGAAACCGGTAATCCAGCAAGCAAGCTGCTTCTGGGAGGCCTGTGCGCCATTCTAACAAATGATTGAACCTGAGGAGGGCAGGAACCCTGGAGGCCCGGCTCCTGACTGGTCGGCAGGGGGGCGAGGGGAGGGCGTCCTGTGGGACTGAGTCCTTACCCTGCGGCCTCTGACATGAGGTCCAGGGGGACTGTGTCGGAGGTTAATTGAATTGTAGGACACCTGACCAGTGTTGGGGGATTGGCCAGCGGGGGGACCCCTCTCCCCAGTCTGGTGTCCGAAGAATGGAGGGCAGACTCCTCCCTCTCACAGGTGACTCGGCTTCCCTGGACACAGGCTGGAGTCCCCACTGGGCCCAGCCCCAAAGCGCTCACTGCTGCCCCTGGGAGGCTGGTAACTGCCCAAACACACGGCCACACATCCAGGGGCTCAAAACGAGGCGAGTTCATTACCTCACAGTCCACATGTGGAAGCCCAGCAGGCCTGTGGGGTTTCTCGGCTCTGGGTCCCCCAAGTCCGGATCAAGGGGTTGGCCGGCTGCGTTCCCGACTGTAAGCTCCGGGGACGCCCGGGTTCCAGGCTCGCCCGGGTTGGAGTCCGTTTCCACGTGACTGCGGGCCCAAGGTCCCTGTGTCATGGCTGCTGCCAGCTGGGGGCCATTCTCCGCCCACAGCCCCTGGCTCATGGCTCTGCCTCTTCTCCCGCTGGAACTCTCACGTGAGGTGGGCCGGCTCTCTGCTTTAGGGCTGGGAGAGCGATTGGGTTCACCTGAGTAACCCAGAACACCCCATCCCAGGATCCTTAACTTTGCCACGTCAGGTAACATAGTCGCAGGTTTGGGGTTTGGACGCGGACATCCTTGGGGGTGGGGGGCTGTCATGGTGCCCGACACACCCCGACCTGCTTCCCAGGCCTCCTGTGGGCTTCGTGGCATTTTCTCTTCCCCTGTCAGCCATCTGCGTGGCTCTCATTCTCCCATTATTCCGGGCATCATCATGGCCAGGCCTTGGGGAAGCGTCTCTTTTCCAGAAATCCCTTGACTCCCGCCCCCCCGCCCCCAAAAGGAGCCTTTCCCCTTCTCCTGGTGATGCCTTCCCGCTCCATCAACTGATGCCTCCTCCCTCAGAACCAGAGATGTTACCCTGGCAACCCCCAGCCCGTCCCACAGCGAAGGGACAGGGGCCCGGATTCGGCTCCTGTCTGAGGAGCTGCACCCAAGGCGAGCAAGCAGGGCCCCGCTGGGCCCCTCGGTTGGGCTGGGCCACTAGGCTCCCCACATCCGGCCTCTGCCGACTTCCTCCCGCCAGGTCCCACTCCGAGGGGCCAGCTCACACAGGGAGAGCTTTTCACTTCCCCGACTCCGGGCTCATCCCAGGCACTGATGCCAAGAAATGGAGCTGAATAGCCCGGCCGGTGTGGCTCAGGGGTTGAGCGTTGACCTATGGACCAGGAGGTCATGGTTCGAGTCCTGGTCAGGACACATGCCACGGTTACAGGCTCAATCCCCAGTGTGGGGCGTGCAGGAGGCAGCCAATCCATGATTCTCTCTCCTCATTGATGATTCTATCTCTCTCTCTCTCCCT
>NW_006294609.1:5334814-5335559 GCF_000327345.1 Myotis davidii | reverse complement strand
TCCGATGCTGTGAGAGGGCACGCCCTTCCACCTCTGTCCTTGGTTCTCCTTCCTTTGCTGTTCTCTTCTGAAGTCTGTCTGGGCTACACATTTTCTCTGGAACTTTCAACTTTCTAACTCAATTCCTTTTGTTTATTTTTTAAATATAGTTTATTGATTTTTTACTGAGCAGAAGGGAGAGGGATGGAGAGTTAGAAACATAGATGCGCGAGAAACAGGATGTGCCTGCAACCAAGGTACATGCCCTTGACCGGAATCGAACCTGGGACCCTTCAGTCCGCAGGCCGACGCTCTATCCACTGAGCCAAACCGGCCAGGGCGCCTTTTGTTTATTACTAGCCTTTTTTTGGTTGTTGTTTGGCAAAAACACTTAATGAATGGTGCTGTGTGCCTCGCACCAGCAGGACCACCGTGTCTGGCTGTCCTTCTCTGGATGCTGTGATGAAACCGTGGACCTGGGAGGTGACAGTCTGCCCCCAGCTGCATGTCATCAAATGGTTTCATCCATTGGCAATCTCTGCCCGAATCATTTGTTTCATCAGAAGTTGCAAAATGGTGGCTTCTGATGTGTCATCCCTTCCACAGATAGTAAATGCGGTTCTCCTGTCAAAATTGTTTTCCTTAACAGTCATGGCTGGGTGTTTTTTCCTCCTGAAATACAATTTCTGCAAGAAAGGCTGGGTTTAAAGATTTCCTCTTCATTGCTGTTAGTTGCCATTTTTTTTTTTTTTTAAAAAGGGATTGA
>NW_006294609.1:5333451-5334282 GCF_000327345.1 Myotis davidii | reverse complement strand
CGGGGGGGGGAGCAGCATCTGGAACACAGCAGGTGTTTGACTCAGGTGAAAGCCGGCCACTCGCCTGCCCAGGCCCCACCCCTAGAAGCTTCTGGAGCAAACAGAGGAACACCCACACCCCTGCCTTCCCACAGGATCACGCGGCCAATGGGGACGGAGGCCTGAGTGTCCCTGGCGCTTTAAAAAACCAGCCAGACCGGCAGCGGGACCCAGGGGCCGAGTGTCAACCTATGAACCAGGAGGTCATGGTTCGAGTCCTGGTCAGGGCACATGCCACGGTTACAGGCTCAATCCCCAGTGTGGGGCGTGCAGGAGGCAGCCAATCCATGATTCTCTCTCCTCATTGATGATTCTATCTCTCTCTCTCTCCCTTTCTCTCTGAAATCAATAAAAATATATTTTAAAAGAAAAAAGAAATAGAACTGAAGAGTGACAACATTTTGCCTGCTCAGATGGGACCCAACTCAGTCAGAGGAGCCTCATGGCAGAGCAGCTGTGGCTCCCAGCACACGGGCTCCAGAAAGTCCTTGTACCCACGAACTCTCCCCACGCGTGGTCTCATTTGTGGTCTGCCCATCGAACTCTTCCCCACGCGTGGTCTCGTTCGTGGTCTGCCCATCGAACTCTTCCCCACGCGTGCCTGGGCCATTGGCCACTCGCCACGTGTGGCCCTGCTTCTGGTCATCCCTGACTTTCTCTGATGTCAGTGGGGCCCTCATTGCCAGGGTAACTGGGAGTGGACTATGGGCCGGAATCTTGACCTTGAACCTGTTAGGTTTAAGGTAAGGTTTAATCTGAGATGTGAGATTTAATCTGACCAACGCCAATAAA
>NW_006294609.1:5325423-5332657 GCF_000327345.1 Myotis davidii | reverse complement strand
GGTGGTTTCTGCTGTGTCTTCCCTTCCACAGATAGTAAATGCGGTTCTCCTGTCAAAATTGTTTTCCTTAACAGTCATGGCTGGGGGTTTTTTTCTCCTGAAATACAATTTCTGCAAGAAAGGCTGGGTTTAAAGATTTCCTCTTCATTGCTGTTAGTTGCCATTTTTTTTTTTTTTTAAAAAGGGTTTGTGCCCTCGTTACTTCTCATGATGACCAATGACCACTCGTTTCTTTCTTTCTTTTGTTTTTCTACCACACGTTTCTTGATCACTGTGGGGTCTTCCTTGTCTTTGCTCTTGAGGAGCTTCAATGTCTACAGAATGCTGAGAAGACATTGGCGGGAAAGACAATGGTCCCTGCCTGCCTGTGAGGTGCCTGGGGAAGTCACTTAGTGCGCCGCTGTAAATGGCCCTTCATGTTTGTTTAAGGTTAAGTAGGTGTCACTGTCCCTCTGGGTGCATTTTCCCCTGGGAGGAGGGGGCGGTGTCTGATAGCTCCCTCTCTATGGGTCTAGGGCAAGTTTGTGCATCTTGAAGGAAATGGTACCTAGTTGTAGACTAAGTAGATGTCAACTTAGGGTGGTCATTCTTTCATTCTTTAACCTCAAGTCATAGCTGTTTTCTTTGTTTTCTTCTAGACGGGAGCAGTGGTGCGTTCTAAAACCAACCTTTAGACACCAACTGGGTGCGTTAGAATTCAATTCAATTCAATCCTGACCCTCCCCGGAGTTAGTGCAGACCCCACAGTTCAAGGGCAAGGTCCCAACAAGACTGTCCCCCACTTCACTTCAGATGCCAGTCACAAGTGGGGTCCCGAGACCACTTGTACTTCTGTCTAACTTGACTCCAAATTCAAGTTCAGTAATTCACCAGAATGACTTGTAGAACTCAGGAAAGCATTCTACCTGCAGTCACTGTTTTATTGTCAAGGGCACAGAGGAATAGCCAGGCGAAGAGGAACATCGGGGGTGAGGTCTGGAAGGGTCTTGGGCAAAGGAGCTTCCGTCCCGTGGAGTCAGGATGTGCCGTCTTCTCAAGACATCGATGCATTTACCGACCAGAAGCTCCTCTAGCCTGGCCGGCCAGAGTTTTTATTGGGTTTCATTGGAGAGGCAGGATTGATTCAATCCTTGGCCACATGCTTGAGCTCAGTCTCCAACCCTCTCTCCTCTTGGGAGTTCAATCCTCTAATTTCTGGCTTGATCTTTCTGGCATGGCCAACCCCTCCCTTGAAATGTAAGAGCCCAGACCTCATTAGCATAAACTCATGGCTGGCTGGCAGGGGCTCATCATGAATACAAGACGCTCCAATGGGAAACTGCAAGGGTTTTGAAACTCTGTGCTAGGAACTGGGGGTAAAGACCAGTCATATTCTTTTTTGTTTGTTTTTAATCCTCACCCAAGGATCTTCTTCCTACTGATTTCTGTGGTCTGCCCATCGAACTCTTCCCAAGCTCCTCCTGGGCCATTGGCCACTCGCCACGTGTGGCCCTGCTTCTGGTCATCCCTGACTTTCTCTGATGTCAGTGGGGCCCTCATTGCCAGGGTAACTGGGAGTGGACTATGGGCCGGAATCTTGACCTTGAACCTGTTAGGTTTAAGGTAAGGTTTAATCTGAGATGTGAGATTTAATCTGACCAAAGCCAATAAATTGACCAAGAGAAGCAGGGTAATAGTGAAATATCGTGTCTATTGGAAGCTCTCGGGTGAGGTCCCACGGTCTGGGGGTGCAGGCCGGGGGAGTCACACCCGCCTACGCCTGGCAGAGATTTTTTATGCTGCTGTTGGACCAATCAGGTTTATCTGAGGTAGCTTGTGGCGGGTGATTGATGAGCAGGAAGTTGGTGCAGCTGCACCCTGGCCATCTTGAGAAGTCTCCAGTGGTTATTTATTGGCCATCAGCACAACAGGATGCTCTGGTGGGTCCCAGGATGGCAGCTATTGTCCAGCAGGATGTGGCTCGGCAGTTCTGGGTTGTTTTGTCCACTCAGCTGGTGGGATCAGGAAAGACCCTATTTTCCCAGCCCCAGACCTTACAGTTGCTAGGTAAGTTTAGGCATGGATTAGACCTGCAGAATAGAGATTTACGGTGAGAAACTTCTTTTTTTGTGTGTATTTTTAAAAAATTCTTTATTGTGCATAAACTCATGGCTGGCTGGCAGGGGCTCATCATGAATACAAGACGCTCCAATGGGAAACTGCAAGGGGTTTGAAACTCTGTGCTAGGAACTGGGGGGAAAGACCAGTCATATTCTTTTTTGTTTGTTTTTAATCCTCACCCAAGGATCTTCTTCCTACTGATTTCTAGAAAGAGTGGAAGGGAGGGAGGAAGGGGAGAGAGAGAAACATTGAAGTGAGTGAGACACGTCGTCAATTAGTTGCCTCCCACACATGCCCCAGGGGTGGGGAACCTTCAACAAAGGTACATGCCCTTAACTGGGAACCGAACCCACGACCCTTTGGTCTGAGGGCCTGCGCTCTAACCACTGAGCCAGGGCCAGACATTTTCGTTTACTACATGGCAGTTGGCATACATGACAGTAATAAGACTTTCAGAGGATACATAGGAGGTTAAAACACCTAGATCTTCAAGTACCTTTGAAGGAAAAGCCAGAGGATAAAGCCTTTAGATTTGGCAAGAAGATACTCAAAAGACCCTATTTTCCCAGCCCCAGACCTTACAGAACCCACTTAGTTGGATTCTTGCTCTGTTCCAGGTTCGTCTCCCTCCGAGGCTGTGAGAGGGCACGCCCTTCCACCTCTGTCCTTGGTTCTCCTTCCTTTGCTGTTCTCTTCTGAAGTCTGTCTGGGCTACACATTTTCTCTGGAACTTTCAACTTTCTAACTCAATTCCTTTTGTTTATTTTTTAAATGAGAGCAAACATTTTTAATAAAGCAGGCCACTCACGGAGCGAGAGCCCAGCAAGGCGAGAGCGCCCGAGACTTTCTGGGAAGGACCCGGCAGTCTTGATTTGAAGAGGCGTC
This sequence comes from Myotis davidii, assembly GCF_000327345.1. NCBI lineage: Eukaryota > Metazoa > Chordata > Mammalia > Chiroptera > Vespertilionidae > Myotis > Myotis davidii. The sequence continues at coordinate 5,329,672 of NW_006294609.1, read as the reverse complement.
CAAGAAACCAGGGAAGGAGTTTGGGGGTGGGGGGTGGGGGGTGGGGAGAAGGGATCTGGGATACGCGTTTACACAGTGAACTGATTCTTCAAAAGCACTTGTCAGGTGGCCTCGAGAAGTTTCTCCGAGCATTTTCAGTCTAGGATTCCGCGACTTCTGTACGAGAACATCTCGTTGATGACAGGACCGAAACCAGTCCCGCAGCTTCCCGGTGTCTGCACCGTCTAGAAAGAAAGAAGTAGACATGTGAGAATAATACGAGTTCTGAGCATTCAAAACCCCTTGGTTAAAAGGGTCAGGAAAAAAAAAAAAGAAGGAAGTGTATCCGAGAGGGTAAAATATTACCAGGGATGATTTTGGGGTGCTTGTTGATAGCACAGATCTTGACAACTACAGTTGACCCTGGAGTGGAGTGGAATGGAGAGGGCTGTTCTTTCATAGCAGGCGATTTGGCCCCCACAGGACATGAGGCACTGTCTTGAGATATTTTTAGTGGTCACAACTGGGTGGCATCAAGTGGGTGGAGACCGGATGCTGCTCAACATCCCATAATGCACACGACAGCCCTGCGGTGAAGAATTACCTGGCTATCTGGCCCAGGATGTCACTAGTGCCGAGGTTGAGAAACCCTGCTTTGACGGGACCTTGAGCAAGGTCCTGGCGGGAGAACCAAGTGTACCTGGTGGCAGGTGTCCTGGTAAGAGGGGCAGTAGGAGCAGGTGTGGCAGACGCTTGGTCGCTGACCCAATCCCATCCGTGCCCCCCCCACCCCCGTCCCCCTTGGAGTCACTTTTAAGTAGCAGATGCCACAGGACGGTTCTGGGCACCGACATGAAGAGAACTTGCCGGATGAGGCTTCTGAGAAGATGGCCTTGAGCAGGCACCTTTCCCCTCCTGTCCTTCCTGCCTGGACCGCGAACCTGCCTCCTGGAGGTCCGGAGGCCCTTTCCGGAGACATCGTCACATCGAGGGGGTAGGGACCAGGGATGCCGCTCAGCATCCGACACGGCCCAGGACAGCCCCCACCACAAAGAATGATCCAGACGGAATGCAGATGGGGCCACAGCGGGGAAACTGCTCACGGGGAAGCACAGTGGAGCTGTTAGGGGCGTCCTGGGTGCCTGCCTTAGGATTTCTTATAATGGGAAGAATCACAAACAACGCCCAAGCCCCTGATGTGGGTGAGCTGTCACCTGTGGTTGAATAAAGTCCCAGTGGCAACAGCAGGAGAAGCTCTGTGATCGAAGCCTGTCAGGGAGCCATCCCCAGACCACGCTGCCTGGGGGGTATTCTTACCGGCACTTTCCACGACGGGACGGGACCTCCCGTTCCGTCCTTGAAGCAGAGAGAGGAGGACAGCCATTCGGCAGCTTCGTTCGCCAGACGATGCCAGCACCAGCGGTTCCCTCCGCCCACGTCGCCGGTGGGATCGGCCGGGTCCAGGATGACCGGCCTGGACGAGGGGTTGGAGGGGTGAGGGGCCTGCTTCTTAGAGTCAGTGGTCTCAGGGTTGGGGGCCCATCCTCCTCTCAGCAATAAAGCAATGTGTCCTTAACTGCTTGGACATCAAGAATTCAGTGTACTAATGCTGTGCAAAGTAATCTTCTGGAATTAAATAATAATTGTCAAAAATGTTTTGAGCCCTAGCCGGTTTGGCTCAGTGGATAGAGGGTCGGCCTGCGGACTGAAAGGTCCCAGGTTCGATTCCGGTCAAGGGCATGTACCTGGGTTGCGGGCACATCCCCAGTAGGGGGCGTGCAGGAGGCAGCTGATCGATATTTCTCTCTCATCGATGTTTCTAACGCTCTATCCCTCTCCCTTCCTCTCTATCGAAAATCAATAAAATATATTTTAAAAAATGTTTTGAAAGCTACTAATTATTATAGACGTGAGGGCGTCATACAAACATCTTCTCCAAACCAGGCCAACTGACCGATGACGCATAATCATAACCCAATGGAATGTTACTAAGTCGGCCACTCCCATGGTAGGCAACCCAGGGTGTCTTGTTCTCTCTTTCTTCTTCCCTAGACTCTCCCCATGCTCCTTCCTTTTCGCCCATTTCCTTTTCTCTGGCTTCCGCTGTTTTTGTCCCTGGCTGGTGACTCTGAGCAGCTGAACGGAGATGCCTTCTTATCCTTGAAGGATGAAGGTTTTGTGGGATGCGGTGCTGGAAGAGGAGGTGAAACCTGACAGTAACAAGCCTGTAGGATCCATCAGCCTATGAATGACACTTAGTTCTCAGGACCACACTTGCCCCGCCTTGTAGGCGGGAACGAATCCCACTTCTTGTGACCGAGAAAGATGGATGCCACGCAGGGGCCCGGAGCCTGGGGCCTCCGCCTGTTCCTTCTGGGTGACATTTCCTCCCGCCTCCCGGGGGCTGTATCTCTGCAGGAGGCTCTGTCGGTTGGCACCCTCTCCCCCGCAGTTTCACTGGAGGAGGATGAATCAGGCCCCCACAGGAGGAGAAGCCAGTTCGCGGAGGTAGGGGTGGAGGGAATCAGGTTAAGGAGAGGGGAGGGGAGGGGAGGGGAGGGGCACCTGGGTCTCTGGAGCTGCTTCAGGAGGAAGTTCCTCACAGTCTCATTCTCGAAGTTGTAGTTGACCGTCCAGAAGACACAGAGCTGCTGATAGCGGGTGACCAGCTCCAGGACCGTCCGGAAGCCTTGGGCGGTGTCAAAACTTGTGTCCCCGCTGCCCTGCTCCCAGGCGTAGATGGTGAGCAGCTCCAAGGCGTACTTGGGGGGCAGCGACCCCTTTTTCTTCAGTCTCCTTTCACACTGAGGGAAGAGGGAGAGCGTCAGATGATACTGGCCGAGGCAGGGAGGCGCACTGTACATTAAGGAGCCACCGTGGGCAGTGGAGTCCTGGGAGGCTGTGTGGGTGGGAGTGGCCTGGGAGGGGTGAGCAGGCTGTGGGGTGGGAGTGGCCTAGGGAGGGGTGAGCAGGCTGTGGGGTGGGAGTGGCCTAGGGAGGGGTGAGCAGGCTGTGGGGTGGGAGTGGCCTAGGGAGGGGTGAGCAGGCTGTGGGGTGGGAGTGGCCTAGGGAGGGGTGAGCAGGCTGTGGGGTGGGAGTGGCCTAGGGAGGGGTGAGCAGGCTGTGGGGTGGGAGTGGCCTAGGGAGGGGTGAGCAGGCTGTGGGGTGGGAGTGGCCTAGGGAGGGGTGAGCAGGCTGTGGGGTGGGAGTGGCCTAGGGAGGGGTGAGCAGGCTGTGGGGTGGGAGTGGCCTAGGGAGGGGTGAGCAGGCTGTGTGGTGGGAGTGGCTTAGGGAGGTGTGAGCAGGCTGCGTGGGTGGGAGTGGCCTGGGGAGGGGTGAGCTGGCCGTGTGGGTGGGAGTGGCCTACGGAGGTGTGAGCAGGCTGTGCGGGTGGGAGGGGCCTGGGGAGGTGTGAGCAGGGCAGGTCTGCAGGCGTTCACTTAGCCTCTCCTGGGCAGCACACGGAGGCTGCTCTGTTGTGATTTGACCATCTATGACTTCCTAGGCTTATATTGTGGCCACCGTGTGCTAATGATGGGGCCGGGCATTTTGCTGATGCCCTTCCTAACCTTCCCAGCCACCCCAAAAGCAGGCGTGGTGATTGCAGGTTTAGATGAAGCCACGAGGCTTCGGGAAGTGGAGTGACCTGCTCCAGGTCAGCCTGTAGCCTCAGCCCTGGGAGCACCCTGCGGCTGGCGGGGTGTGGAGGGGTCTCTCTAATGTCCTGGGCTGGGAGCCACAGAGTTCAGGCTTCCGCTCAGGTTTCGGGGAGCCTGACACAGAAAGGAGACAGTTTAGCAAGAACGGATATCGTGCTGGGCTCCTGCTGTCGAGAAAATACTCAGAAACGACCCTGTCTGCAAGACGTGATAAAACTAAAGGTGGGCCCTGGCCGGTGTGGCTCAGTGGATAGAGCGCCAGCCTGTGGACTGAAGGGTCCCAGGTTCCATTCCAGTCAAGGGCACATGCCTGGGTTGCAGGCTCCATCCCCAGTAAGGGGCATGCAGGAGGCAGCCGATCAATGATTCTCTCTCATCATTGATGTTTCTATCTCTCTCTCCCTCTCCCTTCCTCTCTGAAATCAATAAAAAATATATTTTTTTAAAAAGTGAAGGCAGGCAAACCAATACGATAGAAAACGCAGCCCCTGGGACCACCTGTAGCTCCAACCTGCCTCCAGGAGACGGCATCCGTGTGTGTTAGGTAGGGGCTGGAGCAGCAGGAAGGCTGGGCTGGCACCTCGGAGGCATGCAGAGCCCGTGTCTCCTGC
>NW_006294609.1:5304516-5325370 GCF_000327345.1 Myotis davidii | reverse complement strand
ATTCCTGCAGAATGTTCTGGGGGGCAGCACAAGGGCCAAGGGAACCCCAGGTAGCAGCTTTGATGGCAGAAGGTGCTCTACACCCAAACCCCCTCCATGGGGTTAGTGAGGGGGGTCCCCCACAAAGGTCCCAGCGTGAAGGTGGCTGGACGCCAGCCTGGAGAGTGTGGGCGCGCGGAGCCTCGGTAGGTGCCGGCGTCACCGTCCCATGCAGACCTGCTTGTACCAGTGTTTCACCAGGCGAAGTAAATCCTTCAGCTTGGTGGGCCGGGAGCTGACGAAGTCTCGCTGCAGCTCTGTGAAGCAGGCAGAAAACTCGCCCCCCGGGGTGTCCGAGTGCTGCTCGTACTGAGCGATGAGCTGGGTGTAGACTTTCCAGAGAGGTCCCAGCTTCTCTATGTGGAGGAGAGAGAATGACAGGATGCCTCAATCTACAGACACAGGAAGTAACAGTTTCAAAACATGTCTGACAACTATAATTCAGTTCTGGGAAATCAGTTTGAATTCTATTAGTGTACGTGTAAGATATTGGGATCATCTCTAGAGTAATGATATTACAAATGATATGGTCTATCTTTATTAGTGGTATTATTATTATTATTACTAGAGGCTCGGTGCACAAAATTCATGTGGTGGTGGTGGTGGGGTTACCCTCAGCCCAGCCTGCACCCTCTCCAATTTGGGACCCCTCAGGGGATGTCTGACTGCCGGTTTAGGCAGGAATCAAGCCCACAACTGGGCATGTGTGGGAACTGAACCGTGACCACCTGGTTCATGTGTCCATGCTCAACCACTCTGCCACACAGGGTGGGCTCCATGGAAGGGAAGGCAGAGAGAGAATATCATTGGTGTGAAAGAGCCACATCAACTGGTTGCCTTCCGCACGTGCCCCAATGGGGGGCAAGGAGCGAACCCACAACCCAGATATGTGCCCTTGACTGGGAATAGAACCTATGACTCTTTGGTACTCAGATCAGTGCTCTAACCACTGAGCCATGCCGGCCAGGGCTCTTTGGTTTCTTTTAATACCCTGTTACGTTCCTGTCTCCCATGAATTGAATTTGTAAGGGACTTTTGTTGTTGTTGTTAATCCTCACCCTAGGATATTTTCCCATTGATGTTTCAATCTCTCTCTCCCTCTCCCTTCCTCTCTGAAATCAAATTGAACATACACTCACACACAAACACAAAAATAAGAAAATGTATAGGTGTAGGGTGCACTGAGTTCTCCCTTATCTCCAGGGGACACGCTCTGAGAGGCCCTGTACATACAGAACTCTTCATGTGAAGGAAGCACTTCATGCTTCTCTCTGGCATGTCTGAATTACCAGCAACACTACCCCTGGGCTCTGGGGACATTGTGCGGTGAGTACGGGTGACTGGGACACAGCCCTGCGATTCGGCAGGTGGTCTGATCATCTGTGTCCACTAAGGGCCTACCGGGCGGGGAGCATGCACAGCGCGACACGTGGGACAAAGGGAGGAGTCACATCCTAGGCCGCATGGAGCGCCATTTCCTCGTGCTACTCAGAATGGCGTGCGATTTAAAACCGATGGGTTGCTTACTTCTGGAATTTTCCACTGAATATTTTCCAACCGTGGTTGATCACGGGGAACTGAAACCAGGAAAAGGAAAACCATGGATTGGGGGTGCGGGGGTGGGGAGGCTACTTATCCAGGGTGTTGCTGCCATTACGAATGCCACCTGTGGGGGCCCTGGCCCCATGACCCATTCCTGAGCCTCGTGGCTTTCTCTCCACCCCCCTCCCTCCATCATTCCAGACCCTTCCTCCTCCGGGAGCGAAGGTGTGGGGGGCCTCACCCAGCGCATTAAATGCCGGCAGCACATCGAAGTCAACGCTCCCGTTGAGAGTTTTGGATTTCAGAGAGAAGCTCAGCACCCTGGGAGCCTCCCATTTGGAAATCTCAAACGTCACTTCCACGTCCTGGTCGGTCACTTGCTGCTGGTGGGCATCTAGCTGGTGTTTGATTTCCTTGATGATGTTGTAGCGCTCGGCTTTCTGGGAGGGGAAGCTGGTCAGCGAGTCCACGAACACGACGAGGTCGGCGTCGGAGCCGGTCCTGAGGGCGGTGCCTTTGCCGGACGACCCTGCCTAGTGAGGAGGACAGGTGGGGTGGGAGACGGCGAGAGCCCCTCACCCCATGGGCTCCACGGGCGGGACTGAGTGAGGAGAGTCCAGGTTGGGGCCCAGTGAGGCCTGAGCCCCCAGCAGACTGTTTGCTTTTTCACACGAATAGAACGAGGGGTTCCGAAGGCGGCGATTCACACACCCTTTGAGGTGCTTACACTCCCGGGCTGGTGATAAACGACCCGCCCGCCCGTCTCAAGTCAACCTCCTAAGCACGTCTTCTAGCCTGAAGCCCGCTTCCCTTTCCATTCTCGTGGCCTGGAAGGCATCCAGCTGGGTGCAGCCATTGTGCTGACCTTTCTCATCTGTCCCCGACTCACTGTTTTCTCCTGCCATCCGGGCATCGTTGGGTGAATATTCATAATTTAGATACCGGGTTTGGCAACCTCTGGTAAAGGGTTTCTCCACTTCCTCCTTCCTGCCTCTTCCCCAGCCCACCCCCCTTTCCTTTCTCAGCAAGTCCGTGAAAGGTAAACACTAGTCTTAGCTTCACTGGCCCTGGTTTGACAGCCCCTAGGACAGTGGTTCTCAACTTTCTGGTCCTTTAAATGCAGTTGCTCCTGTTGTGACCCAACCATAAAATTATTTTCGTTGCTACTTCATCACTGTCATGTTGCTACTGTTATGACTCGTCATGTAAATATCTGCTATGCAGGCTGGTCTTAGGCCACCCCTGTGAAAGGGTCGTTCGACCGCCAAAGGGGTCGCGACCCACAGGTTGAGAACCGCTGCCCGAGGGGAGCTGCCAGGCGCATTGTATGTTGAGGAGCTCGGTCTGGGGCACAGCTCCTCGCCTGATGGGCTTCTCGGAGGGCCAGTGTGGGGGTCGGGGGGATGTAAGAAACAAGCCTCTGATTCATCTTCACAGAAAAGAAACAGCACGTGGCCAGGCGGGTGCTGAATTTCCCAGAGCAAACAGGAGGGGGGCGGGGCGGTATGAGAGCTGTGCTCATGGCTGAGAGCACAGTTTCCAGGAAGAGTCCCCTACACCAAGGGAGGTGGAGACGGCGGGAAAGGTCTCAGGCCAATATTTTAAAGGGCCCAGTGGGAGACAGCAAGACGTAGGCGGCCTAATAGTGCTCAGCCAGTGAGGAACCGGAGGAGGGGCCGAGTAGATAGGCTGTGTTCCTGGGCCACGTGTGTTCTGGGCCGTGGCTGCCCCTTCAGGAGGGTTATCAAAAGTCTCATTGTTGTCACGTTTCTGTTTCCCAGGCCGTCATTTGAAATTCGGACCCAAGAAGCCGGCTGCCTCACGAGGACCCTCCCAATGCCCACGGGCTGGGCTCTGTGCTGGGCACCAACCTCATCCTCACTGCCCTGCTGCCCTGGAAAGCTCAGTCCATGTTCTTGTGCCTGTGAAAGGGTCGTTCGACCGCCAAAGGGGTCGCGGTATGTGTGTGTGTGGTGTGTATGTGTGTGTGGTGTGTGTATGTGTTTGTGTGTGTATGTGTGTGTGGTGTATGTATGTGTTTGTGTGTGTGGTGTGTGTATGTGTGTGTATGTGTGTGGTGTATGGGTGTGTGTGTGTGTGTATATGTGTGGTGTGTGTGTGTTTTAAAAGAGATTAAGGGGGAGAAAGAGAGAGATAGAAACATCAGTTCTGAGAGAGAATCATTGATCGGCTGCGTCCTGCATGCCCCACACTGGGGATTGATCCTGCAACCCCGGGCATGTGCCCTGACCAGGAACCGAACTATGACCTCCTGGCGTATAGGTCAGCTCAACCACTGAGCCTCGCCGGTCGGGCTCATTCCATTTTTGTAGAGAAAGGGATTCTTTTACCCACAGGTAGTGAGTGCCTGGCTATGCGGCTAGGGGCGAGAGGGGAGTGTTCTGTTCCCTGTGTACAGATCTGCAGTTACTCCCTGTTCCAGCCCAATTCATTCAGGCAGACAGAGGGAAGAGGGTCACCCATGGCCTTCAGGTCATGGACAAGCGTGATCCAATCCACTGACTCGCTAGCTCAGCTGATGGGAGGAATCAGGCTCCAGTCCCTGAAGCAAGAAAGAGGCCCCCCTTTGCTTCATTGTACACCACGCTTACAGTCTTCCGTGGTCTGAATGGTGGCCCTGCAAAGGTGAGTCTGTGGGAACGCGTGAATGCGATCTTACTTGGAAAAAGGGTCTCTGTAGATTTAACTAAATTAAGGATCTGCGGGCCCTAAATCCAATGACAAGTGTCCTTAAGAGAAGAGAAAGGGCCCTGACCAGTTTGGCTCAATGGATAGACCCTCGGCCTGAGGATTGAAGGGTCCCAGGTTTGATTCTGGTCAAGGGCATGTACCTTGGTTGCAGGCACATCCCCAGTAGGAGGTGTGCAGGAGGCAGCTGATCGATGTTTCTCTCTCATCGATGCTTCTAACTCTCTATCCCTCTCCCTTCCTCTGTAAAAAATCAATAAAATATATTTAAAAAAAGAGAGAAGAGAGAGCGAGGAGATGGTGACTGGAAGATGGGGGCAGAGACCTGAGTGATGCAGCTACAAGCCCAGGACTGCCACGGGTGCCGGCAGCCCCAGGATGCTTGCAGAATCAAAAGTATGTTGTTAATGACAGAAGCAGTCCCTCGGCACCACCCCCACCCGACCCCGGGCAGCAGCGTCCTGGTTGCCGCCCTCCCCAGCTGCCCTTCCTCATCCTTTGCCTCTGCTGGGAGATGGCGCCAGCCACTGCTTAGTATCTCGCGAGTAATCCCCGTGGAGAGAAAGGCCAGTGCTCACCTTGATGGGCTTCTGGACCTTCGTGGCTGAATGCCGAAAGCAGATTTCTTTAAGGAACTTCGCGATGATGTCAACAGCTGTCTTGATCTGAATGTTGACAGTTTTCGTGGGCTGGAGGAAGTCCTTGATGAATTTATCCAGAAGGTGGCCTGGGGTCTCATGGAGCGGTGCTGGCTGGGGGAGGGGGGATGGGGGAGGGCGGAAGAACCCGGCTGTGAGTGGCCCCCCGCTAGCGGGTCCCAGGTTTTCTTCCCATCTCTCCCTCCTGCTCTCCAACCCAGGGATCTTTGTCATCCTTACTTCTTATAGTGACACTAGAGGCCCGGTGCATGAAAATTCGTGCCCTCGAGGGTGGGAGGGGGGTCCCTCAGCCTGCCTGTGCCCTCTTGCAGTCCAGGAGCCCTTGGGGGATGTCCAACTGACAGTGCAGGGAGCAGGCCCAAGCCACAGTCTTGCCTCCCTGTGTGGGAGGCGACAGGCAGAGTGAGTGGCCAGCCCCTCCCTCTGCCCGCTGGCACCCACCTTGGCTGCCTGGTACCGCCCGCTCAGTGGCCCTGCCCCCCACCAACCCGTCGTTCCGCCATTCCATTGATTTGCATATTGGGCTTTTATCATATAGGATACCCCAGGGACATATTTGAGTTTAGGGGGTACCCATAAACAATACTCTCCCCTAGTTGAGAACTGAATCCTTCTCCCCCGGGGTCCCTCATGCCCCTGTCTCCACACTGTTTCCAGCTGTGGCATCGTCAGTCATGGCCGGCACTCTTCAGCTCCGCCCCCACCCCCCCTCCTCTGGCCCTCCCTTCCTTTCCTATTCCCTGTGGCTATGACAGATTTCTGATGATCATACTCATTTCTTTTCCCAGGTTCTATCGGTTCTGTTAGACACGCGGGGACCCGGGATTGGTTTCCAGGGCTGCCGTGACAAATTACAACTGTGTGGCGTAAAGCGACAGACGTTCATTCTTTCACAATCCGGAGACTAGAGATCCAAGGTGAAAGCATGGGCGGGTCATGCTCCCTCTGAAGCCCCCAAGGGAGGCCCTTCCTGGTCTCTTCTAGCTTCTGGTGGCACCAGTCACCCTTGTGCCCCTTGCCTGGTACGCGCATCACTCTCACCCCTGCCTCTGCGTGCACATGACCTTCCCCCCTCTGTGTCTGTGCCCCTGTGTATCTTCTTTTTGTTGTAGTTGTTAATCCTCACCCCTGGATATTTTCCCATTGATTTTTAGAGAGAGTCGTGGGGCGGGGGGGCAGAGAGAGAGAAACATTGATGTGAGAGAGACACATCGATCGGTTGCCTGCCCCATGTGCCCCACCAGGGCCAGGGATTGAGCTTGCAACCAAGGTACGTGCCCTTGACTGGATTCGAACCTGGGTCTCTTCAGTTGGCAGGCCGACACTCTATCCACTGAGCCACACCGGCCAGGGCTCTGTGTGTCTTCTTATAAGGACACTGGTTATTGGAGTCAGGTTGCATGCGAGTCTAGGTGGCCTCATCTTAACTAATCACACACACACACACGAACTGTCCCACCAAATGTGGACAGCATTGAACATTGGGCATCTAGGTGAAGGGCATCTACGTGGAGGGCATTTGGGTGAAGTGCGCTGACCATTTTTGCAATGTTTCTATCCATTTGAAAGTTTTCAGAATAAAACGTTGGGAGAAACATGTTTTAAACAGCTGTCTTAGGAGGCCGGGAGCAAAGACCAGGAGTCTGGTGAAGGTAAGGGGGAGGGGTGACCGCTCAGAGGGTCCCAGTCCTTCTGCATCCAACTAGGGGTTTCCTGTTCACAGGTCGCTTCACCTCTGGGGCTCAGTTCATTTACATCTACGTTTACTTCCCAGACCTTTGCTCAACTGGCCCTCAAGTTTCTGTGCAGACAGAAGACAGACCCTGCCTCCCCTCATCTGGGCATAAAGGAGTCCCGTTCTGTGAAATGCGGGATTTCGGTGACTTCTCTGGCCTCACTGATGGGTTTGTGCCCCTTGCCCTGCCCTACGACCCCAAGGAGCGCTTTACGGGGTCAGCAGTCCAACCTGAGAAGGTTCTCTTGGGATTGCCTTTCTCTGATAAGCTCTGGGAGCGCAGGGGGAATCTGTGTCGATAGATTTGCTTCTCCTTTGGGGGATGGAAGGGGCAAAGTGAATGTCTCGGGTTCAAAGCCGGCCCCTCCAATAGTCCTCCTGTCTCCAGCCCCACTTCTCACTCTGGTCCCACACACTTGCTCAAACGGTGCTCAGAGCCTGTCCCGGGACCCACAGGGGAGAGAGTCACCCACTACCTTTGGGCTCTGCTCCATTTCATCTGCCACCACCCTCCCACCTGCAGAAATGAACCCAAATCTCTCACCTGCAGGTGCCCCCCCCACCTTTGTTTTTTGTTCAATCTGTACTTTACCATCATTTGCTCGGAAGGGGAGGCCCCCAATGGCATGTTGTGGATTGAATTATGTCCCCTCAAAAGATACGTTGAAGTCCTAATCGATGAATGTGAACTTCTCTGGATATAGGATCTTTGCAAGAGGCAATTGAGTTAGATGAGGTCATTCGAGTGGGCCCTAATCCAATATGCACTGGGTCCTAATAAGAAGAGGAGAGAGGCGCCAAGACCGAGAGCATGGGGGTGGGGAAGACCTTGTGAAGACACAGAGGGGAGGGCCATGAGACCATGGAGCAGAGATGGGAGTGATGCTGCCACAAGCCAAGGATTGCTGGCAACCACCGAGTCCGGGAGAGGCATGGGAGAATCCTCCTCTAGAGGCTTCAGAGGGAGCGCAGCCCTGCCAACACCTTGCGCTTGGACTTCGAGTCCTCAGGACTGTGACAGCAAACATCTCTGCTGCTTCAAGCCGCCCAGGGCTCGGGCTTTGTTACAGCAGCCCAAGGATACCGGCACACGGTGATCTCAAGGAAGACTGGGTGTCGGGAGGAGGAGGGCCCTCCCTGACGCATGACAGGAGCTATATTTGGAACGCCCTCTCACCAGAACATTCCAAGATGGTCCAGGTGACCCTCTCAGGCTGAGAGAAAGTAACCAGTTTTGAGCTTCCACTTTTAGCAGTCGCCAGCACTTCTCATCGTTGCTCATCATATTGGTGGGGTCAGTTGGATCCAAGATGACTGTCCTATGAATTCCATTGGATTATATATATATATAAAATCAGTTGGGCTGCTTGCGGGAAGAGAAATCAGTTTTAGGGAGAGAGGCCTAGACTGGGCTTCTGGTAACCCCTGTGGTTTCTCTCAATTGCTGAGGTTCTCTGCGTCCAGCCTCTCTGGTCCTGTGCTCTCTGGTTGACAGAGAGAGGCGTTCTATTAATCTATATATATAAAAGCCTAAGCCACCATTACAACCAGTCGACTGGTCAGTATGACACCGCACTGACCACTAGGGGGCAGACGCTCCATGCAGGAGCTGCCGCCTGGTGGTTAGTGCACTACCACAGCCAACCTCCCGTGAATAGCAACCTCCCGCAGTCTCTTCCTCCAGCTGGCTGGTCCTGATTGGCTCTGATCAGCCCCAATTGGCCCTGATCGCTGGCCAGGCCCAGGGACCCCATCTGTGCACGAATCTGTGCACCAGGCCTCTAGTAATGTAATAAGATGGCCTGTTCCTGCAGACCTTTCTTCTCTCTTAGCCTCTTCCTTCTGTAAAGGGTTTGTCTGGGGCACAAAATGTGATGATGGTTTGTAGTGTGAATGAAAGCATGGGTCAGGGTTCCTCCCTCAGACCTCTTCTCACTCCCTGCCCAGTGCTGCTGGCATCTGTATGGCACACCCCTGGCTGGAAAGGACAGGGGTGAGCGCTCATTCTAAAGGGGCACAGTCTGGCATGCAGATGTTCCTGCTTTTTCATAGTTCTAGAAACAGGAAAGAGAAAGGGTCACGGAAGTTGGTACCTTGATGATCGGATCTGGTTCAGCATAACGTTCCGGACGGTCTCATCCTCAAAGTTGTAGTTGACTGTCCAATAGACACATAGCTGCTCCTGCTGCTGGATGAGCTCTAGGACAGTTCTGAGGCCTTGAACTATGTCAAAGTCTTCCTCTCTACACCCCTCTTCCCAGGCATAGACGGTGAGCAGCTCTAGAGCATATGAGGGTGGCAGGGATTGCTCCCCCCACTGTTTCTGGCACTGCGGGAGAAGAATGGGGCAGCAGCTAACTTAGAGACCCAGTTCTCCCCATGGCAGGGCTCTGAAATCAAGAAACCAGCTCGGCCGGTGTGGCTCAGTGGTTGAACATCGACCCCGTGAATCAGGAGGTCATGGTTCAATTTCCGGTCATGGTTCAATTTCCGGTCAGGGCACAGACCCTGGTTTCAGGCTCGGTCACTGGGCGGGGTGTGTGCGGGAAGCATCCAATTGGTGTTTCTCTCTCTCTCCCTCTCCCTTCCTTTCTCTCTAAAATCAATAGAAACATATTTAAAAAATAAATCTTAAGTCAAACCATTGTAAGTCAAGGCCCGTCTGTATTTGGCAGTATTTCCTAAAGTTAAATATGTACCTATTCCTCATTGTGGACACACACATGCATACATATATGCCATGTGTATATGTATACGCACACACATATGTTTTCATATACATATACTTTATAACCCAACAGTTCCATGCCTGCATATTTACTCAAGAAAAAGGAGTGCTTGCCCAGCCGATGTGGCTCAGTGGTTGAGCATTGACCTATGAACCAAGAGGTTCAATTCCTGGTCAGGGCACAAGTCCGGGCTGTGGGCTCAATCCCCAGTAGGGGGCATGCAGGATGCAGCTGATCAATGATTATCTCTTATTATTGATGTTTCTAGCTCTCCTTCTCCCCTCCTCTCTGAAATCAATAAAAGAAAATGTATATTTTAAAGAGGAGCCTGAAATTTACAAAAACACATGCAGGGAATACCCATAGTCACATAATTCATACTAGCCCCAATATGGAAACGACCCAAATGTCCGTCAGGAGAGGAATGGGTAGTAACACAATGTGTGGATAGTAACACAATGGAATATTACAAAACAATGAAGAAATGACAACCACGTGCACCAACATGGACAAATCTCTCAGACAGAACGTTGAACAGAAGACAGCAGACACAACGTACATACATATCCATTACATACATATCCAGTACATACAGACTCCATTCATATCAAGTTGAAAAGCAAGCAAAACGAATTTGTGGTGACAGCTATTAGGATAGCGGGCTGTTTGGGGGAGTGTTCACTGGGAGTGGGCTTGAGTCCACTCCGAGTTTTGCTTAAAACAATATAAAACGCATCGAGCTGAATACCTAAGATTGTTGTCCTTTACTGGACTGCAAGTTATTGCGACCCAAAGGAAGTGGATGGCTGCCAGAGGAAATGCGAGATGAAACTGACCTGTTGATGCCAGGCCTTTACCAAGAGGATCAAATCCTTCAGCTTCCTGGGGTGGTTGTTAAAAAAATCCTCCTGGAGTTTTGTGAAGCAGACGGAGAATTCACCGGGGTTGGCTTTTGTCTGGTCCAAGGCTCTTTTGAGGTCTCGATAGGTAGAGGGGCTGGGCTTGCCGCTCAAGTCTGGCAGGAAAGAGAAGAAGGACTTTGAAGTTTGGGTGTGGTTTGGTAGCAAACTGCCTCCTCTGTCAGAAGCCAGGTCTGTTTGCTTAAAAGGTGCGGGGTGGCTGCCCCTGCTCGGTGACAAATGAAGTGTAAAAGGACCATCATGCAAATGCTATGGCGCTGGCTGAAGACAAGACCAGTGAGAGAAAAGAGAGGAAAGGAGAAACGATTGTAAATGAAAAAAGAAGGAGTTCCAAATGAGTGGGGAAAAGACGGTTTCTTTGAAAGATGGTATTGGCCTACACCTGGAAGAAAATGAAGTTTATATATCACATACAGTATATCCCGCTAGTGAGCCCATCCAGTGAGCGCTCCAGTTCAGGGTCAAGTGTACAGGCACCTTGAGGAGGCAGGTGCAGGCAGAGCCCCGGAGGCTGGGATGGCTGCCAGGTGGCAGGTGCACTCCCCGCAGCACTGAGCCTGTGAGGTAGGTAATGCAGGGCAGTGGCTCTCAGACTGGGGTGCCAATCGGAATCCTGCTGCACAGCTAATATGAACACAGGCTCAGGAGCCTCCTGTGTGAATGAGGCAGGTGAGTGGATTAAACAACTGTGGTACATCTACACAATGGAGTACTACGCTGCTATAAAAAAGGAGGAACTTTTACCATTTGCAACAGCATGGATGGAACTGGAGAGCATTATGCTAAGCGAAATAAGCCAGTCATAGAAAGAAATATCACACGATCTCACTCATATGTGGGATATAATGAACATATGTAAAACTTTAGACAATAAATACATTTTTAAAAAAAGTCAGTGAGGAGCCCCAACTGGTTTTGCTCAGTGGATAGAGCGTCGGTCTGCAGACCAAAGGGTCCTGGGTTTGATTCCGGACAAGGGCACGTACCTTGGTTGCAGGCTCCTCCCCAGCCCAGGCCCTGGTCAGGGCTCGTGCAGGAGGCAACTAATCGATGTGTTTCTCTCACATCGAAGTTTCTCTCTGTCTCTCCCCCTTCCCTACCACCCTCCCTAAAAATCAATGGAAAAATATCCTCGGGTGAGGATTAACAACAACAACAAAAGCCAATGAGGAGATGGGGAGAAGTCCTAGAGAAGACAGAAAGCCAGGGTAGGAGGGACTTCCTCTCTTGAAGGCCTCCGCTTCGGAAAGCACCGAAGGTACCTATCCACCATCCCTCTCTTTGACTTTGCTCTCTCAACACACCCCTCACGACCCACCCCCACCCCCACATACCCCGGAGGGCTCACCCAGAGCATCGAAGGCGGGCAGCACGTCAAAAGTGACGCTCTGCCATCGTGTGGACAGCCGGATGGTGAGGCCAACATAGGACCTCTGCATCTCCATCTTGGCTGTCAGCTTCCTTTCGAGCTGACCAGCTCTCAGCCGCTCCCAGATTTTGTCGAGGATTTCATATTGCTTTTCCTTCTGATCCTGGAATTTTTCAAAGTCACTGATGAAGATGACAAGGGTACCATCGGAGTTGCCCTTTAAGACTGTTTTCCGGCCATAGGAGCCACCCTGCCAGCAACAGAGAAGCAGGTGTGAGAGTCTGGGCCCTTTGGGGGTCACGGCACTCCCCAGGAGGCAGTAGTCTTACTTAACTTGAGAAAACGCCCCAAATGTCACCATAGTCTTAAAGTTGAGATGCAGGCGTCCATGGGTCCCCCCAAAGACCAGGGCGCCCATAGCAATACTCTTTATACTAGCCCCAACCTGGAGGAAACGCATGTGGATAAATGCAGCAGTGGAATACTGGACAGCAGTGAAATGACAAACATCACCTGCCCACACGACAGACATTTCCTGAACAGGGTGGGTCAAAGAGACCATACATAAAAGCCACACAGGGCGTGGACTCGTTTATCCAGGGTGACCAACGGGTCCGGTGTACCCAGTGTTAGCGTCGAAAGACCCACGTCCCAGAAAACCCCTCGGCCCCAGGCAAAGTGGGAAGCGGCCACCTTACATGTAGACGAAGTTAAAAACTTGGCAAAATGATTTCTGCCGTCAGGAGGCAGGAGGGCGCTGCCCTGGGTGAGGACGCTGACAGGACAGGGAGTGCAGGGGCCCTCGGGGGCTGGAATGTTTATTTATTTATTTTTTAAATATATTTCTTTATTGATTTCAGAGAGGAAGGGAGAAGGAGAGAGAGAAACATCAATGATGAGAGAGAATCATTGATCGGCTGCCTCCTGCAGGCCCCGCACTGGGGACCAAGCCCACCACCCAGGCATGTGCCCCTGGCCGGAATCGAACCCGGGACCCTTCAATCCGCAGGCTGGCGCTCTATCCGCTCAGCCAAGCCGGCCAGGGTGGGGCTGGGAATGTTTTGCTTCTCGAGCCGGGTGTAGGTTACACATCTCCGTTGTTCGTGGCAATCCAAACAGGCTGCATACTTAGCTCTGTGCGTTTATCTTTTTGTACGTTTATTTTAATTAGAATAAGTTAATTAATATCGAGAGGCAGGATGGTGCTATTAAATAACTCCCAGCTATTGAATAACTCCCCTGTGCCTCAGTTTCCTCCTCTGGGCCAAGGCAGGAGACACCAGTATCCAAGTGTCTTTCCTGCTGGGGCTAGTGGGTGGGTGTGACGGCAGAGGTAGCACTGCGGCTGCAGAGAAGCGAGTCTCCAGCGCCGGAGAGCATGGCGGTGGGAGTGGGGCTCTCCACCCCGCTCCCTACCCTAGGGTCCTGGCACCTTCCCAGCATCCTTTCCTCCCCGAAGGCCCAGGATCTTTAGCCTCAATCCTGGGGTTTGTGCCCATAGCACCAACCATTTCTAACTGACGAGAGCTCCCAGCCCCCACTTGCTGGAAATGCCACCACCGAGCAACTTTTGGGTAGTTTCACCGAAGTCCTTTAGCCTCAGTTTATTGCTCTGTAAATAAAAAGGCTAGAACAATAGCAGGGAGTAATCACAGCTAATTTACTGAACACGAACCATGTACCAGGCCTTGTACTAAGAACGTTATATGCTCAAGCCTCACAACACTTTCAGATGGGTATTAGTCCTCTCCCATTTTATAGATTCGGAGACTGAAGCACAGAGAGGTTAAGCAACTTACCCGGGTCACACAGTAACAAGGGGCAGAGCGGACTTCAGAGTCTGTGCTCCTAAACTCTAAACTATATCCCATCCTCTCTCCGAGGGTGGGGCGGACAGGATGATGGATGGTGCCCCCAGGGCCTGGCACACAATAGGTGCTCAGCACCAAGTCACTCTGATTTCTGATAACCAGGAGCCCCGACCCCCGGCCCTCCACTCACTTTGGCGACATCTGTCACCGTGGGAGGCTCCGTGGCTTCCTGCAGGGCGGCACAGATGGTGTCCACGGCCTCATCGATCTGTCTCTGACAGTCTGCAGTCGGCCTCAGTGAGGTCTGGATATACTCATCCAGTTTCTGAACAGGTACCGAGTACACCGTTGATGGGCAGGCGCCGGATAGCCAGGGTAGCCAGTTGCCCATTGCTGCGGATAGCCAGTTGCTCATTGCTGCTGCTGGCTGCCTGCCGGGGCGACAGCTCACGGCAGAGCAGGAGACAGAGGAGGGAGAGGATCTCTGGGCTGAGAGCTTGGAAGCTGGAAAGAGCCAGGAAACCGAAACTGACCAGCATTCTTAGCTGACTTCCTCAATCCAGAGCTCTGCCCGCCCCTCAGCTCAACCTGCCTCTCAGGGGCCCCCGGGAGGCGTCCTCCTGGAGAAATGCACAGCTGCTGGAGCTGGATGCGTGCCAGACCCCTGCCCTTGAGCACGCCTCCTGCCTCTTTGAGCCTCGACTCCCCACTTTGTAAAATGGGGACAGCAGTGGCGTCTCTCTTATTGGGCGAATGCAGGAATAAAATAGTACCTGCCAAGCGCTTAGCACAGGGCCGGGCAGGTCGCCACTGCTATAGAAGTGTTTGCTAAGCAAATACAATTTTTTAGTGGCAGAGTTCTTCCTTGAAGCCCCTTTCTCCTTCTTCCTGTTCCCAGGGACCTGAGAAGTCAGACTCCGTGAGAACGGCAAGGAGAGAGACTCAGAGGTGACGGACTTGCTCAGGGACGCACAGCGAGACGAGGGCTGAGCTGGGCTCAGCGTGCTTGGTGGGTGGGAGCATCCGTGGGCCCAGTTCCGCAGCATCCGTGGAAACCCGCACGGCCTCATCAGCCATTTCCCCCACCCAGTAAGGCGGAAACAAGCTCAGAGAAGCACACAGGTCGGAGGGGAGACAGATGTGCAACTCCCGCCCGGAGCTATGAAAACGAAACTCCCAGAGGCCTCGAGTGGCTGCCTCAGAAGCAAACATCCCCAAGGTATGGGTTCTTCACCCCCATGGCAGTCCCTCTCTGCCATGAGGATTCATTTCATACGTCAACTTGGCTGGGCCAAGGTACCCAAATAATTGTTCAAACATTGTTCTAGATCTTTCTGGGAAGGTACTTTGAAGATGAGACTGACATTTAGACCAGTGGACTTCGAATAAAGCGACTACACTCATGTGCGTGGGCCTCATCTAATCAGTTGAGGGCCTGTATGTAAAAAAGACTGACTTCTCTGGAGGAAGTGGGGGGGATCCCACCAGCAGATGCCTTCAGCCTGGAGCTGCCTCAGCTCCTCCCTGGGTCTCCCTCCTGCCAGCCTGCCTTGCAGAATTTGGACCTGCCAACTTCCACAGCAGCACAAGCCAGTTCCTTAAAAGAAATCTCTAGATCTACCTCTATCTATCCTATTGGTTTTTTTTTTTCTTGTAGAACTTTGACTATTACACCTGTCCATTCAAGGTCCTTTCTTGCCCTCATCTGACTTTCATTGTAACACTTAGAGGTCAGCTGGGCAGGGGTCATAAGGCTCCCTTTTTAGGTAAAAATGTGGAGGCACAGAGAGGTGGAAACACTTGCCCAAGGTCACACAGCGAGTACATTGTCTGGCGGGGCTCTAACCCCACACCACCTGATTCCAAAGTTCACGCCTTTTTTTATTGTTTAAAGATTTGATTCTGGAATAATTTGAAATACGGAGAAAATGTGTGAGGTGAGTACAAAGAACTCCCTCTCCTACCCTCACCCGGAAGAGTTCACATTTGTCCTTATTCTGTATGCACGTCTTATCAGTAGTCTCATTACGGAGTCATTTGAGAGCATGTTGCAGATATTATGCCCCTTTGCTTTTTTTTTTCAGGTTTTAAAACTTTTTATTTGCATATTTAAAAAATTGTGCATTCCAATAATTAAAATCATTTGAACAAAAAAAAATGGCACTCTGATTACACTGCCTTTTACAGTCCGCACTCCTTCACCAACATGCAAGCTGTCCCCCTTCCCCGCCAGCCGGCCAGGCAGATGGAGCGGCCGGCGCAGCCTTCGTTGTCAGTGAAGGGAGAGGGGAGAGAAACATGGATCAGCTGCCTCCTGTACACCTCCTACTGGGGATGTGCCCACAGCCCAGGTACATGCCTTTGACCGGAATTGAGCCTGGGACCTTTCAGTCCGCAGGCCGACGCTCTAGCCACTGAGCCAAACCGGTTTCGGCTGTTGTCAGTAGTTCTGAAAAGGGGCAGCACAGCCACTTACACCGATCCCACCTCTTTGCATCTTACAAAGTTAAACAGCTACAAGAAGTAAAACATGAAGGCAATGCTTGTGGAATGTATGGTGCATACTGGCAGCGTGTGCCTCATTACGACTCGCCTGCTTGCTTCTCCTGTTCGATCGTTTCTTTTGAAGGCAGTGGATTTTTCTCTTGCGTTTCTGTCCTCTTCCGTTTCGACTTAGCGAGTTTCTCAATCGCAGCCGTATCGGGTTTGTCAGACGTGGTCGCAGAGGAAGCCGAGCGAGGTGCGCGAACGAGAGAAGTCGATCTGCTCACGGCCGGCCGCCGAGTCTGCTCTTTTTTGTTTAAAATCTTTGGTTTTTTGAGATTTAGGTTCACAGCAAAATTGGGCAGAAGGCCCAGCGATGTCCTATGTACTCCCTGCCCCCACACATGCACAGCCTCCCGACCAAGGTGGGGCATTTGTTACAACCGATGACTCTCCGTGGACACACCATAATCACCAGACCCTTCCCTCTGAAATCCTTCCATCTGTGTCCCCTAAGAACCGGGCTGCTTCCCTCCGCCTCCCGGGCTGCTCCTCTGGGAGGGACCACGCCCTCACCCACTCGATAGACATTCCTGGTGCCTGTGCCGGGAATACAGTCCCAGACACTGGCCCCGGCCCTGGGCCTCCACTCTTCCCTGTGCTGCCCGGGGTGGGAGGCCAGATGCTCACTTCTCAGACGCCCTGTAGCCAGATCCTGGCCGTAATTTTCTTTATTTTAAAGGAGAGACACAGAAGCTCCCCCTGCAGCCCTGGTGGCCCAGTCCTGGGGGATGTGTGTGGCTGTGGGAGTCCATGTCCCTGGTCCGGACCCCAGCTTTGTGGGGGAGGCGGTGGGCAGAGAGCAGCAGCTTCCTCTGATCCAGGCGTGGGGGTCCAATAAGGAAACTAGCATCAGGGTCCCCAGCCTCCTTCTGCTGGTCCAGGGTGGGACGGAATCCCTTTCCCCTTCCGGTTCCGGAGTGCTTTCTGTTGTCCGAGCTGGTCCTGGACTGAGAGGGACACTGTGACTGCACTGGAGGTAGGCGTGCCCCCTGCATGCGCCGGGTGGGTTTGCTCTGGAGGCAGAGGCAGCTGGCACTGTCACTAGGGCACTGGCTCATATGTAGGCTCTGGGGATGGAGGACCCACTGGTGGCATGTAGCAGGGCAGAAAAAAGACAGGAACTTGGTAAAAAACCAGAAAGGAAGTATGGCATAGCATTAAGATGTGCAAACTGGGGGGAGGAGCGAAACGGGACCAAAAGGAGGCCTTCAGTGAAAAGGCATCCGGTGAAGTGTCCAAGGACAGGGACCGCATGGCACGCATGTCCCACTCCCTCTGTCTGTGTCTGTGGCAGACATAAGCAGCCGATCCCGGCATGCGGTCCTGCTAGCAGCTGAGCTCAGAAAGCTTCTCAATAGCCCAAACACGTACAGACTGTAGGTCTCTGAACACTTCGTCCTGTAACGCAGGCCAGACATTACTAATCAATCACGGCACTCGTGCCACTACTTTTCTCTAGCGCATCCATGGCAGACATCACTAATTGATTAGGTCACTCCTCGCGGCTAGGCATCCATTCTTCAAATCCTTTAACACATAGGGCTCCGGACAGCCACAACCAACTGAGTGTGGCTGACAAATGAGATGAAAACGCTACCATCCCTGTGAAAAGTTCTTAGATTAGGGAAGGAGGAGCAGCCACTGGGAGGTCAGAGATGAGTGTCAGGAGGACGGATGTGAGCTGGTGTGGATGGGGAGAGAGAAGTCGGGGAGGAGGAGGAGGACATTCTAGGCAGGGGAAGATGCAGCTGAGACCAGAGGGTCACGAGAGTGATGAGGAAGCTGGAAACCCAGGAAGGTGCCCACCCATGCAGGCTGGACTCCAGCATGTAGGCCGCAGGAGGCAGGGCAGTGTTTGAGTGCAGTGCCCATTGGATACAAGGGGGGATTCAATGGGGCTGGGTGAACAGAGTGGGCTGCGGGGAAGAGAGAACTGAGTGGGAGGCAAGGATGTCCGTTGGGAGGCTGGACTGAATCAATCTCTCTCTCTATCTCTCAATACACGTGCACGCACACAGACACACACACACACACACATCTGGCATGTGACCCTGAGTCTCCCCACGTGGAGGGCTGGTGTCCATCTGTCCATCTGGCAGGACCACTGATTTTCTGGGCTTCACACAGCGGCCTGGGAAAGATGACAGAATATGTGGTTACCTCTAACCTTCCTAGAGAAGCTGAGTATGTGACAATGGGAACAGACAGGACATGGAGGCACGGGGGCACGTCTGGGCCATGACTGGGCCCTGCCCCGTTGGGGGGAATCATGCCCCTCCCCCAACCACACTGCCCCCCAATAAAAATGCTCCCTGCTGTACCCCAGGTCTCTCACCCTCACTGGCCACGGCTGGATGGGGGTGCCATCTTTGCCTATGCAGCACAGGGAGGACATGCAGGCTGCAGCTTCCTTGGCCAGCAGGTCCCAGCGGGCATTGGGGCCCAGGTTGCCTGTCGGGTCTGCCGGATCCAGGATGATGGGCCTGCAATTCCCAATCCCCAGGTCAGTCCTCTTCCTGGCAACATCTGGGTATCGACCTGCGGGATTGCTTGAAGTATTCTCCCCCTCACCCAACACTTTGCAGAGGGCAGGGGCAGGGCCCAGAGCCTCCTCTGGGCTCTAGGCACACACTTGGGGGCAGATTGGAGAAGACGCTACACACGAGCCCCTTCTGCCTTCTGTATCCAGGACAGACATTACTAATCAATCACAGAGCTCAGGCCATGCTTGCCCCACCTGCATGGAAAGCAGGCATTGTTACTCAACCACAGCACTGGCTCCATCACTCTCCCCCATCCATGGCCACTAACTGATGAGATTACCCTTTTCAGTGGAGCCCCTTCACAACCTCAGGGTCTTTATCAACACATCACTCTACGTAGCCATTACCCACTGACTGGAAATACATCACCAAGTTGTGAAAGCGTCTTTGCTATCTCTGTAGCATTGCAGAGGCGGGCAAAATCCCACAGAAGGGGGCAGCGTATGTTACCTGGGGGTTCGCAGGCAGGGTGGCCAGATTTAGCAAACACACATAGAAGATGCCCAGTTAAATTTGAGCTCCAGATAAACAATGAATACAGGTGTGTGTTTTTTGTTTGTTTGTTCTATAAAAATTTTAAATATGTTTTTATTGATCTCAGAGAGGCAGGGAGAGGGAGAGGGAGAGAGAAATCAAAACATCAAGGATGCGAGAGAATCATCGATCGGCTGCCTGCTGCACCCCCCACATTGGGGATCGAGCCCTCAACCCGGGCATGTGCCCTAACTGGGAATCGAACCGTAACCTCTTGGTTCATAGGTCAACGCTCAACCACTGAGCCGCTCTGTGAGGCAAGGGTGTTGGTTTTCTTAAGCATAAGTATATCCCAATGACGACCTGGGCGATTCTGACACTAAAAAGTTCTTCATTGTTTATCCGAAATTCAAATTTAACGTGGGGTCTGGCATTTCACCCGCAGCCCCGAGTCTCCCCACGTGGAGAGCTGGGAAGGAGCTCAGTCCTAGAAAGCGGGTTCCCGCCTCTGCTCTGCGCCCTTGGGTCCCGGACTCTGGGCCATGGGGGTGGGTTCGAACCTGGGCTTGCGAAGCTGCTGCTCCAGGAAGTCTCTGACCGTCTGGTCCTCACGGCTGTAGTTGACGGTCCAGTAGACGCAGAGCTGGCGGTACTGGGTGACCAGCTCCAGGACAGTGCGAAAGCCCTCGGCCATGCTGAACTGGGGGTCCCGCCCACCCTGCTCCCAGGCATACACCGTCAGGAGTTCCAGCCCGTGCTGGGGGGGCAGAGAGCCCTTCCCCTTGGGCATCTTCTGGCACTAAGAAATGAGGAGGAAGACGATGCGTCAGTCTATACAGCAGTGAACAGGAGCTGGCAAACCCTCCCCAAACATTTACGGAGCCCCTGCTATGCCAGATGCCTTGCCTTGCACTGTTCCATCAACTCCTGTGATAGAGGAATGCCAGACCCATTGTACAGGTAAGAAAACTGAGGCCCCGCCGCCAGGAAAAACCTCCACCGACCCAGGGTTCCAGCAAGGGCTGGGCCTGCCTCCTCCCAGGAAAGCGCTCCAGGGGCAGAGCCCAGGGCCACGGGGAGGGGAGT
Source organism: Myotis davidii (assembly GCF_000327345.1). Lineage (NCBI taxonomy): Eukaryota > Metazoa > Chordata > Mammalia > Chiroptera > Vespertilionidae > Myotis > Myotis davidii. Next base: position 5,305,207 of record NW_006294609.1, on the reverse strand, counting down.
GGGGGCGTCCGTGTGCCGAACCTGCCGGTACCAGTGTTTCACCAGTCGGATCAGACTCTTGAGCTTGGTGGGGCGAGTGATGACGAAGTCCCGCTGCAGCTCTGTGAAGCAGGAGGAGTACTCGCCCGGGGAGTTGTAGCTGTGGATGAGGTCCACGTAGACTTGAGGCGGGGGCCTGGAGCCCGGGGCCAGCTGGCCTGGAGACGGGGAGAAGGTGACCCTGACCTCATTGAGAGGAACACAGATGCGGTGTAACCCAGAGCTGAGCCCCTGGTAAGGATCTGACTCCCTTTTCTGCCCCTCACACCCCACCTGCTTACCCACCGTGAAGAGGGCTCCGCTCAGGGCTAACCTCTCCTCACCGACTCTCTGACTCTAACAAGGGAGAGGCCCCTGCAGGTGACAGAAGTGTAGGTGAGAGCTGGTGTCAGCCCGGTCCCAGGCCATTGAAGGCGTTCCCTGGTATCCCAGCTCTCGCTCTCTGAACTAAGGAACTGGACAGATTCAGAGACATCTCGGGACCAATCTCTCCCTTGCTACTTGTTTTGCAAAATGCAGGCACTGGATACATTGAGATATGGGGCGGGAGAGTGGCGGGGGTTGGGTGGGATTTTCTCACTCTGCAAACTCCGCTATCCAGACTCAGAACTGAATAGATACAATGAGATTTGCATCTGTTTTGTTCGGGGAT
>NW_006294609.1:5301353-5304428 GCF_000327345.1 Myotis davidii | reverse complement strand
TGCCTGGAAGTGTGCTGGGCACGTAGTAGGTGCACGCATGGATTGGACCGATCGAATGGGTCTGTGGCAGGCGGGGGAAGTGGCACACATATATTCGAAGCTGAGGATGTACTGAGACACTTTGATGAAGACATTGGGGTTCAAGGTAGAGGAGTCCCCGTCAAGGTCACCCAGATGCTGGTGGAACTGATGGAACTAGAAGCCAGCTCAGGGTCCAGACCCTTTGCAGGGAAGTGGTGATAAACATATACACCGACAATGCCTACGACTGAGCAGGCGCCCAACCTCTGCCACCATCCCCAGCACCTCACCGAGGGCATCAAAGGCCGGCAGCACATCGAAGTCCACGCTCTGGTCCAGCATCGTCTGGGACGTCAGCGAGAAGCTCAGCACGCGGGGATTCTCCCACTTGGGGATGTCGAACTTCACCTCGAACTGCCGCGCCCGCTTACACACCTCCAGCTGGGCTCGGATCTCTGAGATGACCTCGGCCCGCGTGCTCCCTTGCTCGGTGAACTGGCGGAAGCAGCTGAGGAACACCACCAGGTCGGCATCGGAGCGGCCTCGCAGCGCCGTTCCCTTCGCGGAAGAGCCGCCCTGGGGAGGACATGGCAGGTGGCTGGAGCCCTCAGGTCCTGCTTGATGTCCTCCTGCCCGAGCCGATGGGCTCTGGACTGAGTTAGGAACTTGCTGTGTGACCTTGGGCAAGTCACCTAACGTCTCTGTCTCAGATCTTTAATGGGGGGTTAATATCGGGCACAGCTGTGAGGAAGAGAGATGTGCAAGACGTAAGGTGCCGTCCTCCAATTAAGGCAGACTCTCCACTGCGTCATGTTTGGGGCTGGGAAGGATTTGAGTTGTTCTTCTTTTTTTTTCAGGCCTGTGGCTGGTGATCTTTTAAAAACGACTCAGGCCTGGTTCCTATGTCCCCGAGGCTGTGATGTCATTGTCCAGGGAGGGGTCTTAGGCATCAGTATCTATTTTAAAAGCCTCCCTGGGATTCTAAGTGAAGCCACAGTTGAGAACCAGTGAGTCAGGCTGCTGTCCTCAGGTGCTATGGAGGAGGAAGTAGGGAACAGGGAGGGGGAGGTACCTGCCTGGGGTCACACAGCAAGCCCCTAGGCCCAGGACTTGTCACTGGCCGACGCTACGCTGACGCTCTTTCCAGCGTTGACCTGTGTCTCCCAGTGACTCCAATTGTGAACCGAGGTCATATCGGATAGAGCAGATCCTGTGACTTTTTGTCAACCCCCCAGCACCCTTTCCTCCTGCTGGGATCAGCACTGGGCTTTCTTTGGGGGGAATCACTGCTCTTCCACTCTCCACCCAGGAGGGCTGACTCTACCATGTGACCCAGGCTTGGCCAGCCAGCACACGGTGCCTCCCCAGCCCTCGTGACTGGTTAAGGGACATATCGCAAGGCCAATGAAACTCAATTCCCAGACTTCTTTGACTTTTGAGAAAAGAAAATTCCCCTTTTTAGAAGAGATGCCAAGGACCATCCCGTGGACAGGCCCCATCCGAGCAGAAGCAGGCCGAGCCCTGAAGATCCGGCATGGGCTCCTGGATCCAGCTGTGCCTGAAGGCAGCCTATTCCAGGCCGTCCGTTCCCATCAGCCAACACATTCCTTTGTTGCTTCTCTGGAGTTGGCTGCCATGAGCAACCCAAACGAACCTCTTGGGCCGATAGGGGCCCTCCCTGGGCCATCTACCCGTGACCTTGTTCCACTTTCTCTTCTATGTCTGGCCTTGTGCTGGCTGCTGCAGAGCCCACGGAAGTGGGTCAGGCCAGGTCTGGGCCCACACGAGATCACCGGCCTGCAGCCCTGGGCCCACAGCTCCCTGGGGCTCACCTTGACCACCTTGAGGACTTTGATGGGAGAGTTCTGGAAGCAGTTGTCCCTCAGGAAGGAGCAGATGGTGTCAACCGCCTTGTTCACCTGAGCCAGGAACTGGCGGTTGGGCTGGAGGAAGTCACTGATGAACTTGTCGAGGTCCCTGGCTGGGGTCTGGTGCAGGAGCGTGGGCTGCAGAGAGAACACAGGTAGGACCAGGTGGAGAAGGACTGCCTGCGAATGCCCAGGCCCCGCCCCTTGGCTTCCCATGAGAACGAGACTCCCACGATCTCCTATGGCTCTTTTTCTTCTCAACTGGCTGTCAGATCGCAGCGTCAGAGGGACCAGAGTTCAAGTTCAGGTTCTACCACCACCACACAGCCTCAGTTTCTCCATCTTTTTAAAAAATATTTTTTTTATTGATTTCAGAGAGGAAGGGAAAGATAGAAAGAGAGAAACATCAAGGATGAGAGAGAATCATTGATCAGCTGCCTCCTGTATGCCCCACACTGGGGATCAAGCCCACAACCCGGGCATGTGCCCTGACCGGGAATCGAACTGTGACCTCCTGGTTCATAGGTCGACGCTCAACCACTGAACCACACTGGCCAGGCTTCCCCATCTTTAAATGGGGGCAAGAATGAGGCCCACGCCTCATGGATTGCCTTCATTGTGAAGCACTGGTTATGAGATTCTGCAAAATAGCAAATGCGATGGAAGTCTATCCTTTGGGGAGCTGCCCGTGGCTATTGTGGTGGGTGGGGTTCCCCAGAAGCAGAGCTGAGGCGGGGATTCCTGTGCATGTCATTATCCGGAACAGGGCTTGCAGAAGGGGAGCGAGGGAGCAGGAGCTGGTGGCGGGGCTCAGCTGGAGAGAGCTCCACCCCCCACACCCCCGAAAGCCAGAGCGGGCTCTGGAGCAGCAATTGCATCACAGAGTTGGTCCTGCCTTGCAACTGGGCGGGCCTTTTATGCGCATGTCACTCAAGCACTGGCTGGGATGGAACGGCTGGTGCCTTGGCTGTAAGCCATCAGCTTCCAACACTCCTAGCAGCCGGGGATGTGGCACTGGCAGGGAAGGGGGACCTGGACCCTGGGACGGGCACCAGCAGCGTCTTCCTCCTCCGGGACCCACCTCTTACCATCACATCCCAGGGCTGCACGGGCGTCCCGTCGGCGCTCATGAAGCAGGCCTGTGTCTCCAGGGCGGCCGCTTCCTGGGCCAACAGCTCCCAGCTGC
>NW_006294609.1:5293901-5301276 GCF_000327345.1 Myotis davidii | reverse complement strand
GAAGGGGTGTGGGGGCGGGGAGAGCGAGAAGACTGTCGACACCTTAGGGTTGGTGCAATCTTGCCCACTCACAGCAGGGTCCCTGCCTGGCCACCTTGGTCCGGAAGCTATTGGGTGACCCCTTAATCTGAGACGGGGATTGTCTTGTATTAACGTAAGTGGCCCTGGCTTCCTCTGGGGGTCATGTGTCCATTGCTTCCTCAGCAAAGATTCCAGAAGGATGCAGAGCGAGGATGGGGCTGGGGCCCCCAAACCCCACCCTGGCCCCCTCCTGGATGCAATGGCTCCAGGTGACAGTGGGGGGAAGGATGATAGGGCGGAGAGGAGGTCGTGGGTGTGCACCTGGGTTTCCGGAGCTGGCCGAGGAGGTGCGCTCTGAGAGCTGGGTCCTCAGAGCTGTAGTTGACCGTCCAGAAGACACAGAGCTGCCGGTGCTGCTGGACAAGCCCCAGGACGGTCCTCAGGCCTTCGGCCGTGTTGAAGCGGTCCTTCCCGCAGCCCTGCTCCCAGGCGAAGATGGTCAGCAGCTCCAGGGCGTAGGCTGGGGGCAGGGAGGCATGGGCCAACCGCTCAGCAACCTATGTCCCCCCCAAATCAAAGAGTCAGTGGAGTGAGCACTTACTCTCCGCTGAGCATGGCCCTCCCTGGAGAAGGCGGGGAATATAGAAAACACAACACAACACAACACAACACACAGGAAGAATAGAACCTCGGGGCTGGCCTGGTGCACCCATCTCATTTTACAGGTGAATAAACTGAGGTCCGAGCCGGGCAGTGACCTGTCTAAGGTCATGGAGAAGCTCAGACTTGGTCTGTGCCCAGCGTCTTTCTAACGGGAGTGGGGTCGGCTACACAGTCATCGTGGCATTTCGACGCCCGTAACCAGTTAGCAACGGTGCGTGGTCAGCAGAGGGCGGTTGAATAAGTGAGTTGGCGTTCAGAGAGTGTTTGCTGCGGGGGCTCTGAAGGATGCCTAGGAGTTAGCAGAGCTTACAAAGGAGATGGTGATGGAGGAACAGCATAAGCAAAGGCTTGAAGGTGAGAAACAGCAGGGGAAGCATCAGCAGTGTGAGGGGAGAAGGCTAGAGAGGGCGGGGAACGCCAACCACAAGATACACGAGGATTTGGGGACTTGATGGAGAAGATGCTCTCTCAGCCGGGGGGTGTGGGGTGTAGGGGTGGAGGTGGGGGGGCTACCAGGGAATGAAGGTGGAGGAGGCAGTCCTTCTGGCTGGGATGGCCAATAAAACTCAAAGGAGGGGCGTTGTGTTGGGGATGAGCTGACTGGCAGAGGCAGTTGCCATGACAGCGAGGGTTTTCGGGGGGAGCAAAGGGGTAGGGAGGCCTCACCTGGCGGTGCCAGTGCTTGACCAGCAGGATCAGGCTCTTCAGCTTGGCCGGGCGGGAGTTCACGAAGCTCCTCCGCAGCTCGGCGAAGCAGGCCGCGTGCTCCCCGTCCTGGCAGCCGCTGTCCAGGAGAGTCCGGTAGATCTTGGGGTCCGGTTTGGTGCCGGCACTGAGCTGCCCTGTGGGCGTTTGAAAGATGCCGGGGATGCATGGCTCATGGAAGACAGCGGCATTTCGCAGCCCAGCCGCTCACCTGCCTCTAATATGTAAACGTTAAATATATAACATCGCGGTCCACGACACACAATCTAGAGCACAGAGTAACAATCAGGACTCCTAGAACTTACGGAAGCGAAAGCCAGAGGCCCTGGGACTTTGAACAAGTTAAGCTGAGGCAGCAGGTCAGGCACATCTGAAGAAAGTAGGCTGGAGGATCTATTTGAGCGACAGAGCAGCAGGCAGCCCCGAGAGATGGGAAGATGGGAGCGAAGAGACGTGGAGGATGGAGCGAGACGCCATTGAATAGAGTTCCCGAAGGAGAGAACGGAGAAGACAGAGGAGAAGCAATGTTTGAAAGGCTACTGGGAGGCATTTTCCCAAAACTAAAGGAAGAACCGCGTCCTCATATTCACTCAGCACAACAAATTCCAGAGTATGATTAACAAGAAATCAACGTGCAGACATCAGAAACTGAAGGGTGCTACGGACTAAGAAAAGTCGTAAGAGCTACCGAAAAGGAAACACACACACACACACACACACACACACACACCCCAACGAAGAAGTAAACAGCCGACTTCTCATCAACAACTATCCAGGCCAGAAGACAGTGGAAACTGAGAAGAACAAATGTCCAACATTTCCCCCAAGAGGGAGGCGAGACAGAAGGTTTTTTAGACAAAGTCTGTGAAAATGTCTCACTTAGAAACCCCTTCTGAAAAAGAACTACAGGGTGTATTTCTGTAAGAAGGAAATGAATCCAGAGGAAGAACTAGAACCTAAGAAGCATTAGTGAGGGGGAAAAATATTTCTAATTATGCGCAGAGGTTTTAATTTACACAGGTATAAAAACAAAAGCAAAGAAAGTAATCTTTCTTATTGTTCGTGTCTTGTCTGCTTGTTCTAATATATTACTAACCCCCTCAAAATGATCATATTATTAATGTTTGCTCCTTTTTTTGTCTTCTAGTTTTACGTTACTTATAAGAGGTACAATTAAAATCTAATAGCATATCCTTACAAATCAAAAATGGGAAAAGGTATTTCAGGAAAACACTGCCAAGACCAGGGCAGCTCTATTAATGTCAGGTCAAAGGCTTTAAGGCAAATAATATATTTTTTAGAAATAATGACGATTATTACTTGATGACAAAAGGAACAATCCAATAAAATATAATTATATTCTTACATGTTCCTTAATAACATAGCCTCAAAGTGTTAAAATCAAAACTTTACAGAATTACAAGGAGAAACTGACAAATCTCTACCCAGAGCGGGAGATTCTGGGAGCCCATTCATAAACTGATAGGAAACACACAGAAAAAATAAGTAACACAGATCTGAACACAGATCATAAGCTAACTCTAAAGGGTCTGTACAGAAGCCCGCATTCACCAACGGGAAGCATGCATTCTGTTCGGCCATGGGAAACTTAGGAAGTGCTAACACATTCCAAAGAATTGATATTTTGGGGGTATAAGCGACCTATGAACCAGGAGGTCACAGTGCAATTCCCGGTGGTGGGTTCGATTCCCAGGCCGGGGCACATCCTGGGGCTGCAGGTCTGATCACCTGCCCTGGCGCTTGCAAAAGGCAATCAATCGATGTGTCTCTCTCACATTGATGTTTCTCTTTCTCTCCCCTCTCCCAACCCCTTCCTCCCGTTCTCTCTAAAAATCAATGGAAAAAATACCCTCAAGTGAGGATTAACAAAAAAAAAAGGAAGGAAATTACACGTAATTTTTTTTAAAAAAAAACAACCCATCCCAAGCAGACATGGAGAACTAACTGTTAACACTCGTGAAATCGGAATTGGAGTACACGGTCATATGATGTCTATAGTTCTCTGTGTGTTTGAAATAGTTTATAATGAAAACTTCTGTAAAGTTAAAAGCCCTAAATAGTTACGAGCTGATGATGACCAGGACTGTAGGGACCGCAGAGTGGTGCCAATGCTGGTGAAGTAGGGGAATGGGACACAGAGAGGATTGCAAGCGCCCCGGGCGATGTTCCCTGATCCCCCCAAGGCACAGGCCGGGCACCCCTCACCCACGGCATCAAAGACCGGCAGCAGGCTCACGTCCATCCAGCTCGCCAGGGCCGGGGACATCAGCTGGAACCGCAACGCCTCGGTCATGGTCTGCTCTGGAAAGTTCAGGGTCAGGCCGGGGACCGGATCCCTCCACCAGGATTCCAGCTGGCCCCGCATATCAGCGAGGATCTCCGCCCTCCGGGACCCCTGGTCCTTGTAGTCCTCGAAGCAGTTGAGGAAGATGACGAGTTCGGCATCACAGCCACCCCTGAGGTCGGTGCCCCGGCCGAATGAGCCCCCCTGCAGAGAAAAGAGCTTCTCAGACGCGTGACTCTAAGTCAGACTGGGACCCCCTACTCCCCCCCAAAACCCCCCATCTGCAGCCCTGGAACTGCTCGCTCACTGATGCTGGCTCTGGGGGCACCACAACAGATGCAGGCTGTGACCTCTGACCATCAGAGGCCCGCAGAGTCAGGCTACATCTGACTACATCTGACGGCATCTGCCTTCCAGCCCACGAAGCTTGTGCAAAGTCAGACAAGGTGCAGCAGCAGGTAACAGGGACGGCTGGGTGGAGAGGGCAGCAGTCAAAGATTTTAGCCAAACATCTGCAGCACCTGCTGACTGCACAGCTGGATCACAGTTTGCAAATGGGGGTCCTGGCCCCATAAGGGTCTGCAGATGTACTTGGCCTGTTTCAATCCTTCATTCATTCATGCATGCATGCATTCGACAGATATTTATTGAGCAATTACATAGATGGGTATGTGAGTGGATAAAATTACTTGTTTTCCTGGAACTTATATTGTACCAGGAGCAGAGGGAGGGGGAGGCAGGGACAGTCAGCAAACAGTAGCCCCCCAAAAGCCCTAAGTGCTGTGTAGAGGCCAATAATAAGGGGACTTGGATCACAGACTTAAAGGAGGGAAGGGACCGGCCCGTGTGGCTCAGTGGTTGAGTGCCGACCTATGAACCAGGAGGTCACGGTTTGATTCCTGGTCAGGGCACATGCCTGAATTTCAGGCTCGACCCCCAGTGTGGGGTGTGCAGGAGGCAGCTGATTAATGACTTTTATCATTGAGGTTTCTATTCCAGTCTTCCTCTCCCTTCCGCTCTGAAATCAATTACACACACACACACACACACACACACACACACAAACAGGAGAGGGAGAGAGCCAAGTGGATGGAGGAAGAATGTTCGAGAAAGAGAAAGCAGCTGTGGGGAGGTGTGCCTGGGGAGCTCAAGAAGCAGCCACGAGGCCAGTGTGGAGTGAGGGGCAGAGAGAGACCAGGCCAGACCCCCAAGCCTGAGGCCCCTGTCCTGTCCTCTCTGAAACCTTGGAGGGTTTTGTGCAGAGAAGGGAAGTGATCTGATTATGGTAATAGCGGTTAAAAAAAAAACTATCATTAAAAAAAAGCAGCTGGCTCTTATACACTAGCATATATCCCTCCCCCAGCAAACTGCCCTCCATGACGTCCACTTCCTCTGTCCGCCCTCAGCTGTGTCTCTGTCACTCCCTCCCGTCCCCACGGCGGCCCCCCCGGCGGGTCCCCTCGGTGTCTCCACCTGCCGCTCACCTTGCCGACTCTCGAGGCCTTGTGGACACAGTTCTCCCGCAGGCGGCCCAGGATGCCATCGACGGCCTTGCTCACCTGCTTCTGGAACTGGGGGCTCGGCTTGAGGTGGTCCTGGATGAAGCGGTCCAGCTCCTTGGCGGGGACCTGAGACAGACCTGGGACCCCCTCCGGTGTACCGGGGGCGATGCCGTCCACCGAGGGGCTGGGAGCTGGGCATACGGGCCGCCTGTCCCCTGCCCTGGAGCATCCAGCATCCACGCTGCTGCTGTCCGTGGGGGTCCTCTGGGCAGGGTCTCGCAGGATGGGGTGGTCCACACCGGAGCGCCCAGTGCGTGGAAGGCCCTGGAAGGTTGGGGAAGGAGCTGCCTTACACAGGCAGGGTTCTACGTTCCTTCTCTTGGCAGCCCCCGCCCCCCACCTCAGTCAGGGTGACGGCGGCTCAGAGAGGGGAAGGGAGAGGTAGCCTGTAGGGTGCCTTGTGCAAATGAGAAGAGGTGCCCTTATGAAGGGGACACATTATAAAAAACTCCCCCCAGGGCAGGCTAGAGGGGGTCAGTGGGGGGAAGAGGGGGACATATGTAATACTTTCAACAATAAATATTTAATTAAAAAAATAAAACGGTCCCCCTGAGGTGGGACACTTGGTAAGCAGACAATAACTACACAAAGATGGGCGATTGGACGGTTTCACATGCCTGCAGTCCCCACTTTTCAACCCTGTTCCACACCCCATGGCCTCCAGCAGAGAAAACTCTACGCACACAAGTTAGGTGTAAATGCCAAGGGTCCCGGGAGCCCCTCACTCACGGGCCCCTCCCAGGGCTGCACAGCGCCCCCTGTCGCCTGCAGGAAACACGGGCGGTCATAGCAGGACTCTGCCTCTTGGGCCAGCAGGTCCCAGCGCCAGGCTGCCCCGTTCCCCACGTCCCACGTGGGGTCAGCTGGGTCCAGGATCACGGGCCTGCAAATCCACAGGGACAAGAAGATTCTGGTTAGCAAGACGGCCAAAGTCAGGGACTCTGGAGTCAGGCCGACCTGGTTCCAATCTCAACTCTGCTACTTTCCAGCTGTGTGACCGGAGGCAGGTGACTGGCTTCTCTGGGCCTCGGTTCCCTCACCTTCAACATGGGGATCACAGCGGAGCCTGGTCTGATAGGCCTGGTCTGAGATTAAATGAGAACTATGGTCCTCAACCCCACCTGTACGTTAGAGTCACAAGATACCAGGACCCAGTGTCTGCCCTGACATACGATGCTGTGAGTCTCAGCCCTCTTCGTCAGAGCCCGAGAGTGGAAACAGCCCAGACACGCGTGGTGAGCAGGATGGAAAACACACTGTGATAAACTCACACAATGAAATGCTATTCAGCAATGGAAGAGAAGGAGCCACTGCTACACGCAACCGTACGGAGAATCTCAAAGACTTAATTCTGGGAGAGAGAAGGCACACACCAAAGCCCATGCTGTATGGTCCCATTTAAATGTAATGATCACAGTCAGAAAGGGGTTCCCTGTGGGAGGGGTACAGGGGAAGCCCCCGGGGTGCTGGGATACTCTGCCTTGATCTAATGGGGGTTCCCAGGTGAGCTCACTTCTTAGCAAGTCATCAGAATGTGCTATGCCTCACTAACACGCTCACACACAAAACGGTGGTATGCTTTAAAAAAACTGCCCCTAGCAAGTCATCAGAATGTGCTATGCCTCACTAAAACGCTCACACACAAAACGATGGTCTGCTTTAAAAACTGCCCCCAGGCGAAGATGGTCAGCAGCTCCAGGGCGTAGGCAGGGGGCATCTCGTTCCGCCCCGCCTTCGGGCACACCTGCGAACCAGGAGGTCACAGTTCGATTCCCTATCAGGGTATATGCCTGGATTGTGGGCTCAATCCCTAGTGTGGGGAATAAAGGAGGCAGCCGATCAATGATTCTCTCTCATCATTGGTGCTTCCCCCATCTCTCTCCCTCCTTCCCTCCATCCCTCCCTCTCAATAAAAATATATTTTAAAAAACAACATCCCTTATGCCAGTGGTTCTCAACGTTGGCTGCACATTAGAATCACCTGGGAATCTTTTTAAAATCCTGATTTCTGGGCCCCATCCTCCGGAAATTCTGGTTCTTTATTATGGGGTGGGGCCACAACATTAGTAACAAAGAAACAATTTCCGGAGGATGCAGCTCAGAAATCAGAATTTTAAAA
>NW_006294609.1:5293043-5293309 GCF_000327345.1 Myotis davidii | reverse complement strand
GCCTCCGGGGAGGACACCAGCAGGCTGAGCCTGGGACGAGGTGCTGTGTGCAAAGCCTGTTCCCAAAGCAGCCTGGTGTTGCCCACCCTCCCTCACGCTGGGGCGTCAGCAAGGTGCCTGGGTCCTGTGTGGTGGGGGAGGGAGAGGTACGAGCTGCAAGCCCCCAGGAGCGGGGAGCAGCCAGGGAGGGGCCAGCGGGCGGTCGGAGATGGTTATCCCCCAAGGAAAGCACAGCGAGCGAGTCCCTGGCTGAGCAGGAACTGGCC
>NW_006294609.1:5292211-5292467 GCF_000327345.1 Myotis davidii | reverse complement strand
AGGGCGTGGGGGGGGGGGCGTGGAGAGGAGGGGGTGGCTCAGAGGAGGAGGAGGAGGAGGAGCTAGCTCTCTGGAGAATTTTGTAGGATCTCCCAGCCTCCGGGGAGGACACCAGCAGGCTGAGCCTGGGACGAGGTGCTGTGTGCAAAGCCTGTTCCCAAAGCAGCCTGGTGTTGCCCACCCTCCCTCACGCTGGGGCGTCAGCAAGGTGCCTGGGTCCTGTGTGGTGGGGGAGGGAGAGGTACGAGCTGCAAGC
>NW_006294609.1:5287819-5291794 GCF_000327345.1 Myotis davidii | reverse complement strand
TCCGGAGGATGCAGCTCCAACATCAGGATTTTAAAAAGATTCCCAGGTGATTCTAATGTGCAGTCAAGGTTGCGAACCACTGACTTAAGGGATTCTTATTTGCACCTGGGGCTGAAGGCGCTGTATGAGGAGGTGCCCTGCTAGCAGTTGGCTTTGACTCTCTACGACCTGCTTTATCATTGTTAATGCTCTCCCCAGGCACAGGCACAGGAGAGCGGGTGCTGGGTACGAGGAGGTACCTGGGTCCCTCAAGCTGGCGCTGCAAGAACTTCTTCACTGCAGGGTCCTCGCAGCTGTAGCTGGTGGTCCAGAAAACACACAGGTGCTGGTACTGCTGGATCAGGCCCAGGACGGTGCGGAGGCCTTGGGCCAGGCTGAAGGCCTCCTTCCCAGTGAACACACCTGACTACATTCAAACACAAACATTTTCTGTGTCAAGAGATCTACACACAAAGTGAAAGTATAAGCCACAGGTGGGGAGGATAGATTTGCACTGTTAGCGAAATAAAAACCAGCACCCACAATATATAAAGAGCTCCAATCAATCAACAACAAGAAAGGCAGCTAACCCCGTAGAAAATAACGGGCAAATTACATGAACAGACAATTCCCAGAAAGGGAAACACGAATGGCTGCTAAACATAGGGAAACACTCTCACTATCACGGAGGCACACGTCCCGTCAGGCACACGCCTGGTGCAGGACCCGCACTGCCAGCCTCACCTGGCGGTACCAGTGTTTCACCAGCAGGATCAAGTTCTTCAGCTTGGCTGGCCGGGTGTTCACGAAGTTCCTCCGCAGCTCGGCGAAGCAGGCCGCGTGCTCGCCCTTCTGGCAGCCACTTTCCAGGAGGGTGGCGTAGACGTGGGGCTTGGGTTTGACACTGGAGCTGAGCTGACCTGGGGATGTGAAGGCCTGGGAGTGAGGAAGGGAGCTGAGGACCCAGGACGAAGGGCAGTGCTGGTGTGGGCTCAGCTGGGGGCGCTGGGGGAGAGTGAGGAGGATTTGAGGGGCGGGGTATGCCTGCATGGGCGCTGGAGGATGAGGAAGAGAGCCGGGAGGTCTCAGGGAGCCAGAGAGGAAAAGAAAGCTCTGGACCAGAAGGGAGGGTTCCTGCTCCCAAAGGGCCAGGCGCCCCCAGAGGTCGTCGGAAGAAGTGCAGCCTCATTCCCAGGTGAGTAGGCAAGAGGCTTCCTTCTGAGTCGGCTGTTCTGTAACCTGGCAATCCTTCCCGCCCCGCGGCTCCCCGCAGGCCATACTAAAATACCACTGCACAGGCCTTTAATTAATCGGTGCCCCGCGAAGAGGAAATGATGCCGGAGAAATACAAGGCAAGAGGTTCTGATTCCTTAGCAGTAATTGCTAATATGTTTTGAGCACTTACCACATGCCGGGCACCGTGCTGAAAGTTTTACACCAATCCCCTCATTGTATCCCCACTCAAAGCCGACAGTTCTCCACCTCTCTTATAGCTAGGGAAACTGAGGCACAAAGACACTCAGTGATGCAGCTGGAGGCAGGATGGGAACGCAGTACGTGCAGTACGTGCCTCCCTCTTCTGGGCCAGGCTCGGGAAACGTAAACACTCCCCAGAACTTCCTAGGTCCCTGACGTCATTTACTTGCTGTGTGACTTCGGATGAGTCACCCTACGTCTCTGTGCCTTAGAGTCCCCACTGGTAAAATGGAAGATGAGACAGTGCAGACCTCATAGGTTTGTTTTGAGGAGGACTGAGACAAAACATGTCAAGTGCTTGGAATAGTGAAGCATTTAATAAGGAGTAGCTATTATGATTAATAACAAGGTGGGTATTTAGGAAAGTGTGGCTGTCCGCCAGGTCAGCAGAACCCTGGATAAACTCAAGCAGCTATCTCCCAGAGCATCATGGTAAATGAAGATGATGATGATAATAATAACAGAAATAATAGTAAGAATAGAAATAAGAATAGCAAGCACTCATATAGCCTTATCACGTGCCAGGCACTGCTCTGAGTTCATTACATGCATTAACGCATAAAGTCTTTCCAGAACAAACTACTATTGTCCTGTAATTACTATCTGCATTTCGCAGATGCATATTATTATATTAAATCAAGCATGGGTTTATTACAAAGGGAAGTGAAAAATCCCATTGGTGCTTTTAAGGTAAAAGATGAGATTTTGCAGAATTCTGGCCTTGTCCCAGACCCCTGCTGCCGGGCATGTGCCCATCTGCCTTCTCCTCCGGGGTGTGTATGGAAGGGCTGAGCTGCGCTGCAGGAGGCAGTGGCTGAAGAAAACTCTCCCCAGTTGTTGGCGCAAGGACCACAGATCCAGGAGGAATGGGCCTTCTTGGCCCTTGTCCGGTCCAAACCCAGTATGTTTAGTCAAGACACTGACGCCCATACCCAGCCAGCGTGGCTCCGTGGTTGAGCATCGACCTATGAACCAGGAGGTCACGGTTCCATTCATGGTCAGGGCGCATGCCTGGGTTGTGGGCTTGATCCCCAGTAGTGGGGTGTGCAGCCGATCAATGATTCTCTCTTAACATCAAGGTTTCCATCTCTCTCCCTCTCCCTTCCTCTCTGAAACCAATTTTAAAAATACACTTAAAAAAAGAAAAGAAAGAAACAGAAGCCCAGAGAGGGTGATCTCCCTTCCTCTCTGAAAGCAATTTTAAAAATATACTTAAAAAAAGAAAAGAAAGAAACGGAAGCCCAGAGAGGGTGGCCAGGATCCCACCAGCGCCCTCATCTCCTTGAGGATCTCTGTCCGCAGAGCCCGCTGGTCCTCATAGCTCTTAAAGCAGTCGAGGAAGACGACAAGTTCGGAATCACAGCCACCCCTCAGAGCTGTGCCCCGGCCAGAGGAGCCTCCCTGTGAAGAAAAAAAAAACAAACCCTCAGAATTCTGCACTCTCCAATCCTGTGCCCAGGGGCTGGCAGGGCGAGTGAGGCAAGTGAGCTGGGTGGGGACTGTGGCCACACGGCTCCGGGCCTCCAAAGCCCCAGCACTGCTGGCAGCTCTGAGGCCAGCTCGCACCTGCTGTCATCTCTCCCCTATAAGCTCCAGGTACTCCTCTATGCCCCCCAGGTTTCCTGGGTCCACCCGGCACCCCTGGAGTTTGTCTTGAGGACACAGTAGATGGCACTTGTCTCCTACCCGAGTCTGTGGGCGTCCTGAGCGCAGAGTCAGCGTGACAAAAAGCGACCCAGGCTCAGTGTCCCCATCCATTAAACAGGGACAATTGCCCTGACTGGTTTGGCTCAGTGGATAGAGCGTCGGCCTAGGGACTAAAGGGTCCCAGGTTTGATTCCGGTCAAGGGCATGTACTTTGGTTGCGGGCACATCCCCAGTAGGAGGTGTGCAGGAGGCAGCTGATCGATGTTTCTAACTCTCTATCCCTCCCCCTTCCTCTCTGTAAAAAATCAATAAAATATATTTTTTAAAAAACACAAAAACACAGGGACAATAATCTCCACCAGACTAAATAGGAGGATTACCTGAGATAAGACTAATGAGACAACGCTCATTGTTATTTGGCGATTCCTCAGTAAATGGGGCTGTTATAGCTATTCTAGAGAATTAACCTATCTGCATCCTTAGGGGCAGGCCTAGTGAGGTCCATGGTCTGTTTGGGTGAATGTGTGAGTGAAGAATGAATGAATGAGTGAATGAATGACTAAGAGGCAGCCCTTGGCAGCATAGATCCAGGAATCAGACTTCCTGACTTTGAATCCTGACTGGACTTCTTACAGGCGAGGATATGTTACTTCGGCTCCCCGTGCCTCAGTTTCCCCATCTGTCAAGGCGGGTAAATAGCACCTCCCGCGCAGAGCTGTTGTGAGCAGAGTCTGTGTTCAGGCCCCTGTGAACGCTGGAGCGAGTAAATGAGCTAAGTGTTAAAATGAATGGAAAGACTGATAACTCCCCGCCCCGCCCCCCATCTCAATGTGCCCAGCGTCCTCGAGGGTTGTCCCCTGAGGTCGCCCCTGC
>NW_006294609.1:5286396-5287377 GCF_000327345.1 Myotis davidii | reverse complement strand
CGCCCCGCCCCCGCCCCCCCATTCCCCTCCTTTCCAGCTTTCAGTTTCGTTTCTGGGTCTGGGCTACCATTTCCGGGCCCTTCCCAGTCGCCGTTCCTCTCTTGGCTCGGTCACCCCTCTCCCAGCTCCGGGCCTACCAGCCCGGGGGGGCCCCCCCCATGCACAAAACACAGGGCACAGCATGCGGTCCGCAGACGGCGGCGGCGGGGGCAGTAGTGTCAGCGGAGCGCGGACGGGACCCGCGGGGTTTCTGGGGGAAAAGGCAGGAGAGTCCGGGGAACAGAGCCTCGGGCTCCCGGCTGGAGGGGAGGGTGCGTTCTAAACACCCAACCAGGAGCGATCACAGAGAGTGGGTCCTGCACCACCTACAGTATCACCTCCTCCATGCCCCCCCGACAACCATGATGTGCCGATGTGCGCGCCCCGTTATCACACCGTTTCCTGGGCGAGGAGTGAGGGGTGGAGAACCTGGGCCTCTGGTCAAAGGTCACACGGGTGGGAAGTCGTCCAACCGGATTCAAACCGGTTTGTGCCAGCTCTCACCGCTCACTCTAGTCTTGCAGGAGCCAACTCTTGCCAAATAGTTTATACATTGGATGCAATTCCAGTAAAAATTCCATTTCTTAACATTTCAAACACATCATCTAAAGTGACTAAGAACTAAGTGGGGTTTTTTTGGTGTTTTTAAACAAGGAGAAATGAGAAAGGAAAGTCCGTTTAGAATGGCCCCTTTCGCACAGAATCACCTATTAACATTATAAAGCCCGGGGGCTGGACCAAGGCAGGCAGGTGAGCTGCAGTGTGAGAGCCCAGTGCTGTTTCTAGCTTCCTGGCCTGGACTCACCTTTCAGTGCTTCCCCACCGCCTTTGCTCTGCACACCTGAGCTTCTCTCTGGAGGGGCCCTGTCAGGGTCCACCCCCTCCTCCCTGTCACTCAAAACGCATTCGTCCTCTGCCACGTCACTCAAGGATCCAGCATTT
>NW_006294609.1:5278385-5285702 GCF_000327345.1 Myotis davidii | reverse complement strand
AGCTGTTCCTCAGTTTCTATTTTGAGTAGTGAGTGCCATGTCACTGGGGTATTCAAGTACAGGAGGAAGACTAGATTATAGGTTAGAGGTTGTGAAGGGGATTCACTTACTCATTAATCACAGTCGTCTTCCCGATTCACAGGTCACTTGAGAAATCTGTTTTGAGACGGTGGACCTAACATCTGCTCAAGACCCTACTGAAATGACAGCAAAGATGTATTAGTTTTTTTAGTCCTCATCTGAGGACATGCTTAGAGAGAGAAAGGGAGAGGGGGTAGGGGGAGAGAGGAACATCAACGTGAGAGAGAAAAGGGATTGGTTGCCTTCTGTACATGCCACCTCAGCCGGGCAGCAAAGATATACTTAAAGTATCATGCAACTCAACAGATTGGAAATGGAGAGAGCGTGCCATCGAGGGACCAGAACAGTTGAGCAGTTTTTAGGAAGTAAAGAGCAGAAGGGTCAAGATTGGAACAAGGTGGCAGACTGACCCAATGCCCCAGCCTTCCACTCCACCCCAGACCTCTAGGAGTAACAGGAGAGATGAACATAATGAGTACTGTTGCCCCGTCCTCTGAGACTCCTGGAGGGGATGTGGGGTTGGATGAAGGAGGAAATTAGAACCCCAAGTCCAGGAGGACGGAGGTAACTATGCCGGGTGGGAAGGGATCCCCGGCATATCACACACAGACAAAGGCGAGGGGCAGGCAGGGAGGGGCTGTGGGCGGAGAAGGAGAAGGGGGTGTCAGTACATTAAAATCCAATTACGCCTGGCTGATGTGGCTCAGTGGGTGAGCATGGACCTAGGAACCAAGAGGTGACGGGTTGATTCTCGGTCAGGGTACGTGTCCGGGTTTCGGTCTCAATCCCCAGTAGGGGGCGTGCAGGAGGCAGCTGATCAATAATGTTTCTCTCTCATTGGTGTTTCTATTTCTCTATCCCTCTCCCTTCCTCTCTAAAGAAATCAATTAAAAGATAAAAATAAACAAATACAAAATCCAGTTGAGCTGGGGGGACCTCAGCATAAGTCTGAGCTCCCTGGGATCCCCCCATTAACCCAGGACCTCAAACTGCACACGACACAACCTCTGACAACCTTTCAGCTGTGTTAATCTCCTCCCTGACCTCCACCCTCATCTCTGCTGACTCACCATTAGCTCTTTTCTCAGTTTCGTTTCCCTAGCAGGAAGTTACCTAGAAAGTAGCCTTATCTCTGGCGCCCCAGAAATTTATGTCTCAGGTTTGTTTGTTTTTTAGGAAGGGAGGGAGAAAGAGAAACATCAATGTGAGAGGGAAAGATCCACTGGTTGCTTCCCACACGCCCTGACCAGAGATCAAACCTACAACCTCAGTGTGCGCCCTGACCAGGAATACGAACTCACCACCTTTTGGTGTACAGGATGGTGCTCCAACCAACTGAGCCGCACCAGCGAGGGCTGGCTCAGGTGTTTCAATCTCCACCATCCCTTCCACAATTGCTCCCTCGTTTCCAAATCTCATGAACTTGCCCCTGAACCAGCAACTCCGAATACCAGCACGCCAGGTCTTTCTATCACCCGGGCTTGCTGGCATTTCACAAACAGTCCTTCGCTGAGTATCACCCGGGCTTGCTGGCATTTCACAAACAGTCCGAGCTTCGCTGAGAGAAATACTTATTTTAAAATACGTTTTTGCAAGAAAAATTGCTTTATTGTGTTTTTTTTTGTGGTCATACAAGCAATAACAGTTTAAATTTATATAACATCAGAAAATTCAGAAAAGTATTAAGATCACTCATAATGCTAAAATCAAATATGCACACTGAAACATTTAGGCCTTCCAGGAATCAATCATTACAAAATGAAGTTAAAGAAAACATACTTACATACAACAACACAGAAACAAGTGCCTAAGAATAATATGACAAAAAACTCCATGAAATTCAGGGAAAATTCTAAAATTTACTCATACAGTCATTAAAGACTTAAATGAAAAGAAACATCACTCATAATGCTAACATCAAATATACACACTGAAATATGTAGGCCTTCCAGGAATCAATCATTACAAAATGAAGTTAAAGAAAACATACTTACATACAACAACACAGAAACAAGTGCCTAAGAATAATATGACAGAAAAACCCCATGAAATTCAGGGAAAATTCTAAAACTTACTCATACAGTCATTAAAGACTTTAATGAAAAGAAAGTTCAACTTCATCAACTGGGATTCTCAATACTACATAGATGCCATTCTCCCTTATCTAATTTGTATAACTCCGATTAAACACCTCCCCATATTTTGGGTGAAATTGTACAAATTGCATATAAAATTAACATGGAAATAGAAAGGCCAAGGGAAGCCCTGGATTTTGATAAAAAAAAAGAACAGAGTTTGCTGGGAGATATGAATAATTATTTTAAGTTTATAGTAATTCAGACGAGGTCGGATCTTAATCCATGTAATCTTGGAGTCTTTGACACATTTTGAGTTGATTTGTGTGTGTGGTGTAAGGTAGGGGTACAATTCACCCTATCCAATGTTCCCAGCACCAGTTGTCGAAGAGATAACCTTTCGTTTCCCCAGCAGGAAGTTACCGGACATCAGTGGACTGCATGCGCAAAGTACAGGCAACAAAAGCAAAACCTGGCAGGAGGGACTACAGCAAACGAAAGTGCTTCTGCACAGTAAGTGAAAGCATCCACAGAGTGGAAGGGCAAGCCCGGGAATGGGAGGAAATATTTGCAAACCATACACCTGATAAGGGGTTAATTTCCAAAATAAGAAGAAGCTCCCACAAGTCAGGAGTAAAACAATTTTTAAAAACGGAATAGTCCTAATACAGAATGATCCAAGCACTTGAATAGCTATTTCTCAAAAAAGTAAAAATAAAAAAAGACATACAAATGGCCAACAGGCCCATAAAAAGATGCTTGACATCACTAATCATCAGAGAAATACAAATCACAACCATGAGGTATCACCTCTCACCTGTTAGAATGGCTATTCCATTTTTTAAAAAATATATTTTTATTGATTTCAGAGAGGAAGGGAGAGGGAGAGAGAGATAGAAACATCAACGATGAGAAAGAATTATTGATTGGCTTCCTCCTGCGTGTTCTCTACTGGGGCTCGAGCCCACAACCCCAGCATGTGTCCTTGACAGGAATCAAGGACCCTTCAGTCTGCAGGCCGACACTCTATCCACTAAACCAAACCAGCTAGGGAAGAATGGCTATTCCATTAAGACAAACAAACAAACAAACAAATAAAAAAAGACACAAGTGTTGGTGGGAATGTGGAGGAATGGGAAGGCCCATGGACTGTTGGTGGGAATGGGAAATGGTGCAGCCGCTGTGGAAAACAGTATGGGAATTCCTCAAGAGATTAAAATGAGCACTACGGAGTGATGTGTTTCGCTTTTCAAAGTAAGCAACTAATTACTAACTCAATTAATGTTCTGGTGACTGTAATATTGTATTTATAATAAAAAAACTCTCATAAGACAACACAGGCGGCTCACCCACATGGTAGAATGGTGCCGTTATAAGTGATGCCAAAATTTTCATCTCAGCATGGAGAACTATGGTGAACCTGTCAGAGCAGATGACAAAGCTGGGCAGGGAATAGGACCCCGTTAAAAAGACACTGTACACCCAGGGAGACAGGCAGAGTCAGAGGAGGGCTGAGGAGACAGGCCCCAGATTTTACCAGGTGGGAGGGGGAGGTGTGGGAGTGTTGTTGTTTTATTTCAAGTGATTTATTTTGTGAATGTCAAAGACAATAACTAAATATTGTCACAAAGGAAGACGTTTATACTCACAGATCCCTAGAAACAGGGGGTAGGGCCCCACACAGGGCCACACGGGGAAGCACCGGGGTTCAGCCACAGGGAGTGAGGGGAAACATGGGTGAAAACCTTTACCGTAGCCCCGGCTGGTGTGGCTCAGTAGATAGAGCCTCAGCCCTCAGACTGAAAGGTCCCGGGTTCAATTCCGGTCAAGGGCACGTACTTCAGGTGCAGGCTCCAGCCTGGCCCTGGTCGGGGCACATCTAGGAGGCAACCAGTCCATGTGTCTCTCTCACATGGATATTTCTCGCTGTCTCTCCCCTCCCTTCCACGGTCTCTAAAAATCAATGGAAAAATATCTGTGGGTGAGGATTAACCAAAAAAATAACCTTTATCATAGTTCCCACGGGAAAGGCAAGCAGGGTAAGCGGGGTAAGCAGGCTAGGATGGGCCAGTGCGAAGAATTCCAGCGGGCTCTGGAGTGTGGGGCTGTGCCCAGTCCTCTGGGACCTGCCCTGGGTGAGTGGGAGTCTGGGCTCTGATTGGCTGGTTTGCATCTGAAAGGTGAGTGTGTGCTCTGTTCTCTTCCACCCGGGGAGGGGCTCTCTGCCTGGTGAATGCCGGCGTGAAAGGACCCAGGGCGCTGTCCACCATCGGGGAGCTGATGTGTCTTGAGAGCAGATGTTACCCAGGCATCTTCGCTGCCTCCTTAGGCCTGTAAAGGGGAAAGGACGCGGTCACGTTGCAGCGCTGGTGCCCGCCTTGGCTTTGCGGTGGCCCCGTGACCTGCCACACGGCTCCTCAAGGAAAGAGGAGCAGGTCCCGGGTGGGCCAGGGGGGCTGTCAGCAACAGACTTCAGTGATCGGCCCCTTTAGGGTTGCCTGGGCTGCAGAGAGCCCCTGGCTTAAGGCCACGCCCCGTCCTCAGTTGCCCCATTTAGGAACCCAGCCAGGGCCCAGGGCGGGTATAATGGCCTGACCCCCTCAGACTGCAGGAGGCCAACTCCCAAGGCCATTGGAGCTCAGGGGCTCCCGGGGTAGGGGGTAGGGGAGGGGGGGCTGACACTGTGGCCGGGCTGCATCCCAGCTAGAGTCTCCCTGTGCCCACACCTGCTTCCTTCCCCTCCATTCCACGGGTGTCGGTTCTTGCACACCATACCCCCTCTCGGCGTCTGCTTCCTGGGGAACCCCCATGACATCACCAATCCCCTAGCGTGAGAAAGACCCCGGCCCTGGGAGTGGAAAGATCCCAGGTCAGGAGTGCCTGCCCCTACTGGCTGCTCTGAGTCTCCTGTTCGTCAGGTGCTGGGGGGCGGGGGGAGGGGCGGGAGGAGAGGCAGGCTGTTTACACAGGGGAATGGGCACCAGCCTTGGACTCCACAGGTTTGAGTCCCAGCTCTGCTGCTCCCTCGCTGAAGGCCGTGAGCAGTGGCACCGCCCCTCTGAGCCTCCTCTCATCCGTGAGACAAGCGGAAAACCTACCTCTCCGTGCTGCGAGGAGGATCGATGAGTGAATAAAACAATGTGTGTTGAAGGCCTTAGGACAGAAGCTGAGCGCCAGGCCAACATCCCATGAGCAGTGGTTGCTATGTTTGTTGTCATTAGCAGAGTGAGACAACTGGAGTGGTTAAGAAAGTGACCTTCGGCCAAGGCAGCCCGAGGTAAAGAATGAACTTTGAACAAAGGGCGTGGACATTCTAGGAAGTGGAGTCAACGTGATTATAAAGTTGCTGTAAAATCGGGAGCTCAGCCTGTAACTACATGAACGTGAGAGGCAATTTCTTTGGAAACAAGGGTCCCCAAGCTGTGTGGAGGGGAGGGGTGGGGACGACAGGGAGGGAGCAGGGGTCTCACCGATATGTTCCAGGAGCCCACTGGAGACCCATCTCCTTTGCGAAAGCATGGGTACGTCATCCAGACCCTAGCCTCTCCCGCCAGCGGCTCCCAGCGTTCTGGCTTTCCGCCAGCGACGTTTCCTGTAGGGTCCGCCGGGTCCAGAATCACAGGCCTGGGGAGCAACATCGAGAGGGGGGCAGCTGAGGAGCTGGGCTGGGTCTCCGGAGTCTAGATGCCCCTGTCATTGCAAACATCTGGGGCAGGTGGGACGGGGTGGAGTTGGGGGTAGGAGGAAGGGCCCAGCAGGGCGCTGCTTCCTGGGACTCATCCTTAGTGTCCCGGAGAACAGCAAACCCAGGAAAAGGAGCCTTGCTCTTGGGCCTCACAGACCTGAGCTGGAAGGCCACCGGTGCCCCTGGTTCGTGGTGTGCCCGTGGGAAGGTCCCTGGAGCTCTCTAAGCCTCGGTTTCCTCATCTGTGAAATGGGGCGAGCTGAACATGCCCACCTCCAAGGATGTGAATGCTCCGCACAGTACGTGGGACACAACCTAATGGGGGCCCATCCACATCAGTCCTCATATGATACGTTTTCCGGTTCGAGTGCGTGAGCCCCACAGCAAGCTTTTCACCCGGGGAACAGTGATCAGATTGCTGGGGCTGTGGCGGTCTCAGCCCACGGTTCAGCTATTGTGCTCATTTCCTGGGAAGGGTCGCACAGAACCTGTGTCCTCATCTACTTAGTTACAGCGGTTCTCAACCTTCTGGCCCTTTAAAGACAGTTCCTCATGTTGTGACCCAACCATAAAATTATTTTCGTGGCTACTTCATAACTGTCATGTTGCTACTGTGATGAATCGTCATGTAAATATCTGATATGCAGAATGGTCATAGGCGACCCCTGTGAAAGGGTCGTTCGACCGCCAAAGGGGTCGCGACCCACAGGTTGAGAACGGCTGGCGGGAACACAGTGCCCGCCTCACAGGGCTGCCTGCTGTCTGGTCAGATGGCAGTAAGGGGCCCGGCGCTGGGACCGGCAGCAGCAGATGACCAACAGACATGGAGTCTCGCCTTCCTCATTTCCCAGACGGCCGGGTCCATGGGTGCGGGGAGGGGCCCTGTGGGGACAGGGTACCTGGGTTTCTGGAGCTGCCTCCGCAGGTATGGACCAATCTCAGGATGTGAACTGTCGTAATACTGTGTCCAGTGGATGCAAAGCTGCCGGTAGTTCATGACTAGCTCCAAGACGGTCCGAAATCCCTGCGCTGTGCTGAAGTCGGTTTGCCGGCCTGCACGCTCCCAAGCGTAGACCGTCAGGAGCTCCAGGGCGTACTGAGGCGGCAGGGACTGTCCAAGCTTCTCCTTACACTGAGAGGGGGAAAAACAGCCAGAAAAATGGGCTTGCCCAGCCCTGCGGCCGAATCCAGGACCGCCTGCTTTTGTAAAAAACGTTTCCTCTTGGCGCAAAGTCATGCTCATTCATGCACGTATCGTCTGTGGCTTCCACGCTCCAATAACTGCGTTGAGTAGTTAAGACGGAGACCGTGGCCCTGACCCACATTCTAAAATATTTACTACCTTGTCATTTATGAAAAGAGGTCGCTGGCCCTGGTTAGGGCTGGGGCTCTGGATTCTGATTGAATTCTGGCTTCAACCTCGCCTGATTCTGGGCAGACGACTCTTTTCTTTCTTTTCTTTTCTTTTCTTTTCTT
>NW_006294609.1:5259003-5278260 GCF_000327345.1 Myotis davidii | reverse complement strand
CTCTCTCTCTCTCTCTCTCTCTCTTTCTTTTAAATATATTCTTATTGCTTTATAGGTACAGAGGAAGGGAGAAGGAGAGAGAGAGATAGGAACATCGATGAGAAGGAACCCACACCCAGGCATGTGCCCTGACGGCCATGGAACTGGTGACCTCCTGGTGCCAGGTCGATGCTCAACCACTGAGCCACACCGGCTGGGCTGGGCAGACCACTCTTGATGGTAATAATAGCATCTACCTTAAAAGGGTATTATGAGCCCAGCCGACATGGCTCACAACCAGGAGGTCACGGTTCAATTCCTGGTCAGAGCACATGCCCAGGTTTCAGGCTCGATCCCCAGTGCGGGGCGTGCAGGAGGCAGCCGATCAGTGACTCTCTCTCATCATTGATGTTTCTATCTCTCTCTCCCTCTCCCTTCCTCTCTGAAATCAATAAAAGTAATAAAAAAGGATATTATGAAAATTAATTCAGAGGAAGCACTTTAAGCACTTCCTAAGTGCCTTCTAGACGCAAACAAAATTCCCTCTGCAGGGAGATATATGATCCAAAGCCCCAAATTATCTCACAAATAATCTCAAGTACTATGAAGAGCATAGAAATAGCCAGGCACACAATGAAATGGCACCAACAGGAAGGGGAAAAAAAAGAGATCAAATAGTAATAAATTCCCGAAGCTCTAAATATTGCAGTCAAACACTGGCTTGAAAAGAACTGGGAACACTCTATCCAAAGGAAGAGAAGCAGAACATGAACGAGGTGGGGCCTAGAAGCCATGCCCCTCTTCCTCTCATCTCTCCCTCCATGTCCCCCTCCCGCTCTCCTCCCTCCTTCCCTCTCCATCCCCCTTTTCCCCCCTCTGCCTCCCCTCCTGCTGCCTCTCCTGCTCCCCTCCCCTCCCTCCTCCTGGGGTCTGGACAGGACCCCCACCTTTTGGTACCAGTGCTTGACCAGGCGGATGAGGCTCTTGAGCTTGGCCGGGCGCTGCTTCAGGAAGGCCCGCTGCAGCTCCGTGAAGCAGGGGGAGAACTCGCCCTCCTTCCCCAGTCTCTCGCACTCGCGGATGAGCCTGACATAGACGTCGGGGTCAGGTCTGTAGAACTCCGTCACCTGACCTGTTAGGGACAAATCCATAACTTTAAGATGTCAGTCTTCCCTGAGGTTCTTTCCGTTGCCCTGGGGTGACAAGCTCGCTGGCGTGGATACAGGGAAAGGGCCATTTCCAGCCCCATTCTCCCATCTGCTGCCATTGCCCAGTCCACGCCACGAAGGTTACAGGCTTCTGCAGGATCCGCTGGCTGTCCCGCCTGCTTTCCCCATCACTTCCTGCTGGTCCTCTCTTCTTTCATCCTGAGCGTCCTGCCTTTCCCCCACTACACTCAGGTCTCCTCTAACCTCCGGGCCTTTGCCTGTGCTGTGCCCTCTGCCTGGCATGCCCTTCCTCCCCTTCTCTCTCTCTTTTAGGACCACAGTACCCCAGCAGCCAACACAGGACATGGCAACCAGGGGATCCTGCCAAATTTTTTTCATTTTGGGACATTTTTCTCGAGAGTCCCCTAGGCCAGTGGTCGACAAACTCATTAGTCCACAGAGCCAGTTATCAACAGTGCAATGATTGAAATTTCTTTTGAGAGCCAAATTTTTAAAACTTAAACTATACAGGTAGGTACATTGTTATTAACTTAATTAGGTACTCCTAAGGCTTAGGAAGAGCCACACTCAAGGGGCCAAAGAGCCGCATGTGGCTCACGAGCCACAGTTTGCCGACCACGGCCCTAGGCCACAGGAAATTCCTATCAGTTCTGTGCATTAAGTAGATCCGTTCCTACAATTTAATAGTAGCAGTTTGCACGGTGTCCGATAGATGTCACTGTGTTTCCCTCAGAAATTTAAAATCTAAACTATTCCTACACACACCTCTGTGAGCCAGTTCACTGGGGTGTCCTGGGGTGCCTGGGTGCACAGTTGGGAAACTCCCATTGGTGAACACCTACTATGTGCCAGGCCCTGTGAAAGAGCTTAATGTAGATGCTCATTTAATACTTTAAAATAAGTATGACGTAGCTAGGGTGGTTTTACAGTTTTTCTCGTGTGGGGACTGAGCCTCCTCCGAGAAGGTGTACTTCCCTGCCCACCTGTACATCACCCATAGATCCCCAGCCCTCAGAGTAAGGTGATGAGGCTTCCTCAGGTTTGGGGTCAACGATGAAATTAACATGCCAGATCCATGCTTCCTCATTTTTAGGAAGATAAAATACTATCGTGCCAATTTGCTGTTTAATGTCACTCCTGAGGCTGGTCAGACCTTCTCCCTTTCTCGCCCCGGGAGAGAACCGAAGATCTTTTCCCCATTTTAAAGGGATGCCCTGCTTTGGGAAGACTAACGGTGAACGACTTCCGATCAGAAATATGCACCGAGAGAGAAAGAAGCCCGGTCATAGGACAGAGGCGGACACCGCTCGTGTAAGGGCACTCACCCAGGACATCATAGGCGGGCAGCACATCAAACTCCACCTCCGCCCGGGAAGACTGGCTCTTGAGCGTGAAGCTGAGTGCGCGGGGGTTCAGAAATTTAGGCTGGACCTCGAAGTTCACGGTAAAGCTTCTCTGTTGCTGACATGCTTCCAGCTGTGTTCTGATTTCCTGGATGAACTCTCCTCGGCGCTCAAACTGCTCCTGGAAACTTGTGAGGCGGCTGAGGAAGACTACGAGGTCGGCGTCAGACCGATCTTTGAGGGCGGTGCCTTTGCCCGAGGAGCCGCCCTGGAACAGAGAGGAGGAGGAGGAGGAGGAGGAGGACTGGGGTTTCTTGAGAAGAGCCTCCCTACATAAAAGGACGAGCCCATCGCTAACATTCTTGGGCACCGGCCACTGTTCTGAGGGCATCGCCCGTCTTACCTCCTACGATGCTCCCAAGGACTTGGCTATTTAGGCGTTATTATTTGTTCCCATTTCACGGGTGGGAAAACATGCTCAGAGAGATTACCTATGGGCCCAAGCCCCCGCTGACAGGTGGCGGGGACGCAGTTCAAGCCCCAGCTGCCTTGTTCTAGAGGCTGTGGTCTTCACTCCCTGGCGTTGACTGTCTTACATCATTATATGCTGTAGCCTGGCCCCTGCTGGGTGGCTTACTGGATCTGCACAGCCCGGTAACGTATTGGGACATATGGATGAGGAAACGGAGGCACAGAGAGGCTACGTGCCTTGCTCGAGGTTTTACAGCCAGCAGGGGCTACCTTCTTTTTGCAATTATTATTAAATTTATGGGGGGTAACATGGGTTAATATAACATCACATATGTTTCAGGTGTGCAACTGTGTAATACATCTGCATATGCTATTGCAGGGGTCCTCAAACTACGGCCCGCGGGCCACATGCAAATACAAATATTGTATTTGTTCCCGTTTTGTTATTTTTTTACTTCAAAATAAGATATGTGCAGTGTGCATAGGAATTTGTTCATAGTTTTTTTTTAAACTATAGTCCGGCCCTCCAACGGTCTGAAGGACAGTGAATTGACCCCCCGTTTAAAAAGTTTGAGGACCCCTGCGCTATTGTGTGCTCACCAGCCAAGACCAATCTCCTAGTGTCACATTGTATTTGAACCCTTTTATCCTCTTCATTCTCCCCCCTACCCGCACCCCACATACCCCACCCCACCCGATCTCCATTCACCTAGTAACCAGCAACCTGTCAAAATTTAGACTCTGCATCAATGGTGAGTCCTCAGCCTGGCCCTTAATTAGCAGATGGTGGATCAGAGCTGGGCCTCCGCTTCCCTACCTCTGAAATGGACGTGGCTTAGGATGGTGGTTCATGAACTTCACTGGGGTATTTGTTAAAAAATTACAGAGTCTGGCCCGGCCGGCGTGGCTCAGTGGTTGAGCATCGGCCTATGAACCAGGAGGTCACGGTTGGATCCCCAGTCTGGGCACATGACAGGCTGTGGGCTCAATCCCCGGTAGGGAGTGTGCAGGAGGCAGCCGATCAATGATTCTCTCTCATCATTGATGTTTCTCTCTCTCTCTCCCTCTCCCTTTCTGAAATCAATAAAAATATATTTATTAAATAAATTGCAGAATCTATTTTCACAAACTGTGGTTATGCTTTTGGTAGGGATCCCCTGGAAACCACCAGCCCCAGATCTCTTTCTCTGTGGAAACTCCTGCCCGTTCAACCACCCCCTCCCCGGTCTGGTAGGTAGACTCACCTTTACAACCTTCGACACCCGGACTCTATCTTGGAGGAAACACCTCTCCTTCAGGAAACTGCAGATGATGTCAATGGCTTGCTTGACCTGCGTTCGGAAAGCGGTGTCTGGCAGGAGATGGTGTTCGATGAACCTGTCCAGATCCTTGGCTGGGATCTCTTCGAGATCCCTGGCTACGATTGCTTGGAGCGGCCACATTGTGATGCTGGGCAGGGACAGGAAGAGCCAGGGGCTGCAGGAAACCTCCGAGTCTCACTCTTCTGTGGCCCAGGTCTGAGCTGCCCTGGGCTTTGTTTCCTGGGAAAGGGAGGAGCTACGCCCTTGGCTCTTATCAGATGACTCACTCCTGGGAGCCGGAGCCCTCCCCCACGTTCTGCAACCTAACTCTGCCTTTAACGTTTGCCTGTCTTCGGACTGCACTCTGGAAACACTGTGTTTTAACCCCCATTAGTACCTCACCCGACAGAAATCAGGATCCCAAACCAACTTCTGGTTTTCTTCTTCCTAGTTTTTGTTTTGTTTTGTTTTGTTTTGTTATTGTTGCTGACAATTGTTTTATAGTCTCTTGTGATTAGTATGTGCGTATGGTCAAAGGGAAAAAGTCAGAAAACTCAGGAAGCATAAAACCCCATTCATAACCCCAAACCTCAAAAACGACCGTTGGAACATGTTGGTTGCCGGTGCGCCGCCCAGTCAGCGCATACACCAGGTTGCAGGTTTGATCCCCGGTCAAGGGGATTGCTATTTCTCTCTCACTTTGATGCTTCTCTCTCTCTCTCCCTTCTGCTGTCTCTAAAATCAATAAACATAACTTTGGGTGAGGATTTAAAAAAAATTCCCTCTAATCACCATTGCATCCCACACTTTTAATCGTTGTTTCTTTATTGTCAGTCCGTGCAAACTATTTTTAAATTTCTCTTGAGGATTCTTTGACTCCTGTGTTAGTGAAAAGTGTGTTAGTCTTCAAATATTTTGGAATTTTCCCGATAGCCTCCCATTATTGATAGTGTTTAATCCCATCGTGGTAGAGAGCATACTTTGATGAGCTGCATCCTTCCAAATGTGTTAAGGTGTGTTTTCTGGGGAATGTTGCATGTGAGCTTGAGGAGAATGTGTATTCTGTTATTGTTGGATGAAGTCGTGTATAGATGCCCATTAGCTATCTTTCTTAATTACACAACACTCATTTTGCCCACCAGTTGGGTCGTATGTATATCAAAGATTTCGTTTGCTCCCAAATGCCTTTATGGCAAAAGTACTTGTTCATGAAATGTATACTTTGGGCTAAATCTACATATAAACAAATCCAGCATGAGTTTGGAAGAGATCTGTCCTTAGGAAACCAGCATTGTATTCTTTGGAAAAAATGTAATAAAAGCATGCTTCACAAAACATTGCCTAGAATTAGGGAAGCATGAGTTGTAAGAATGACAACTGTAAAAGATTGAGGAAATAATTGGAAGAATACAGAATTACGCCCTCATGCTTTTGCAAGTGGCTGTAAGTTCTTGTTCCCTTTAAAGAAACAGGAACCGGAAATTATAGATGGCGCTTTCTTGTGTATTTTGTACAAGACAGACCGCACAGGACTCCACTCCAGGGGCCTGCCCTCAGCAAAAAGGTCTAGGTCAGGCATGGGGAACGGCTGGCCCGCGGGCCACTTAAGGCCCTGGAAATCATTCGGTCTGGCCCGGCCAAGGCATTAGGGGTGAGTTCATTAAATGTTTGACCAACTATAGCAGGCTAGCTTTTAAGTTGATAATTTTGTATGGCCCTTGAATGATGTTATAAATACCCAAATGGCCCTTGGCAGGAAAAAGGTTTCTCGCCCCTGGTCTAGGCCTTTCTTGAATGACTGGGACATGAAGGCCCATGTGTGGGCCCTGGCAGCCAAGTGAGAGGATTATGATACTCTGATGTCCTCCCTATGGAGTTGAAGACCCACAGGGGGAAGTGACTTGCTCAGGGTCACGCAGCAGTCCTGGGCCAGGGCCGAGCAAAATATCCCTTTTACATGCATGCGTGGTGATGCGTATTTCCGTGGGGCTGGGCTGTACTGTTGAACTTCATTAGGCCAATGTCCCTGGCAGATCTGAGTGGAGGAGGGACCAGAATACTGACTGTTAAACCATTTGCCTGTGGGCCCAGCTCATACGGCTTCTACCAGGAACTATGGCCCTTTGATGCCACCACCCCCCTTCCCGGGGCCTCACCTGTGTCAGCCCTGATGGGAGCCCAGAGCTTGGCAACTTGGTCTCACCTCTTTGAAGTATTTACCATTGTCCCCATTTTCCAGGTGAGGAAACTGAGACTCCACAGCTAGAAAGTGGCGGCCAGGATCTGAACGTTGGACTCGAATGAGCGAAAAAGCTGCTGTGGTTTCTGGTCAGGTGCTTTCTACCACATTATGTTGCCTCTGTTTTGTTTCAATGGGGGGGGGGAAGGGGGAGATGATTAGCCAAGTCAGGTGTACCCGTATTATTTATGAGAACTTTTCTTGCGTGTCTTTCTCCGTTTCTTTGGGATGCCCCATGTCTAGAGAAGGAGATTAGGTTTCTTTTCAACTGCCCATGACGGAGTGGTGGCGGCTGCCTGGATTGCTGTGTTAAGAAGGATTCAGAGGCTGCTAGGAGGCTCTGTGGGAATGATGCCATATCGATTAGTGATGTCTGCCATGAGCAGAGGGAGTGGCAAGTGTCCCCTGCCATTCCCGGGAGGCCTGGATGGCTGTAATCGGCACCTCTCTCCACCTGGTGGCTGCTAGCTGAGTTGCAGAAAAAAACAAACAGGATGTTAGGGCAGTGGTTTGCCAAGTCACGATGGAGGTGGAAACAGATCTCAACCAGGAAATATTTTGACCCACGGCAAGTGGATGAAACAGTCAGTATTCTGGTGGGCAGAGGTGGCGTAGATGAAAAAAAATCTCCCCAGTGAACCTGTTATGCCGACTTCTGCCCCAACCCTGGGAACCTCCCTTTGGGGGACAAGACAAGGAACTTGTTTCGAACTTGGCCTGGAAAAGGCCCAACTTCTGCCGGATGGAATTGACGGTTCCTTCTGGGAGGAAACCAACATTGATACCTTTTGCCGAGCACCTTGGGGACGGGTTACAGTGGGATCGGGGATCCGGCTGGAAAGTTCGTTACCTACTCAGCTCACTTTCGGGACGTGGAGAACCTCGAGGGAGGGGCCTTCGTGAAGGCTGCTTGCGGGATGGGATGGACGGTGCTGGAATACAAAGGAGGTACTCGGTGATCTCATCGGTGTCAACCAACCTGCCAACAGTAGCCCACAGGGCGCCCCCGATCTAGCTCCCTCCCCAAGACTGTTCCTCCTCTGGGCTTGGGGTTATTCACCAGTCCGGCGACTGAGCTGACAGCTTTCACGTTATCTGAGCCCACAACCACGTGGGACTTCCCCCCAAGGCTGGGGTGGTAGGGAGGAGCTGAGGGTGCTGCCTGCCTGGTGGGTGGGCACCAGCACAGAGTCCTCTTCTAAGAGGCCGTGGGGTGAGATGAGTGGCCTTGAGCCTACCTGCCCAAGCTGACATCCACCAGGAAGCAAGCTCCAGGTGGACAGAGACCACGCCTTCCTTGCTGGCTGCCGTGTCCCCAGTGGCTGGAACGTAGTAGATGCTCATTTAAACACTGGCTATCCAGGCAGTGGCGTGTATCCTGGTGGGGAGAAAGAACCCCGGGAAACCAGAAAGGAAGAGCGCAGGCCATGGTGTTCCTGGATATTCCTACTTTATTTTTGGCTACATCATCACAAAGAAAGGCAGTGGGAGGATCTGGGGTTCTGCATGCACCGGAGGGCAGAGGGCATGTGTGTACTCGAGGCGGGGTGGGGGGGGCGGTTATATTTGTGGGGAGAGCGGAGAGAGCGTGCGCCTGGACTGCGGGCACTGGGAGCTCGCCACATGCTGGTTCCAGCGCCAGTACCCGCGCCAGGCTTGGGCGACGCAGCCAGCATGCTTTCTCCTAAGGGCAAACCGAGGGGCAGAGGTGGGCGCCGGGGCTGCGGAGGGTCAGGGGGCCGACGGCAGCCAGGAAGCTGTTGGCCATCTCGGGGCGGGCGGGGAACGTGGTGTTTAGGACTGAGCGTTTAGAAATTGGTGGCTCTCAGTGAATTGTGCAGAGCTGGGGGTGGAGAGCCTGGCCGGGGAAGGTGAAAGGCGTGTGTTTCCAGGAAGTGAGCGTTTGCGCGTCCATCTCAGGTCAAGGTGGGCTGCTGGACAGGGGGCGATCCTCACAGGGGCAGGCGCCGTGGGAATGGGAAAAACCAAGCTTTTCACAGGCGGCGCAGACTGCCCGAACCCAGCCTCGGATGCGTGATGTGTGTTCGCACTGCCTTCTTCTCCTTTGGAAAGCAACTTTTTTAAAGAGCAAGGCTGGATGGTCCC
Organism: Myotis davidii; assembly: GCF_000327345.1. Taxonomy (NCBI): domain Eukaryota; kingdom Metazoa; phylum Chordata; class Mammalia; order Chiroptera; family Vespertilionidae; genus Myotis; species Myotis davidii. The sequence goes on along the minus strand of NW_006294609.1, from coordinate 5,269,652 downwards.
GATGGAACAAAAGCCTTTTGCACCGGCACCTGTCACACTACAGTTTCAGATCCACGATGACGGCGGTGTATTCCTCCCGCACATTGGAGGGTGCGAGGACAGAGACAGACAGATTCGGGGCGATTCTGGGTGAGACACAGGCGCGAGAGTCAAAGCAGCCGAGTCAGAGTGTCAGGGACAGGGGTCCTAGGTCCACTGAACGGAGAGCAGAGGGAGGAGGAGCCCGATACGGCTTCCGTGAGGCCCCCCTCCTCCCAGGCCCAGAGCTCTGGCTTCCAGGCGCCTTCTGCGCCCACCCCGGGAGGCCAGGGGCTGGGAAAGGCCTGCTCGGGCGCCTACACAGCCTGTGGGCTGCTGCCTGCACCTGGGCAGGGCCAGGAGCCGGCCCTCCGCCCGTGGCCGCCTGGCGGTGCCCACGGGGAAGTGGGTATCCGAGGAAGCAAGTTCTACGTGGAAGCTCAGGTTTTGCCCGATCGCTGGTCCGGCAGGTTAGAGGAGGTGAGGGGGAGAGGCTGTGTTAGCACATTTTTTGCTTTTGCTATTGAACCCCTTAGAGAGGGAGAGGGGAGAAGGGGAGAGAGATGGGGGTGGAGAGGGACAGAAAGCTGGGAGCCTGGACGCTCTATGTCTACCCTGGTTCAGGGTCCCCACAGCTTTGTCCGGTGCTGACAGCTGAGGGGACACACAGATGCAATGCAGGAAACGGGAGTGTACGTGCCCGCCTGCTCAAGGCCAGGAAGGGCTAAAACATTCCTAAACGATGACGAACGTCTGTAATTACCCAAACCGGGAGGTTGTTAAAGGAACAACCTCTTTGTAAAGATCTCTTATCCATGACCCGACTGCTCCATCCTGGCGGGACTGGAGCAGGGCTGCGCTCAGAGCCCACCTCGCAGCCTCGAAGGAGCATCGCGGGGGGTAGGGTGGGGGCAGAGGAGGTCTTTGGCGTCAGTGCCCAAGGTGAGGGGGACCCCAAAAGCAGGTTCAGGGAGGGTGGCAGGGGAGGGGCAGGGGCGTACAGGAGAGACCAGAGTGCAGTGGGCCGCTGGGGCAGGCTGGGGCAGGCTGGGGGGGACCTGGGCAGGGGGCAGGGCACGGAGCCAGGGAGCCGGGCGCCACCCTAATCGCTGGGCACGTGGTTCTCGTTCTGGAGCTGGTGCCAGCGCTCGATCTTCTTGTCCTTGTTCTTCAGACACTCGTACCAGTGTTTCAAGCGCTCTCCCTTGGCCGAGATCCCCAGCTGGCAGCCTCCTGAGTGACAAGGGTGGACAGGGACAGGGGTCAGAGTGGAGGGACACAGGGGACTCGCATTCTGGACCCAAACGTCCAGCTGGCGGAAAGCTGCCGCCAAGCAGTGAGCCCCTCCGGCGCCCGGGCATCCGCGCTCTGAGGGTGGAGGTTACGGTGTTGTGACTCCTGGCCTCTCGGCCCGCAGGCCAGCTGCTCACGAACCTGCCGTGGCTCCCTACTGAGGCACCGCGCTGTCTGTTTGTACAGACCGGGCACAGACCCCTACGCCCACAGCAACTGACCTCCCGCTCCTGGGGAAACTCATCATCTATCTCCAAAGAGTTACGTTCCTCACCCCGCTCCACCTGCCGCCACGCCTTTGCCCAAGCTGTGTCCCTGGCCTGGAGTTCCTTCCCCGCTCCATCTTTTTTTTTTAATAAAATGTTTTTATTGATTTTTGTGTAGAGAGAGAGGAAGGGAGAGGGAGAGAGGGATAGAACATCAAGAGGAGAGAGAAACATCATGGATCGGCTGCCTCCTACACGCCCCCTACTGGGGATCGAGCCCACAACCCAGGCATGTGCTCTGACTGGGAATCAAACTGGCGACCTGTTGGCTCAAGGGTTGATGGTCAACCACTGAGCCACACCGGCTGGGCTCCCCATCCATCTTTAGTGACCGTCCTTCCTCGTTGTTTGGAGGCCGACTGGGAAAATCAGAGCCTTCATCCTGGACTCGCCCATAGATTTGGGAGACATCCTTTGCACCCTGTTTCCTGCAGAGCCACAGGCCCCGTGCCCTGTGATGTAACTATCCCGCCGGAGGCGATCTGTTTGGCAAAGAACCAATCAGGACCCAATCTTCCCAACTTCGTAAGCTCACTCCTCTAACAGCTTCTCAAACTGGACCCAAGTAGGGACCACGGTTTCCGCCTCAGTGTTTGGGTGATGTGGTGCCAAGAAAAGAAAGACTCTCACACCCCCCGCAGCCCTGGGAGGACAGAGGGCAGGTTTTCGAGGGGAGCTGGGAGCGCTCACCGATGTAATCGTTGGACTTGCCGATGTCATAGTCCCAGACCGAGATGTCCAGCGACTTCTTCGCCAGGTCGCTGTGTTTGATGTCATAGAAGAACTCCTGGAGGCAAGAGAGGAGGGCGGTGTTTGAGCTAAGAGGCCAAGTCCGAGGGGTTCACAGACCACGGGAGGCCCTGGAAGTAGGCGTTCTGGGAACAAGGGGGCCCTCTCACTCTGAGCCTCTATTCCAGGCCTGACAATCCCTTTTCTTTCTGTCTTTTTAAAAATCCTCACCCAAGGATTCTCTTTCCATTGATTTCCAGATAGAGTGGAAGGGGGGGGGGGGGGGGAGAAAGAGCGAGCGAGCGAGTGAGAGAGAGACATTTATGTGCCTCCCAAATGCGCCCCTACCGGGGTTGCAACCAAGGTACGTGCCTTTGACTCGTGACCCTTCGGTGTGCAGGCCAATGCTCCAACCACTGAGCCAAACCAGCCAGGGCCTGACAATCACTCTTCAACAAATATTTTCCATAACAAATCCCTCGAGCCCTGTAATTCTCTTTTCCGTGACTGTTTGGAACAGGGAAGGCAGGTGGAGTTTGCTAGAGAGCTGGTCCCGGCCAAGTTTCCCTGAAGGCCGAGGGCCATGGATTCAGTCCTTCTGCTTGGGTGGGTTTCCCTGGCCGCCATCAGTTAGAGATTCAAGGTAGCTGAGGGGACTGAGGCTGACATAGCAACAGGTGCTCATGTTTTCAGTGTTTTAAAAAATGAAAATGAATATTCATTAGAATATTATATGAAATATTCATGTATTATGTTATATGAAATATAATACGAATATACCCTATTGTGGCTTTCTTTTCCCATTTTATAGAACACGTGGCAAAAACCAGCTTCCCATGCTAGCAACTATTTCTCTGCATCACCATTTTAAAAAATATGTCTTATTGATTTTTTTTTTTAGTGAGAGAGGAAGGGAGAGGGAGGAACATAAATCGGCTGCCTCCTGCACGCCCCCTACTGGGGATTGACAGATGACCGGTGGGCACATGGGATGATGCTCAACCAACTGAACCACACCGGCCAGGGAGGCATCTCCATTTCAATGGCTTCATTGAATGGCTGTGTGGCTGTCCCGCCACCTAATGCCTGATGGTCAAGTAGTTAGGTTGTTTCCAATTTTTCATGATCATTAATAGTTTGATGAAAGGCACCCTGGTAGCTAAACCATGCGTACACCCATGATGACGTATCAGGATATTCCAAGGAGTGTTTTTCTGAGTTTGTAAAATTGTAAGATAGAGAACAGTGGATATATACTGCAATACCATTGGTGCCCAATAAAATGTCAGCCATACATATATCTGCTGTATCTATACCGATGTCTGTGTACACACACACACACACACACACACACATTCATCTATCTATCTGTCTACTAGAATCTATTCATCTATCTAGTCTCCTGGAAATAGATAATACCGTTGCTTCAGAAGAAAAGAGGTGGGTTCTAGAGCTGGAGGAGGAGGGGGTTTGATTGGATGCCCTCTACAACTTTTGGAATTTTCGAATGTGACTATATTCCCCACCCCCCAGATAAATGGAACTTAAATGTAAGAATCAAAGGCTTTTGCAGGGTTTTGACAAACGTCCCTTTGGAAGCGGGACGCTGGCTTCCCCGCCCAGCGTCTGCCTCTCCCCACATGTGCACCCACACCAGGCACCGCACTTTACAACAGCTGTGTGCCGGTTTGTTATCAGATATGGGGTCTGGTCTTGATGTGTGATTCCTCTATTGCTAATGAGCTGATTGGCGATTTGGATTTCGTACTTTGTGACCTGCTCAGATTTCAGGAGAGGGGAGGGCAGGACAGCAGTCATTGGCTCTTTGCTCACAATTCACAAATCCGAGTGAGGAAATCAGGGGGCCGTCTGAAGGAGGGACCTGGGGACAGGACGGGCTGCGCTCACTGTCCAGGGGTTGCTCTGGACTCTGTTTCCCAGAACACTCCCCACGCACGTGCTGTTGGGCATGCGTTTTAATAAAATGAAATGACACAGAACACACTGTGTTGTAGCTTCCCTTTCCCACTTTGCACCATTTGGTGAAGAGCAGTGTGGCTGACTGGCCCAACATCAGATCATTATATTTATCAGGTATTTCTGGACCCCTCGTGTCTGCCAGGCTTGTCAACAGGTCAGTGAAACCCAGGGGGACAGCATAAGACAGAGGGGTGCATAGACCTGGGAGCACAGAGAAAGCCTATCTCTGGGGGATCACACACTGAGTCTTGAGGGATGACTCGGAGTTCGCCAGAGAGGAGAGGAGGGAGAGGGAAGTCTGGGAAGAGGGAACGGCAGATGCAAAAGGCTGAGGGTGCGCCAGGGACCTGCAGGAATTTAGTGTGACTTGGGGAAGGGGGTTGTGTGACGGGGGAGGGGTGGGCAGTGAGTTTGAAAGGGCTTGGCTGTCATGCTAAGAAGTTAGGGAATCATTGTTGGGTTATTCACTGCAAGCGAGGGGGTGACACATTCAGATGCGCGTTTTACAAAGCTCAGCGCTTATGTGGAGGTGACGCAGGAGTCTACTGCAAGGGTCCGAGCGTGCCAGGCCAGGGTCGCAGGCAAGGCAGCAGCAGTGAGAACACGGAGGAAGGAGCCATTCACTGAGTATCTAAACTATGGCTTGATGCACCGGATGGATGTGGGGAGGGAGGGAGAGGGCATCGCCGGCTGGGTGGATGGTAAAAGGCATCACTGTTCTAATGTATCTCCTCAGATTTCAGTATTGCAGCCTGTTAGAACTGGAGAAGTTATGGGAGGCGATTTCATTCGATCTCTCTTCTAACTCAACTTCCTGCCTATGACATGCCTAATCGATAGGTTTTTGTCTCAGGCTTGATTCCTTCCAGGGACAAGAAACTCATTACCTCTCCTTGGGATAATTCAAGCTGATTTACGAGAGGAAGCACTTTCTCGATGTGCCTGATAGCATTCTAGTAGGGAGTTCATTCCATTCTCACACAGTTAAGATTCCACAGCATGACAAAAACTGGGGCAGCCTTACCTCATTAAATTCAGGATTCAAGGTTTTCCTCTTAATTTGAGTCTTGTGTTTGGCCTTCTTTCCCATGTCTGGTTTCAGCCAGCTGAGAGGAGACACGAGAGGCTGTTATGAGTGAAGTTCAACGAATAAGGATAGCCCCTTGACGACCCCTAAGGCTCCTTCTGGTGTTAGGGGAATAACTGATGAACAAACCGGAAAGCGAATCCACATTAACGATGCCCAGTGTGCATTAGAGCTACTTGATGTCAGGCGCTGACTGCACTAAGCACCTGAGGTGCACTTATCCCTCAACCAACCCTGGACGGTAGAACTACAACCACTCATTTTACCTACAAGGAAACTGAAGGTTCAGAGAAGTTGAGACAGCTGCCTCAGGTCACACAGCAGGGACTGAGCCCAGCTGTTGCATCTGGAGTCTGTGCTCTTAGCCAGGACTTGCTCTCAAAGGATCAAATTGAGACCCTGATGCTGTGCCTGGCATTTTACTGTCGATCACCCCTAGGTTGGCCCCAACTCCAGCGGAGACGCCATGTGTGTAGACAAAAGGGAGAAGCTGCAAATCTAATTACTGTCACTCCTCTGCTCAAAACTATTTAACGGCTTCCCTTTGTCCTGGCGTAAAGTTCAAAATCTCTGATGTGGCCTTCAGAGCCTGAGAGGTTGGGTCCCTGCTCTAGCCCAGCCAAATCTCACCCATGCTCTTTGCCCCGCTTCCCATTCACTCCTTCCTGCCCCAGGACCTTTGCACATACTGTTTCCTCTGTTTGGAAGGCTCTTCCCCAGGGTAGACACAATGCCTGGCACCCAGTAGGTGCGCAATCAATAGTTTCTGGGGGAATAAATAAAATGGGCTAAAAGGAGTTGTGACAGTTGGGCTCTTATTCAAGTTCTCGCTAAGTGTGCAACTTTGAGCCTGAGCGTAACTTCACCGTGCCTCAGTTTCCCAGCCACTAGAGAGGGCAAATGTTTCTTTCTCCCTTACCAAACTGTTTTTGAGGGTACTTTCCAAGAGGAGAAACAGATGGGGAATCGAAAGGTACCAAATGCTGGACAAAAAGAAAGGGCGATTCTGACTTTCGAAATCTTTATTTGATCCTCAACGGATTCACGGTCTCCTGTTTCCCTTTTCACAACAGCCGCCAGGTCGGCTGCTTCACTGGGGTCTCAGCGACCCTCCCCCTTCGGGCGGGGTTGGGTGGGTGGGAGAAGGGCCAGTGGGGAGAAAGATTTAGGAAAACCAACTTGCACGTGGCTGGGATTTAATGGAGAGCAGGGCAGCAGCCCGAGAGTTAACTTTACCGGACCATACGAGAAAATAAAACCAAATTACTCCTGGAGATCAAATTCATTCCTGACCTGTGTGCTCTTTTGTTAACTAAATCCTCATCTGGAGGGAATCTGAAGTAAAGCCCATGCTGGCCTAGTTTTCCACCGAGGGCTTAAGGGAAGTGCTCCTCTCTGTGCTCGGAGGCCGTGGGTCAGAGCGCCTCCCAGGCTGGGGAGAACATTAATAAATATCCGTTGCCTTGAGTAAGAATAACGATGGTCGTTGTTTAGAACCACAACGACAGGCCTTTGTTTAGCACTTACTATACACCAGACCCCACATAAATGCACCTCATAACGACAGGCCTTTATTGAGCACTTACTATACACCAGACCCCACATAAATGCACCTCATAACGACAGGCCTTTATTGAGCACTTACTATACACCAGACCCCACATAAATGCACCTCATAACGACAGGCCTTTATTGAGCACTTACTATACACCAGACCCCACATAAATGCACCTTGTGGGTCTCCAGCTGCAGGGGCGGAACTGCCTGACAAGCGGCTGGGCACTGATTCCCCACTCTGTTCTCACGTGGCCATGCTTCCCGTGGCTGCTCCCAGCCACAGCCTGAGCCGGCAGGGACGCGGGGCAGCCCTGTTTCTGAGAGATGCAGGGTTCCTTTGGAGGGTGACTCCGTGCTTCTGGATTCCTCATCACCTGGTTGAAACTTCCTCAGACGGCCCTGCAGTCTAAGACTTTTCCTGACTCTCCACCCCCGCTCTCCCCCCAACAGGGAGCAGACTGTGCCCAGGCCTGTTGTCTCCACAGCCCTCCTCCAGCTCCCTCTCAATTTCCCTCACACGTGTTCTCCCCAAAAAGTCTCATGCACATTTCATCCTATCTTGGCTCCTGCTTCTAGGAAAATAGGACCTAATGCACACTCTTATCCTTCCCATTTTACAGATGAGAACACTGAGGCCCAGAGATGTCAAGGCATGAGCCCACGGTCACACAGTGAGAGACCATTGAAGACGATTGGACCCGGGATTCCAACACAGGCAGTCAAGATCCAGAGCCCAGGCTCCCAACCACATCCATGCAGATATGCGCTTCTCCTCCATGAGACAAGGCGGAATCCTGGCACAGTTCTGCACCAGGCACGATTCTAATTGCTTTATCTATGACGTCTCATTTGGCCTTATGTTCATTCTTGGAAAGAACTGGAACTATTGTCTCCATCTTACCAATGAAGAATCTGGGGCCCAGAGAGGTTAAGTCACTTGCTTATAGTCACACAGCTAGCAGCTTCCAGAGATGGGCAGGGGGCGGGGAGGGGTTGAACCCCATGTCTGATTCAAGGGCAGCTATGAGAATGTGCCCGGTGAACCTCCAACTACAAGGGGCATAACCCACCCAGGCCCCAGCTGCGGTGCGTGGAAATCCGTGCCATGTTTGTGCCAAGGCCATGCCCCCAGCTGACAACAGGGTGTGGCGGGGGCACTAGGGCAGGCCCACTCTTAGGTGACATGGGGCCTAAGGACTCCCCGACGGCCTTGCTGAACTTGTGTCTAGGAAGCTTCCGCTCACCCCTCCTCACTAGGGTCAGGCTCGGGGCTGCCTGACAGCTCTGCATGTCCCCCAACTCTCCCTGCCTCCCCGCACACAGCATTCCCTCTCATGAAAGCCTCGTCTGTGTAATCCCACTGTGGCATTTTCTCGGAGGATCCTGACTAACAGGTGACAACGTCTCTTTTCCCCTCACGAGTGAGATCACGGGACTCACCCCAAAGTCTAAGGTCTTTTATTTGAGCGTTTCCAGACCGAATCTGGAGAAGGCCAGATTGCTTACCTGATCCTGGGGCTGGAGGTGTGTGTTGCTAGTTCTGGAGGGGCTACAAATGGGGTGACTGTGACTTGCCATGTAAGGGGACAGAGTCACAGACTTCTCATATGGGCGAGTGGCACCCCAGTGTGACTGTGTGTGTGGGACTCCAGCCTCACGCCTTAGCCAGTTCCGGTCATCTGTCTCACCGTGTGGCCTTGGGCAGGGTCGTTTCCCTCTCTGGGCCTCAGCGTACAATGGTCTTGGGGAAGCTCTCTGGCTCCCCATTTGCAAGGATCTAGAGCCCCCTCCGGGGCCCACCCACAGTCCCAAGGCACTGACTCACAGCTTGACGAATGGATCTGAGTAGCCATTGGCGTCCATGGCGGCCAGGTGCACGCAACGTATGATGCCCACGATGAGGCCCCCCTGCTGTGTGCTGTACATGAGGGACACCAGGATCTTGCCGCGCTCCTCTATGTCGCCAATGCGCTCCACCTGCTGCAATAGGAGAAGAGGGCGCGTGAGCCCCGAAGGGGAGCGGGCCAGGCACCTGAATGGGAGCATGAGGGCAGGGCCCTGGGAGGTGGGAGGAGCTGGGCCAGCGCTAGTGCCGTCAGCACCATGGACAGCGGAGCCCCGCCTCCAGGGAGGGCGGATGCTGAAGGCCAAGGGGACTGGTCTGGGCACAGGCCAGCGGTTTTACTTCAACCGCGAGCTAAACCCGTGCCATGGGTAGACTTTGATCCTGGTCAGTGACTGCCCCGACTCTGACCCAGGACTGAGCCTTGACCCTGGCCTTGCTTGATCCCTGATAGAACCCGTTTTCTCACAAATGTGGTCCCTGGGTTTGCACAGAGACCTAACCTGAGGCCACGGGCACCCAGAGCTCAAAGAGCCTCCGGTCCGTCCCCACGCAGGGAGGTGGCAACGCTCCCGTCCTGCAGGAGCACCGCAGGGCCTCTGCCAACGAGGCCGAGGAACTCAAGGTGTCCCTGGTGAGAGTGGATGGGGCTTCCCGGCCTCAGGCTCCAGGTGTGAGGAGCATCCACCTGGACTCATGTCCTAACACCGTGGGCAAGGCAGTTCTCACGTGAACCAACGGGCAGGGGTGTTTGGGAGAAAGAGCAGGGGTGGGGCCAGGGAGGGAAAGAAGAGGGAGGGGCCAGCCCCCGATTGGGGCTTCAACGTCCACTCAGTGCTCACCTCCTCCTCATAGAGGGCCATGCCTCGGGCGGAGCCGGTGGTCCCCGCACGCTTCATCTGAGAAGGAAACAGAAAGGAAATAGAACATCGTCCGTGGGGCTCATCTCCCTAGCAGAAAGGACCGGATGCTCCTCCCCCTCCATTAGCATCCGGAGCCAAGGACAGTATTTCTGAGCTTCTGCGGCATCCAGCTTTCCCCCTTTTAGCTAAAAGCTGCATAGCATGAACCACTGGCAGACGGTGTTAGTGCCTGTGACGCAGGTTGTATTCATAGCCCCATTTCACAGATGAGGACGCTGAGGGTCAGAGTGGTTAAGCCACTTGCCCAAGGTCACCCAGCCAAGAAGTGGCAGAGCGCCCCATACATAAAACCGATAGGATTTGATCTGCTCTGGTGGTGGTGGCACCGGGGTTTTGGGGTCGGGCCACCAGGGGCTTCTTCCCCTGCGGCTCCTAAGGTCCTTTGGGGGACGCTAAGGCTCTAGGGAACACTGTGTGAAAACAGCTGGTTAAAGACAACCTCCCCGCTTTAGAGATGAGGAAAACTGAGGCCCGGGGGGAGGAAGGGACAGCACCGATGTGGCCCCTGCCCTTGGTGCAGCTATGGGGAAAGTTGTGGTGGGAGAACCAAGGGCACAGAGCGAAAGATGATGACCAGCGGAGGTCTGGGGCCACTGCGGCCTCTGTCGGTCCAGCCACTAGGGCCGGCTGCGCCCCTCACAGCAAGACGGGCAGACCCAAGAGCTGGCGACTCAGGCGGCAGCCTGGCCACTGTCCTGGCCACCTGGACTCATTGAGTGCAGGAAGGAAGCGGAAGCCCGAAGAGCCCGCTGTTCCTGGGCAGGGCCCAGAGGAAACGCTGCCCTCCCGGGCTGTCTTCTGAGTTTTATTTGGAGCCTGGCATTCGGTGCACATTCTTCCTTGTGGTTTTCCTCGTTGTGTCTTGTTCCTTCGCCTGCGCCACACAAACACGGCGTGGCGCCCGGATAGTCCATCCTCGGGCCAGCCATCTGGTGGGAGGTTGAGGATCCCCC
>NW_006294609.1:5257885-5258884 GCF_000327345.1 Myotis davidii | reverse complement strand
ATCCCCCTCCCCCAGCCATGGCTCCCCCCCCCCCCCCCGCCTCACCCCCTGTGGGCAGCTGGCCCTCTGCCTGGGAGCTGGCGGCTGCAGGAGACCTGGGCTCTGGCTGGTGGGGAACATAGCCACGGATTCACGGTGTGACCGTGGCAGCTCACTCCCCTCCCTGGGCCCGAGGTGGCCCGAGCGTCGAAAAGGGCAGGCTGGATTATGTCTGAAAGTGCAGATGGCTGGTCCCACCCTGCCTCGCGAAGTCGGGATCTTAGCCAGTGAGGCTCTGGGTTTTAAATCTCCAGTTGGTTCTGAGCCGTCGCCCCACTGGAGAACCTCAAGTTGGTGTTTGTTCTTTCTCAAGAGGCCAGAAGCACATCTAACAAGCAAGTCCTCATGCTTTAGAAGAACTCTCACGGGAATCCTTAAACGCCCCGAGGAGATGGATACTCTAATAACATCCCGTTTTACAGATGAAAAAACAGGGCCCGGGTTCTATGACAAGTGGCAGAGCCAGGATTCCAACCCAGGGACTCTGGGTCCAGAGTCTGTGCTCTCAGCACTGAGCTATCCTGTCCCCTGCTCATCTGCATGGGGCCTTATGCCTTCATGAGTGGCAGGTGGGTTGGCAGTAGGCCTCCTATAAGAACGACAGTTGATCATGCATGAGTGCTCACTATGGACTAGGTTCTGTTCTGATTGTGTCTTTCACACAAGCCTCCCACCAGGCAGGCACTGTTATCATGCCCACTGACAGACGAGAAAAGCTGAGGCTCAGACCCTCGGCGAGGCCAGGGAGCAGGGAGAGGAGCGGACCCGGGCTTTGAACCCAGGCCGGCCCCACTGCCTCAGCACTCTGCCCGCCCCAGTGCCACCAAAGAGGACTCTGCCGGTAGGAGAACTGACGCTAACGCCGGGCTGGTACGAGGCAGAGCCAGGGCCCCACCCTGAGGCTCTGACCTGAAATCTCCACCCCCTCTCAGCAGCTGTACTGAGTGGCACCCTGTGGGC
>NW_006294609.1:5255419-5257639 GCF_000327345.1 Myotis davidii | reverse complement strand
CGCACCCTCAGCGGGAGGCACTCACCGGGATCACGCGCTCTAGGCAGATGTTGAAGTTCTTTCTTTGGTTGGACTTTAGCTTCTTGAGTGAGAATCGGGTCTCACCGATAAACTCGTTGTGGCCAAATTTGTCCTCGTCACAGACAGAGATCCTGCGATCCCCCAAGAAGGTGGGGAGAGAAAAAAAGAGCATATAGTGAGCTCTCACTATGTTCCGAGAGCTGCGATGGATGCTGGCAAAGAATGTGTGATGTGCATAGTGGCACTTTAACTGCCTATTTATTGAGCACAAGGCCAGGTGTGTGTTAAAGACTGAGTACTAGGCCCTGGCCAGGTGGTTTAGTTGGTTGGAGCGTCATCCTATACACCAAAAGATTGTGGGTTTGATCCCTGGTTGGGGCCTGTATGGTAGGCAACTGATCAGCCTCTCTCTCTCTCTCTTTCTCGCTCTCTCTCTCTCTCTCAAATCAATAAGAACATATCCTTGGGTGAAGATTTTTTTAAAAAGACTGAGTACTGTGTTCATGGATGTTTGTTCTATTATAATCTACAGTTTTCTGTATATTTGTAATATTTATGAATGAAAGTATTTTTTAAAAAAAATCTGTAATCAACCCATTCTGTGGAAAACCCTGAAGCAGTTAAAATGACGTAGATCTAAATGTCCCCCATGGCTATGACTCTAAGACACTTCGCTAAGAAAAAAAGAAGGTACCAGATACATAGCATGAAACTGTCCAAGTCGCCAACACTGGTCTGAGTGCCCAGGGTCACGGGAGGAGGAAGCGGACCCCGGCGGTGGGCGGGGACTAACGTAAACGGGGTTACTTCCTCTATCATATTTTACAAGAAGAATGAATTCCCGTGTCACTGATATAACTTAAAACGCAGTGTCAGACAACGTTGTAGAGATAAGATGCATCAACATATGGTTAAAACAGCCTGATTAATAGGACGGTCCATTTTTAAAAGTATGTTTTCATTGATTTTTTTTTTTTAGAGAGCGAGAACGGGAGAGGGAGAGAGAAGTAGAAACATTAATGAGAGAGACTCATGGTCAGCTGCCGCCTGCACACCCGCTACTGGGGAGGGAGCCCACAACCCGGGCAGGTGCCCCAACTGGAAATCAAACCGGCCACTTCTTGGTTCCTGGGTCGATGCTCAGTTGCTGAGCTACACCGGCTGCACATGACGGTCTGTGTTTTAAAGCACTCAATTTCATAAGAAACTTTTGTCCGAAGCTTGTTGGACTAGAGCCCAGAGACGGACAGACAGACACCAGCCTCAGTGGGGAGCCAGCCCCGCAGCCACACCCTTTGGGCTGATTTGGGGGGGCGGGTGGAGGAGTAATTTAGGAGACACCCCCTTTAGGAATGTATAGGGGCCCCAAATGCATGTCTCAGGGAGTGGGGGGCATCTTCAGGCTGATGTCTGCAGCCATCAACAGGGCTGGACACTGAGCCACCCCTCCCTCCACACAGTAGGCTCTCTCTTTGAACTTTCCATTAAGATTAAAAAGCAGTGCCATGGCCGGTGTTGTTCAGTGGTTAGAGTGTCAGTAGGTTTGATATCAGTCAAGGGCATGTACCTCGATTGTGGGTTCTCTCCCAGCCCCCAATCGGGCACATGCAACCAATTGATGTGTCTCTCTCACATTGATGTTTCTCTCCCTTGCTCTCCCTCTCCCTCCCTTCCTCCCTCTCTCTTTCTTTCCCTCCCTCTCTCCCTCCCTCCTTCCCTTTCACTCTCTCTCTCTGAAAAAGCAATGGAAAAAATATATCCTAGGTGAGGATTAAAAGAAGAAAGATCGAGCCCTAGCCTGTTTGGCTCAGTGGATAGAGTGTCAGTCTGCAGACTGAAGAGTCCCAGGTTCGATTCTAGTCAAGGACATGTACCTTGGTCGCGGGCACACCCAGTAGGGAGTGTGCAGGAAGCAACTGATGGATGTTTCTCTCTCATCGATGTTTCTAATTCTCTATTCCTCTCCCCTCCTCTCTGTAAAAATTCAATAAAATATATAATAAAAAATAAACAGTTCCGGCGTGCCCTTTAAAAATATCCAAAAAACAACAAAAAAAAACTCTGAACAATGAAAAAAAAAGGGGAAGAAGAGGTGGAAAAGAAAATGAAAGACAAGAAGATGAAAGAAAAGGCTATTCTGGGACTCTCGGTCAGACAAAATACTTAAGCTGAAACTGGCTTCCTGGGAGCCACCAGGCA
>NW_006294609.1:5230649-5236432 GCF_000327345.1 Myotis davidii | reverse complement strand
ACGCGCGCGCGCACACACACACACACACACACACCCCCCAGATGCCCAGACCCCAAGATGCGAAGAGTTTCACTTATCTGTATTGTTAGAAGTTTCTACCAGAAACACATGTTGTTTTGTAGAAGTAAAAAAAGAAAGAAAGACGCTACGCAGAGAGGTTTTAACACGTGGCCCCACAAGGACCGCACGCGTCTCGATCCGCCAGCCTTGGCCCCCTCTGCCCACCCGGCAGGTACCTGAGCGTCTTCCGCTGCATGTCCTCGTCCGTGATGCCGTGATAGACGAGGGTCTCGTTCCAGATGGGGTTCCGGGTGTTCCGCAGGGTTTTTGTCCGAAGCTTGTTGGACTAGAGCCCAGAGACGGACAGACAGACACCAGCCTCAGTGGGGAGCCAGCCCCGCAGCCACACCCTTTGGGCTGATTTGGGGGGGCGGGTGGAGGAGTAATTTAGGAGACACCCCCTTTAGGAGTATACAGGGGCTCAGGGGCTCCCAAATGTTCATCTCAGGGAGTGGGGGCATCTTCAGGCTGATGTCTGCAGCCATCAACAGGGCTGGACACTGAGCCACCCCTCCCTCCACACAGTAGGCTCTCTCTTTGAACTTTCCATTAAGATTAAAAAGCAGTGCCATGGCCGGTGTTGTTCAGTGGTTAGAGTGTCAGTAGGTTTGATATCAGTCAAGGGCATGAGAGCACTGGCCTGTGGAATGAATGGTCTCGGGTTTGATCATGGTCAAGGACATGTTACCTTGGTTGCAAGCTCTGTTTCTGGTCCCAGTTGGGGTGCATGTGGGAGTCAACCAATGAATGTCTCTCTCTTGCATAAATGTTTCTCTCTCTCTGTTGCTCCCACCCACCCCCCGCCCTTCTCTCTCTCTGAAAAAGCAATGGAAAAAATATATCCTAGGTGAGGATTAAAAGAAGAAAGATCGAGCCCTAGCCTGTTTGGCTCAGTGGATAGAGTGTCAGTCTGCAGATCAAAGGGTCCTGGGTTCGATTCCAGTCAAGGAATCACATACCTCAGTTGCAGGCTCCTCCCCGGCCGGGGCCCAAGTCGGGGCTCGTGCAGGAGGCAACCAATTGATGTGTTTCTCTCACATCAATATTTCTCTCTGTCTTCCCCTCTCACTCCCACTCTTTCTAAAAATTAATGGAAAAATATCCTCAGATGAGGATTAACAAAATAATAAAAATAAATAACTCATTCACTTTTTAGAAAAGAAGGAAGGAAGGAAGGAAGGAAGGAAGGAAGGAAGGAAGGAAGGAAGGAAGGAAGGAAGGAAGGAAGGAAGTTGAGGCATTTTCCTTTGAGGGAAAAATCATTTCTAGGTCAGGGAGGCAGAAATAAGAGTCACCCACTCCTAGGCAGCGAAGGAACGATTTCTGGGGATCCTGGGAGGGTTCCGTAGGTTTCCCCAAATAGCATCCTTCATGCCTGAAATTTGTTAGGGGGCTGGGGGCGGGGGAGGAGGACAAAGTTTTTCACTCTAAGAGAGAGGCTAGAAATGTACTAAACTCAGAAGAGGGGCCTGGTGAGAAATCTAATTCAGACTAACATGACTCACTGGATCCCTTGGCAAAGCAAGTTTGGATTTAGGAGTGAGCGAAGGAGAGAGCCTCAGGAGAAGCAAATGTCGCTGGGGAGTTAGAAGAAGTGGCCAAACACTTCACAGTCTGGCCATGGCCAGATGAGAGACTGTTGTTCCTTGATCTAAACCAAGAAAAAGATTGTGTGTGTGTGTGTATGTGTGTGTATATGTATGTGCATGTGTGTGTATGTGCATGTGCGTGTGTGTGTACGTGTGTGTGTGCGTGTGCGTGTGTCCTCTTTTGTCTGCATTCAATACTTGCAGCAGAGATTTTTAACGTGCAGTTTGCTGAGATCATGCAACCAAGTGCACGGTCACCCTTGTATTTGGCGCATCCACATCAAATGGACCAAGTAAGCCCATCTGAGTGGGTCGAACCCCATGTCCCCTCCGCAGACAAAGCGATGACCAGGGAGCGGCAAGGTGGGAGGGGGCACATTTCTCTCAGGACAGAACATTCTCTCAGGTGCTTAGCCCTGAGATCCAAAGAGAGCGACTCCTTTCCACTGGGGAGCCATGGAAGGTATGTGAGCAGGTGAGGGCATCATGGGGGCATCTGCTTCTCCCCTGGCCTTTGGACGCTCCTGGATTTCAGGTTTCTGGGCTGGAGAGACGGGCAGAGCCCCTGCCCCTTGAGGGAGAATGACTCCTGGCCCACCTCTCACCCCTGGCGAGGACTTGGCCACTCAGGGAGGAGGGGGTTGGGGGCAGCTGGGCTATTTTAGGCTCTGGGCTGGGAACCTTGGGTGCCTGCCAGGGCCCATGTTCTTGGCTCGCCAAGAGGCCCAGGCCATATGGTACCTTGCTGGCTCCCGGCAGGAGGTGCAGCTTAACATAAGGATCAGCCAGGCCGTTGGAGTCCATGGGCTTCAGTCCCTGCAAGAGAAAAGGCAGTGGTGCGAGGGCCTTGGGAGGGCCGGCCACTCTGCTGCTGCAGCCCCTGGGCACAGCCCCTGGCCTCCGTCCCGCCCGTCAGTTCATCCCATGTGCTTCCCCCTCCGAAGAGAGAGAGAAGAAGAGCCCTGGAATTAGGCAGAGAGGGCTTAAAGCCCGGCCATGTCACTTCCTGGCTGTGTGTCCTCCGGCAAGTTTCTTAACCTGTCTGAGCCTCGTTTTCCTCGCAGGTCAAATGGGATGCGGACAGCCCTGCTTCGTGAAGGGGGGAGACATACACACGATTTCACCTGTCAAGTGCCTGGCACATGGAGATGCTCCATCAAGGCTGGATTGTCACTCATCCCCTCCAGGGAGCTGGGCTCTGCCCTTGTAATCAACTGCCTCTGCTCCTGGGAGGCGGCTGCGGTGAAATGACCCTCTGGGACCATCTCCGGGGAACGTTCTTGCCCACAATATGGGCTGTGGCTAATTTCTGCCTTTTTCTCACCACTGTCACTGCCACAGGTAGACAGGGCAACAGAGAGGAGCCCGGTGACCCGTGTCCTCCCCAAGTCCCCGGAGAAGCCAGAGCAGCCGTGTGGTCCCCCCTTGGCCCCTCACCCACCTTGGCCTTGATGATGGTGCAGTGCAGGGAGCTGTTCTCCTGGTCGTAGAGAAGGCTGAACTCCAGGGCACCCAGGGTGGCTGGAGGGGGCAGAGGCAGGAGCCAAGAGAACATTCACTCAGTCATTCAACAAACATTGCCCGAGCGCTGATTACGTGCCCTGTCTGGGCTAAGCATTGAGCCTACAGAGAGAGGAAGGCTCGGTCCCCAAGGCCCGTGGGAGAGCACGGGATGGGGAGGGGACAGCTGGCCTTTCACCAGCTCTGGCCTCTGATGTGCGGCAGCCCCTCCACTCACTGGCCGCGGGAGCTTGGCCAAGTCCCTGAACACCCGGAGCCTCTGTCTTCCTACCTGTGAATCAGGAGCAGTAAAAGCAACTCTTCCCAGGCCCCGTGGGCAGATCCCATGAGCACGTGCTCAGAACACACTTAGAAAAGTGTGCGTATTACGTGATACCCGCTCCTCGTGTGTGTTTAGCACTAACCTGATAATGATTTCCAGTTTACAGAGCACTTTCCCAGGAGGTGCCTCAGTTTACCCTCCTCGGTCCCACCCAGGAGGCAATATTCTGCTTCCCATTTTACAACGAGAAGGGGTGACATCGTGGGCCAAAGCCACGCCACCGCCCACAGCCCTCGGTCCATTTCATCTAAGCGGGTCCAATCTCTCTGCCCAACCGTGAGCTCTTGGGACATATGTGTGTGTCCCTAGGACTTGGGTCTCAGTGGGAGGGACATAAAGCAGGCACTTCATACACCCCTGATTGCATGGATGCAAAAAGAAACATCCAGAAATTTTAAAATGGCTTAAAAAATTGCTCTTTGAAGACACACAGTAGAGAGTTTTGGAACTGTTAAACGCGTAGGTATACCTAGGAGTGGATGCTGGTCACGTGATAATTCCACGATCTACGTGGTGAGGAGCCACCAAACTGGACAAAGCGAATATCGCCGAATTGCACTCTTTACAATGCGTTACACGGTGACTTTGATGTTACAGGTATTTTACCCCAATAAAAAAATAGGATGTTACTATTTTTTAGTAAGTTGATGTCGTGTTGTGAATACGGTAACACAAACTTGGATTTTTATGACTTGGTTAATGCATTTGTCACGGTTGGCATATTGTGCAGCTGGGAGGGTGTAGAGGGCCCTTCCTGGAGCCCTCCATTTCCCTGGGGGGTGACCCTGAAGGGGCTTTTCCCAGACACCCCTGCCCTCAGTGCCACATACTCCCTTCATCCGAATCGTAGCTGTTGGCTTCCTCCTCGTCCTCCTCGGGGGTTGGGGGCTGGCGGGCAGGGGTGGCGACAGGCTGGGGGGCAGCAGCAGACACTTGGGAGTAAGGGCCTGGTGCGTGGCCCGCTCGGTCCTCCCTGGCTCCGACTCCTAGTCGCTCCTCCCAGGGTGGGATGGAGGCCCCTGGGTAGCAGAGGTCACTGGTGGCCACGTCTGCAGGGAGATGGAGAGAGGGCAGGAAAGAGGCAGCTGAGTTCCTGTGTTACAATGGCGGCAGCAACAACTGCTCCAGCATGACCACGAGGGATGAGCACCTACTGTATACCAGGTGCACCAGACTCACCCACAGCCCTGCAACAGAGAATTATGGCCTCCCGCTGACGGGTGACCACATTGTGCCGGTCGCTGGTTCTCAGAATGTTGTCTTTGTCAAAACCACCGAGAGGAGCTTGCAAAATACAGGTTCACGGGCCCCACACAGAATCAGTAGCCCGTGCAGTGGGGCCTTGAAGTCCATGTTTTATAACAAGTCCCACGAGCTTAATCAGATGCAGGCAAAACAGACCTCAAAGGGTACTGATCACTTGTGTGGGCTCTGGAGCCAGGGTAGCCTGGGTCTGCACCTCTGCTGTGTGGTATAGGGCAAATTACTGAATGTCTCTGAGCCTCAGCTTTCTCATCTGTAAAATGGGAATTATAATACCTGAAGTCACTCAAATCATAGTAGCTATTATTTTTTTTTAATATATTTTATTGACTTTTTACAGAGAGGAAGGGAGAGGGATAGTGAGTTAGAAACATTGATGAGAGAGAAACATCGATCAGCTGCCTCCTGCACACCCTCTACTAGGGATGTGCCCACAACCAAGGTACATGCCCTTGATCGGAATCGAACCTGGGACCCTTCAGTCCGCAGGCCAACGCTCTATCCACTGAGCCAAACTGGTTAGGGCAGTAGCTATCATGTTAAAAATTATTGAATACGTATACAAATTTGTGCCTGGTGCATCAGAAAGCAAGAACTACGTTGTAGCCACAGTGATGCGTGTGAGGATGACCAGGCATATATATCACATGTAATAGTCACTGTCACTTAGTGCGGTCTTAAACATTCCCGGCCACGTGCTACGGTTTTATATGTATTAGTCTGTTTAATCCTCATAAGTCACTGAAGTAGGTCCTAGTGTTATTCCCATGTCAGAAATAAGGAAACGGAGGCTCAGGGAAGGTAAGGAACTTGCCCAGGGCCACACAGCTGGGTCGTGAAGGAGCAGGGATTTGAATCCAGGCAGGGTGTACTCTTAGTCACTCGACGTGTGGTCATTGTCTAGGGTTTGGGAATCAGGGTGGGGAGCCTTAGAGCTCATCGGGGAGGTCTCGGGGTGTGGGCTGGGCCATGATCAGGCAGCCCTCTGCTCTCTCGTGGAGAAGTGGGAGAGAAGTGGTCTCTCTAGC
>NW_006294609.1:5221878-5230596 GCF_000327345.1 Myotis davidii | reverse complement strand
CGTCCTGCTGGCCCAGCGCTGGGTCTGCCACCTCCTGGGGGCCCTGAGAGGAGAGGAGAGAGGAGAGATGGAGCAGAGAAGGTGGCATCATTTCAGTGTCCACCCGGTGTCCCCCTCATTTCCTGGGCAGGGACACAGGCCCAGGGGTAACAGGTGATGTGCAGAGGTACCTGGGGCTGCAGGAACAGCCCTACGGAGGATTCTGGGGCCAGGAAGGCCTGGGTTCAAGCCCTAATGTGTCCTTCCTGAGCCTCAGCTTTCTCCTCTCTGAAACAGGATAAGAGCCTGCTCTTCATGTTTCACTGGCTATGAGGCTGATCAACGAATGGAGGAGAATTGTGCCCGAGGTGATGGGCAAGTTTACACTCTGGATCCATCAATGCTGTGGGGTCATTACTGACCCAGTGGATTCTTCACAACTTCAGGGGTGGGGCATGGAATACCCTCAACACCACCTGGAGCCCCCAGGCTTCCCTGGCCTTTCAGTATGACCCCCCGAGGAAGTCTCATTTGAGTGCGACTCTGTCTTTAACGCCTCTTTGAACAAACGCGAACAGGCCCCAGGCTCAGAACCTCCTCAGGCCAGAGGAACGAGAATTTCCTTGCCTTGTTTGATTTTCATTACATTCATTTAGGTCATGACCCTCTGCTGTGGGTTGAACTGTGTTCCCTAAAAGTTCTTCAAGTCCTGACCCCCAGCACCTGTGAGTGAGACCTCGGGTGGAAGAGGGTCTTTGAAGATGGTCAGGTTCAGATGAGGTCACTGGGGCAGGCCTTAATCTATACGGCTGTGTCCTTATCAAAAGGAGAAGTTTGGCCTGGCCGGCGTGGCTCCAGTGGGTGAGCATCCACCATAAACCAGGAGGTCAAGGCTCGATTCCCCGTCAGGGCACATGCCGTGGTTACGGGCTCGATTTCCAGTAGGGGGCGTGCAGGAGGCAGCCGATCCATGGTTCTCTCATTCATGTTCCTCTCTCTCTCCCTCTCACTTCCTCTCTGAAATCAATAGATTATCTGTATAAAAGAGAAGTTTGGACAGAGAGAGACATCCTTAGAAGAAAGATGATGGGAGACACAGGGAGGATGTCATTTAGAAGCCGAGGAATTGCCTGAGGCCCCAGGAGCTAAGAGGAATGAAACAGATCCTCCCTCACAGCCTCAGGAGCTCACCCTGCCAACACTTTGACCTCAGACCTCTGGCCTCCGGAACTGGGAGACCACCCGTTTCTGCTAATTTACACCACCCAGTTGGTGGTGCCCGCACACACTCTCTCTATAGTACGGAACACTGGTTTGCCATTGATGCCATTATCATAGGTTTCTTTTAAAATAACAAAACCCGCACGGCACCAATTAGACATCATTCCCTTTGTCTTTCACGAGCCACATGTGTTCAGATTTCCCCACGTCACTAATCTCCTTGCTCACTATTTCTTCCTGAATCTCCCACAACCCTTTTGGGGACATGAGCTATTTTATTACAGCCCAGTGGCCTTAAATCCCCCTCAAGAGAGTTTGTGATAGCAAGTCCTCAGCTGGGCTTGCAAAGCGAGTCCATTTGAAGAAAGATCGAGAAAGTAAGAGGGTAGGTGGTAGGTGCGTGTGGTAAGAACTACCAGTGAAGTGCCCATGGCTGAAGAGGGGCGATGCTGAGGAATGAGGTGCTGTCCCTTCTTGCATTCAGCTGGATACGATGCTGGCTTGTGCCCCGCCCGCTCCCCAGCCCAGGGATCACTCAGTCTAAGGGTCTTAGAAGAACTTAGGATTTGGCGGTGGCTGCAGCTTTGCAGAGAGCCGGGGCTCTGCCAGCAAGGATGGAGGAATTGGGGTCGCCGCTGACTGACAGGGCAGCCGGGGTGACTGGGCGGGCGGCAAGTACCTGGCTGCCCAGGCTGAGGCGGCGCCTGGCTCGGCGTCGAGGCTGGGGCGGGTCTGGAGGCCTGCACTGAGTTGGCCCGTCTCAAGCCTGTAGGAGGAAGGAAGGGAAACAGCCCATCATGTTGCACGCACACACAGTGGAAGCAGAAAGAATCTGGGACTGGGCAGCCGGCCTAAAGCAAGGCCTTCTGGATTTGAACACAGCCCCCCAACACCCTCAGCTCCTTCAGACCCTCTCTGCCTCTCAGTGGGTTCGCTCTTTCCAATACCCAGACCCCCCCCGGGCAAGTCACCTGGGTGTTGAAAAAGCACAAGTTGTGTAATATCGCTCCCACCTGTACGACCTTGCACAAATGGCCTCTCCTCCCTGGGCCTCAGTCTCCTCGTCTGTTAAATGGGGGTGATAGTAGCTACCGCATAGCATGTGGTGGAGATGTGATGATACAATGCATGCAAAGTGCTCAGAACATGTAGTAAACACTCAACACCTGACAGATGTTGATATTATTGTGTTATTCTTGCAAGAATCTGGTCTATATCTTCACATCGACCTAACTTTGCATCGGAGCATTCTCTTTTATAAGCTGTGTGACTCTGGGCTGGTCACTCCCCCTCTCTGAACTTCAGGAGCTAATGGATAAGGACGAGTTAACATTTATTCAATGCTTACCATGTGCCAGGGACTTTACATATAAGAAGCTTATTTAATCTCTACACCCCATTTTATAAATGGGGAAACTGAGGCCCAGCAAGGTTAAGGAGTTCATGCAATGTCTGTTGGCTGGTTTGTGGCAGAGCCAGGGTTAGAACTCAGGCAGTCAGTCTACAGTCTGCTTGAGATCACCAGATACTGCTCCCCAGATCTCTGCCAAGAGGAACCGAGGTGCTATGCCATGAACCCCCTTTTCAAAAACAGAAGGCCAGAGGTCCGGGAGAGAACTAATCAGAACTAATTCAGCCCATCTAATCAGAGCCAATCTCATGACCTCGCTACAAAGAAATGCAGGCATTAGAGCAAGAAAAGGATATAACCAAACATGTTGGATGTCTGGAGTCCGAATTGTTTTTGAGTCCTTTCTTTCCTCTACTATAGTCTAGAACCAGCATCTGGCATTGAACACGGCACACAGTAGGTGCTCAATAAGCACCGAATGGATACATGAATAAAAACACTCCCCTCCCCATTCTTTCTGATTCTCCTCATCCAGGAAGCCTGCCCGGATTTGCCCCTCTCTCTCACCTGCTGGGCTCCGGCTGGAGTCACCGGCTGCCCCGCCATGGCCATGGCCCCAGCCCTCTGAGTCCCGGCTGGCTGAGCTCATTCGTGCCTCTGAGGCCCTGCGCACAGGAGGCCCGTAGCTTCCTCGGCCAGGCACAGAGGCCAGCTCAGGGCCTGGCTTCTGACCTGGGCCCCTCCTGTCTTCAGCGTCACCTGGAGAGGGAGAACGGTGATGGGAGAACTGGTTTTATTGGTGCAGGAGGGCCACTACTTAAACAGCTCCACAAAGGGGCACACCCTCCACTCCCAAGTGCTCTTTAAAATTAAAACTCTCCCCTCCTCCCCTGCCCTTGGACGCAGCTTTCGTTTATAATCTCACATATTTCCTTTGCCTGCACAAGCCTGTGAACACACACAGGCTGAACACAGGCCGAGCTGGGGCCACTGGCTACATCCTCTTCTAGGGGGGGCTTTGCTCGCTTAATCCAATTCTCCCAGGACTCACCAAGCACACTCCAATCTTAAGCCCCACGCACACCATAGTCCCGAAGATTCTTTGCGTCCTCGCTATCATTTCCGTCACGTGTCTCCCCAAAGATCCTCCTCTGATGGCCCTTCTCTGCCCATTCTATCCTGAATGGGGCCTCCTGTCACTGCCTGCCCCCTTTACCTGCTCCGTGTCTATCCCCAGCACCTATCACTGCCTGATACTATATTACATTTGCATTGGCAGCTGGTCGAGCACCTGTTTCCCCCACTAGAATTTTAGCTGCATGAAGGCGGGGGTCTTCGTCTGTTGCAAACACCACTCTATCTCCAGGGCTTAGAATAGAGTCTGGAACTCCTTCGGTGCCCAGTGAATGTTAAGAGAATATTGAAAGCACATATGGACATAATTGCAAATCCATAAAGGACGCTGACATCATTCCATTTTAAATAATCCCTCCTATAGCGTGGTGTGGATATTTCATAATCCAGTCAACAATTCCCCTACTAACGAACCTCTCCCAGTGCTTTGCTGTTCTAAGTAATGTTGCAACAAATATATCTGTATCTTTTATATGGTACTTGGGTTGCTGTTCCATATAATCCCAGAGAGGGATTGCTGGGTCAAGTGGTATATAATAGTACATTTCCCCATTTCAATAAAGCCTGCCATATTACGTTCCAAAAGGCTGGCGGTGACTTACAGTCTAAACCAACAGTGTAGAGAGCACTCGTCTCCCCACACATTCACCAGCACCGATGTTATTCTAATGACTTTTTAAGCGTCACTATGCAATGCTGGTGATGTTACTTCTCTCCAGTGAAGTGAATGGGGTTACAGCCACTGCATTTCCAGAGCGGTCTGTGCTGTCCAGAGTTTATCTAGTTCATGTCTGTGTATGTGTCTGTGCACAGGTGATGAACATTATCTGTTATCAGTCAGCATTTACTCAGTGCTGCACTCTGCCAAGCACTTGGCATGTAGTGTTTTATTTAATACTCAAACAATCCAGTGAGTTATTAGCCCCATGTTATACGGGGTGGGGCAAAAGTAGGTCTGCAGTTGTTCATGTGAAAAACAGTAAAATAGTTAATAAACTGCGTTTCGCATACTCACAACTGTAAACCTATTTTGCCCCACCCAATAGATGAAGAACAAATTGCAGAGAGGTTAGGACACTTGCCCAAGCTCACAGGGCTGGTAAGTGGCAGAGCTGGAATTCAGATTCTGGTCCTCTTGCCCTCAGATGCCCAGATATTTTCATTTTTAATTAAAAAAATATTTTGCCCTAACCAGTTTGGCTCAGTGGATAGAGCGTCAGCCTGCGGACTAAGGAGTCCCAGGTTTGATTCCAGTCAAGGGCATGTACCTTGGTTGCGGGCACATCCCCAGTGGGGGGCGTGCAGGAGGCAGCTGATCGATGTTTCTCTCTCGTCGATGTTTCTAACTCTCTATCCCTCTCCCTTCCTCTCTGTAAAAAAATCAATAAAATATATTTTAAAAAAATATTTTTATTGATTTCAGAGAGGAAAGGACAGAGAAATAGAAACATCAATGATGAGAGAGAATCATTGATCAGCCGTCTACTGCACACCCCTATTGGGGATCGAGCCCACAATTTGGACATGTGCCCTGACTGGGAATCGAACCGTGATCTTATGGTTCATAGATGGGTACTCAACCACTGAGCCACACCGGCCAGGCATATGTCCATGATCTTGACAGTTATGCTCTACAATCTTCTCGACCTAGAGGAGAAGTGCTTAATCAGGAAGAAGGATGCTCTATTGGTAGAAACCGGGGCTCCTCAGGATGCAGTGACGATGGACAATTTGGTACATCTCTGCAAGGGATACAAATTGCTTCCTTTGTCAGGAAGTATGTGCTGATGCCTTTTGAGTGCCAGACACAGTCCCAGGTACATGAAGAAGTTATCTTATAGGAGACATACTCAGGCACTTGGATTTTTGAGACCTTCCTTCCGGAAGCACTGCTTGCACGCAACTGCAGAGTTGTCATCCAGACCCGAAATGATCACTTAGTGTTAATTGGAATTATTGCAAGGACTCTCTCTGATCAGTCCCAGTGGCCTCATCCAAGTAATGTGTTTTTATTGTGGTTGCCTTTGTTCTTTGTATTGTTTTTGCCTCTCTCTTTTAATCATCATTTTAGTAATTAATAATAATACTTGGATGATAGTGATAGTATCCATAGTAGTGGTAATTTTCTTTCACTAATTTCCTTCCTATTCAACTTTCTGTTTTAATTATTCCAATTTCAGATTTGCTGATGGTGGATATAAGAAATATCAGGGGTGAGGAAGGCCTTCTCAGCAAGCCCCAGATGCCCCCAGGCTCCAGTGTGTAGTTTGGTTGTGAGAATTTCTCTTTGTTTCTAATTTTAATTTCCACCTCTGCTGTACCTCTAAGTACTCCATCAAAAATGCCTGACATTTATTGAGGAGTTTTCTGTGCTACCTTCTTCATAAAGGTTCATGGTGAGCTGTGAAGGGGACATAGGATTTCCAGATCCAAACCCAGAGGCTGTCTGTCCATCAACTGGGTAGAAGCACAGACATGTCAGGACAGTCTCAGGTAGACCAGTTAGCCGAGAGCTGTCCTTGGTCCTGAAAGGATAAATCGTTTTGTCCTACCTTGAGTTGGAGCCCGGACCGCGTGCTTGGGTTCGGGGGTAGGCTGCTCTGGGACAGCGGGCTCACTGTCAGGCTGTTTGGGCTTGGTCTTCATTATGGGCATGGGCTGTGGGAGGACCTGTTTGGGGAAGCCCTTGAAGAACCAGGCTCCAGAACGCTTCCACACCTTGGGGAGGAGAGGGAGAGGATGGTGACATGGCAGCCAAATATACTGCTCCTGCCTTCATGAGTGCCAATTTTTAACTTTGGTCCCCTCCCTACGCACATGGACACAAGAGCCAGCACACTGTTCTCACCAGTGTGCAACCTTTCACAATTTCTATTTAATTCCCACAATATCCCTGACCACTCAACAGAGAGGGCTTGAGTAGACCCATTTTCTTGATGGAGAAAGTTGGACATCATGAGGGTATGAGCTCATGCACATCATGAGAGTGCAAGGGCAAAGACTGGACACTGAGTCTTCCAGCTCTTAAATGTGGTGTGCTGCTCCCTATTACTAGGAAAGGAAAAGTCACAGAACTAGAAGGGAAAAGAAATTCACTCAAACACTCAGGGACTGTTCTGCCAGAGTCCACAGCTGAGCTGGTTCCTTTTATACCAAACCCTTAAGACACATCCCTGCCTAGGTTTTCCAGCCCTCACCTGCTACCCTGTTTCCCTGGCTCTAGAAAGGAAGGGGGAACTGGATAAAAAGGAAGGGTGCTCTAGGAGCAAGAAAGGACACGTCTACTCACCTCCCGCTGCTCGATGCAGATTTTGCAGAGCCACACAGGATGCGGGCGGTTGTTGGAGGTCTCTACCCCGCATTTGGTGCAGACATTCTGGGGACAAAATAGAGGCCAGTGTACACTCAGATGTGCCAGGTGCTCATGATCAGGGGAGGTGGTGATGGAAGCCCATTGCAAAGAGCTAGAACTTTCCTTCTCTCACCTCCTCTCCATGACCAGGGCCAATTAGAATAAAGTTCCAACTTGAGTCTTAATTTCCAATACCAAGAACTGGAGTCATTCTCCAGCACTGGATAAAGAAATTCTCCAGGAGTCCCTGTGGGGCCCGAGTTTTCAGCATCCATACAGGGGAGATGACTGAGAGGATTTTCAAAGAGGAAAGGCCAGGTATCTACATGGCTTACTAATGTATTTCTTCTCCTTTCCCAAGCGAATCTGAGACAACCTAGGCTACAACTACAGATTCAAATCTTCAAGGAGAAGGAAGTTATGTGAGGAAATGCCACGACTGTGTGATGGGACATTTATATTTTTGGCTGTTTCCTGGCAGTCAAGGCAAATAGGAAGGCCTGATGGGTCACCGAATTCTCACTCTTGGCTGACTGCAGCGGACAACATTTTTGGAATAGATCCACTTCCCTCAATATTCCATCTAAACGCTAAATGGGACCCCAAGCAGGAGATGCCAAGGGACTCTATGGGTGTTTCCAGGTGGCTCATTCTCTTAAGTTTCTAAGACCCAAGGGCAGTTCTGTCTGTGTCCTGGAATTGTCAAAGTGCAGAAAACTGAGGAGAGGGTACAGGGTGGGGGAATACGAGGAGACCCCCCCACTTCAAGAATAAAGGCTCTTGAAGCCCAGTGGTCTTAACTGGGCTGGAGAGTGGCTTTCTAAGTCACTTGTACTATAACCAGGTTAAGAGAATGCTGGGTTAGCCTTCCACGTACACACATGTGTAGACCTGCGTCCATCATGCTCTTCAACCTGACATGTAACTTGCTAAGCCACAACCAGGACACTTGCACGCTCAACCTTAGCTCATGTCCTACCTCAAGCTCCCAAGTTCATCCTGGATGGGCCTGAGCTCCGAGGGGACAGAAGGGTCACAGTGAGTTTCAGGGGAGGAACCAGGATCAGGGTTACCTCGGGAGACAGCTGGATGTGAGAGCATCCCAGAAGGAATCATATTCTGGCAACTACCCTTCAGGATCCAAGACCCAGGGTCCCCCAAGGTTTGATCCCAGGCCTACCCCCTCTGCATGTAATGAACAGGGATGCAGGGAAGAGAAGAGGAGGGCGATGGTACCTTCTTACAGTCCTCGCACACTACGCAGGCAGAGCCCAGCATCCCCAGCTGTTCCCCACACAGGATGCAGCGGTTCACCCCATCCCCAGCCACGTTCTTCCTCATGTTCTCCAGACGGTCCACCAGGCGCCTGGAAGCAGAGACAGGGTACTAAGGACCTTACAGAACCAGGGACCACCTGCATCTCCCTCAGTATCAGGCTGAGGGTCTAATTCTTCTCTGAGTCATGGGCTCTTAAGTATCTGATGAAGACTGCTGGAACCTCCCTAAGAATCAAGCACATGAAATCTGATGCATTTTCAGAAAATCACAGCACCCCTCCCATTTCCCCCAAAGCCCATCTAGGCTACTGACTTCAGATTAAGACTCTCCTAGTCCTTTCTACCTCATGTCCCCTCTGCTAGGAAACTGCTTACTGAGCTCCAGAGCTGTTCATACTTGTCTA
>NW_006294609.1:5200886-5221835 GCF_000327345.1 Myotis davidii | reverse complement strand
ATGGATGTCTTCACAGGCATCTCAGATTCTCACATTCATCTGGCCACCATCTTGGCAGCTCCCTGTTCCCACCCCCATCCCCAGCAAACATTTCCTTATTCTCCAAAACTGGCACCACCATCCCCCTGGCTTGCTCAAACCCGGATCTGGGGGGCACCCTTTACCCCCTCCTCCCATGATATTCAGTGAGCCAATCCAAACTCTCAGTGGCGAAGAGCAGGCCTACCTGCATGGGCGGGCTGGTTCTGTTTGCCTGCTCAATGTCTCCATATGAAGTGCCCAATTGTAAGTGCCTGTCACTCTCTAGTCATGTGGACATCGTAAATGCCTGTCACTCTCTACTCATGTGTTTACATGCCCGATTAACTTGACAATTGCCCCTCACGTCTCACATCCAGGAGACACATCCATCACCAGGCTGCGTGCTGAAGGGGGGCTGTTGGTTACTCAGTAAAGTCGGTGGGTACCTCCCATTTCCAAGGATGCTCCCAGAGGCACCAGAAAGGGTAGGTCCCCTCCTCTGGGCCCCAATGGATGACCTCTGGAGGGGGTGGGACGTGGATTCTCAACTTGGTCTGACCTTGCCATCCAAATGGCTCTAGGTGAGCTGCTCATTAATTTGACAAATATTCATGGAGCACCTACCACCTGCCAAGTAAATAGTGAGGATCCAAAAGGAAGCAAAAACAGATGAGGTCCCTGCCCTCATGGAGTTGGGATTCTAGTGAGGGACTCAGATGTCATTTAAATAATCACACAAGCCATGATAATTAGACTCCTAGTGGGTTGTCTGAAGGACAAGTCTGAGTAGCAGTGAGAACTCATAAGAGAGGGATCTGAGAAGTCAGGATGGGGCCTCAGAGGAAGTGACCTTGAGTTGAGACCTGAGGATAAAGAGGAGCTGACCCGGTTAAGAGGGCGAGGAAGAGCCCTGGAAGAAGAGGGAACAGCATGTGCAAAGGACCCAAGAGATGCTCAGCATGCCTGGTGGGCTGGGTGGTGGGAGATGAGGCTGCAGAGATGTGCAGGGGCCCATCCGTGCAGTGTCTTGAGTCTCAGAGTGATGGGAAAGCATTTAAAAGCTTTGAATGGAGGCGACTCAACTTCCCTGGGTTTGAGACAACACATGGACATAAGAATGGAGCCCTTGGGAGGCTCAGAGCAGGAAGAGTTTCAGACACCATGGTGGTTCCATGTAGAATGAAGCAGGCAGGTCCCTAGACTTCATCTACACATGAGCTGGACCAGGTCTCTTGAAACTCCAAAGCTGTCCCAAATGGGTCTGACTCAGTAGTGGTAGAAGAGTACACTAGCTGGAGGGCCACCAAATGCCACCGCATGCTCCCGGGTTTCAAGGAGTCGCTCTGTATATTAGTCTCTTATGGCTGCTGTAACAAGTTACCACACTAAGTGGCTTAAAACAACAGATTTTAGGTATATACTAAAGGCCTGGTGCATGAATTCGTGCACTGGTGGGGTCCCTCGGCCAGGGGAGGGACTGAGGGAGGTTGGCCCAGCAGCAAGCTAACCAACAGCGAGTAATTGGGCTCCGTCATATTTATCTATCTATCTATATATATATATATATGACCTTCACAGTCCTGAAGCTCAGATGCCTGGGCCAAAGTCAGGGCCTTGGCAGGGCTGTTCTGGGTTCAGGGTGCAGGTGAACCAGATTCAGGGCTGTTAGGGCCCCAGCAGCAAGGCAGCAAGGTCTGGGTCAGTGCATATCATAGCTATTGGCCGGTCGTTCCGGTCATTAGGTTGTAATGGTCACTTATGCTTTATATATATATATATATGACCTTCACAGTCCTGAAGCTCAGATGCCTGGGCCAAAGTCAGGGCCTTGGCAGGGCTGCATTCCTACTGGAAGCTCTAGGGGAGGATCATCACCTTGCCGCTTCCAGTTTCTAGAAGCTTCCTGCATTCCTTGGCTTGTGACCCCTTCCTCCATCTTCAAGCCAACAGTGTAACATTTTCCAATCGTCCTATGATGCTGGCACTCCTGCCTCTGTCTTACAAGGACCCGTGTGATTACCTGGGGCTCACTGGTCATCTAGATGACCTCCTCATCTCAGAATCCCTAAATTAATTACCTCTGTGACGTCCCTTTAGCCAGGTCAGGTCACATATTCCCAGGCTGCAGGGATTAGGATGTGGGCACCTTTGGGGGGTTCATTACTCTGTCTACCATCCTCATGCCCCGGCCCCATCTGCCACCCAGGTTCTATTTCCGCCTGATGAGGCCTGAATGAAACGCCAGCCCTCCTTTCCAGCGCGAGGTCTGGGCGATTCCTCCCTGCCTGGCTGTGGATGTCAGACAAGCCAGGCTTTGGACTCTGATGGGTGCTCAACCCCGGGGAAGTGTGGACTCCCTACACACATGCACCAGACATTCACACCTACACACACACACACACACACACACACACACACTCAGATGTTAGAAATAGGAGGCAGCTATGATGCAGGCATTGGATGCCAGCTCTGGAGCGAGCTTGTTTGCGTCTGCCTTTGAACTTTGCTACTTCCTGGCTCTGTGACCCCAAGAAAGTTGCTTAGCCTTTCTGAGGCTTTATTTTTCATCTGTAAATTGGGGAAAACAAAGTCCTTACCTCCTAGGATTGCTGCAAAGGCAAAATGAGAGTGTTTGTAAAATGCCCGGAACATGTTAACTACTCAGTAACGGTTGCTGCTAATTATTTCTTCTGGAAATTTGTGGCTTTTATGACTCCCTGTACTAGCATTTTTTTCTATGTAGCCAGGGTGCTATAATCTAGCCAGGAAATCTGTCTTTCTAAAGCTTTTAAAGGGGCTGCGGTAACTAGAAGTTGACGGGACTCACGTGCCCATCTCTAAATATACATACAAGATGGTGCTTGTATCCACATGTGAGTACATAGGCCCACAGGCACACCTGTAGAGGCACATGTCCATGTGCACTTGTGTGCACACACATGCGTGTGCACAGTCAGCACCAACGTACAGACCACACTTTCCCATGCAGGGCTGTGCATACCCTGGCCTGGCAGGGCGCCCAGGCCCAGGGGCTGCCTTCCCCACACGAGGACAGAAGCCAACTGCAGGACCGATGGCGTGTGTCAGCTCACTCTCCCCGGAAAGGCCCAAGCAGCCTGGGAAACACGCAGGCAGCTGCTTCGAGCCCTCAGCCCAGCGCTGCTGCAGCGCCTTGCTGAACGGGGAGGGAAGCTAATGATGTGCAACTGCGCCGGGAAGGAGGCCCCACGCGGAGCACTGCGGAGCTCAGGAAGGCACCCCGCCTGGCACGGTGTGGTGCCAGGGGCCTGGGTACCGATTCCTCAGTCGGAGAGGGAAATAGCGAAAAGCTGGGTTCCACTGCTGATGGAACCACAGGAGCAGCTGCGAAAAGCTGGGTTCCACTGCTGATGGAATCGCAGGAGCAGCTGCGATTCGAGCAGCAGTTAAACATTACACAGCGATTCCTAAAAATGCGGCAAAGTGGGAGAGTGTGTGCCATGCTGTGAGAGAGAGAGAGAGAGGGAGAGAAAGAGAGAGACGCACACCCTCAATTCCAGAATCATGCTGCTTTCGCTCTCACCCTAATTGCCAAGTGGGGAGACATTACCGGTAACTTTATTAAATGTGGCATTTTCTGAAGTTAAGATCAGGCCATCTGCTGAGGACGGAGACGGGATTTAGAAACAGGAGGCAGCTGTGGCTGTTCTGGCCAGCGCTGCCTGAGAGCCCGGAGCAGGGCCTCTTGGGAACCTGTCCTGAAATGGCCGAGCCACTCTGTCAGGAAGCCATGCGGCGGTTATGCGGGCTGCGTGCATCTCAGACTCATTAATTCTCACGGTTGTTTATGACTGTCGTCACCTGGGGAGCCATAGAGCCCCATCCCTCCCCTTGATGGATGGGTGAATGGGATTCCTGCCCGCACCGCAGCACTTTGGGGAGGAGGGTCACCCCAACTCGGAGTTGGAGACACGGGAGCTAATGTGGTCACTGCCAGGCAAGGTGCTGGGTCATTACAAACCCGGGAACAGAACAGTAACCAGGTGCGGCGCTGAGCACTGTGCGTGCAGTGTTCTCCTTAAGTCATCTGCAGCCTGTGGGCCCAGCTCTATTATTCACTCCCATTTCACAGGTGGGGAAACCAAGGCACACAGGGGGAGCTGCCTACCCGAGGGCACTCAGCCGCCAGTGGCGGAGGTGGGATTGGAGGCAAGGTCTAGCTGCCAGATGCTGTTACCCTTGGTTCTGTTTCAGTTGCTTATGGCTGGGGCCCTTGCTAACCCTTCCACCTGCCCCGAGGGAATATCCGAGACACCCTCTAAATCAGCGGTTCTCAACCTGTGGGTAGCGACCCCTTTGGCGGTCGAGCGACCCTTTCACAGGGGTCACCTAAGACCATCCTGCATATCAGATATTTACATTATGATTCATAACAGTAGCAACATGACAGTTATGCAGTTGCAACGAAAATAATTTTATGGTTGGGTCACAACATGAGGAACTGTATTTAAAGGGCCAGAAGGTTGAGAACCACTGCTCTAAATGATCGTCTTCCCTACATCCCTGAAGTCATTTGTCAATGGCCTCCCCTCTCTGCACCCAAAAGGCAATGGGAGAAAGTGGAGAGACAGATTCAGGTTCACGCCTGGTTTGGCCATGGAAAGGCTGTGTGCCCCTGGGCAAGTGTCCTAACCTCACTGGGCTTGTTTTCTCGCTGTAAAGCAGAGACCATAGTCTGTCTTTAAGTGAAGACATGAAGATGAAAGGAAATACAGTGGGGCCTTGACTTACAAGTGTCCCGACTAGAGTTTTTCGAGATACGAGCCGTCTCTCGATTGATTTTTTGCTTTGAGTTGCGAGCTAAAATTCGGGTTACGATACCCCACTGCTAGTTGGCACAGCGAACGTCACAGTGAACGCCACATCAGCCCAGCATCACGTCTCACTGTAATGGTGAAAATTGATTTGACATACGAGTAATTTGAGTTACGAGCTCCGTCACGGAACGAATTAAACTCGTAAGTCAAGGCCCCACTGTATAACACATTTACAAGTTCCTAGCACAGTGTTGGGCAGCGAGTATTTGCCTGGCCTTTCTGTAGGGCAGCGGAGTAAGACTTAACTCTAGAGCCGGCCAGCCTGCGCTTGTAATTGCTTATTAACTGGATGACTCTGGGCAGGCTGCTGAACTTCCCTGTGCGTCAGTTTCCCCCTCTATAAAATGGGAATAACAGGATAGCCTACTACATAGGGTTGCTGTGAGGATGACAGAAATGAATCTACCTAAAGCTTTGCGCATGTGAACTAGGATCATGGTATGTGGTGGAGGGTTGCAGGGAAATCCCAAGTTTGCTTCTCCCTTTTTTGTGAACCTAACATAAGGGCCAGAGCGGTGGTTCTCAAAGGGGGTGCTGTTGCCCCCCAGAGGGCAGGTGGCACGGTCTGCAGACAGTTTTGGTTGTTGTATCTGGTTGGGGGAGGGGGGGTTACTACAGGCATCTGGTGGATGAAGGTCAGGGATGTTGCTAAAAAATCTACAATGCACAGAACAGTCCACCATAAAGAATGATCTGTCCCCACATGTCAATCGTGCCGAGGTAGAAGGAGCCTGGAGGCCGCACGGTCCAACCTCGCACCGTGAGACTCAAGTGGTTCCATGAGAGGCTTGGACAGTTGGGTCGAGGGTTCATTGAACACATGCTCCCTCTTACGCCAGACACTGACTCATGACGGAATTCAGAAGATTTCCGCTTTCTTGCACAAACAGAGTCCGTACAGGCTGTGGCACATGAGAAGGCATTGGCCCAATCCCTGAGGAAGCAGAGGGGCTGCTCAGCAGTTTCAACATTGGGGCTCAGAGTCCCCCCAAACCTGGCGTGACCTACGAATATTCCTTCTTAAAAATGCACAGAGACACATGCATCAATGTGTCTAAAATACCCGCCAGGACCCCTGAAACCTACCCACAGAAGGCCTGACTCCAGGTCAAAAAAGTGGGGAGTTCTTCCTTTAGAAAGAGGAGAGAGTGACCTGGCTGCTGGTCGGCTTGTCAAATCGCAGGAATGACGCCTACCTAATAAGCACTATTACTCACTTCTCCCGCTGTGCACATTTTGGAAAAATTCTGTGCCAGAAATACAGGGGATGATGGGACAGAGATGGAGAGGTGATAGGAACCCAGCAGATCCTGTCAACAACAGGTTGTGTCTCTCTGACTGCCTCTTCCATCACAGCATCTGGACAACCAAGGTTAATGACAAATCCTAATTACTTTTTTGGGGCCCATCTGTTTACGGATGGTGACCTCGAATGGAAGCCACCCGGCTGCCTGTCCCATCACAGGCAGGATCTGTGAGCAAATGCCTTTGAGAGGCTCCGGGCAGAAAGAAATATGATAAGGATGCAGAGGGTCCTACCATGGAGGGTGGGGGGAGGGGGAGGGAAGTTTTTTAAACCAAAAATTGCAGACACAAATTTTCCCAAGCAAATGTTTCATTCCAGCCTTAATACACATAAAAGTCCTGCGGACACCTCATGGGTGTGTGTCCAACTCACAAAGCCCCTTTGCACACTCAGGAGAAGTCCTCAGTGTCCATGCAGCCTGGCACCTCTGGCCACAGCTGATTGGATGAGGGGTGGGCACTCAGAGTGAGCTGAGCCAATCAGAGTTCCTTCCCTGGGAATTTGGAGTTCGGACTAAGAAAAGCTATAACCACTCGGGAGGTATCGCATGGCTATATTTTCTACCATGAGAGATGAGAAGCAGACCTTTCATGAGGTGAGGCTGTGTTCCTGTCCTCAAATCCCTAGAAATAGCTCTGAATCCTTACATTGAAATTTCCCTTGTTGTATAATGTGGTGGAGTCTCCCAAAGTGGCCACCATTAATGCCTTCCTATGGAGGCATAAGTCATTCTTCCACAAGCAGATGGGACCCATTTCCCTTCTCCAATAGCATATGGTTGACTAATACCCTACTAGTTTCAGACCCGGCTGTTAAGAACCCTGGATCTCTTGGGATGCACCTCCCATGTAAAGGAGCTCAGGCCAGACTATCAAACAAGGAACGAAAGGGACCACATAGAGCACACGTGGGCATGGACGTGGGCGTGAAGCTTCCTTGGACCTTCCAGCCCATCCCAGCCACCAGCCAAACGCAGCCGTGTCAGCAATCCCAGCCCATGCCATGTGGAGCAGAAAACCTGCCCAGCAGAGCCATGCCTGAATTCTTCAACTACAGAATTGTCAAAAATAACATACGGTTGTTGCTTTAAGTCACTAGAGTTAGGGTGCTTTGTTAATGTAGCCATAGATAACTTGAACCACCTTGCTGGAATTAATTTCCCTTCTGGCAAGCAAGCCAAGTGTCCTAACGAATATAGAAAGCCTGTAGCAGGCAGGGCGTGCAAAATAAACTCTGTTGTCCCACTTAGCTGTTGAATAAGGGGTGTGGGGGCACGATGAGGTGGTTATGAGTTTCCCCTCTTCTGGCCATCATCTCCCCTCTGGGGGCACTGATGACAGCAGAGCTGGGTTGTGGGCTGAGTGGTGACCAAAGGTTTAGACACCCCGTTGGGCAGAAGCAAAGGGGCTTCTAGAAGAGAACCAGCTCTGATCTGCTGGGGTGCCTGACTCTAGCAAAGCTGCCCCGGGAAGACAGCACCTCCTGGGAGGCCCGAGGGCGAGTCTCCCTGGAACTCTCAGAGCCACAGGAGCAGGAGACCAGCTATGGATGCACAAACAGGTCAATAAGACCTGAAAGGCATAGGGCCAGCATAGGAGGAGCTGCGGCTTCTAGCTCCCAACGTGTCCCCTTCAGACCCGAGCCTTTCAAACGTCCATGCACCGCAGTCTAGAAATTTTGGGCCAGAACTTCAGGAAAGACACCTAACAGCTAAGAGCATACTTCTGAGGACCAGCCCAGCAGGACGTACGTCTTCACTCCACGTGACCTTAGGGAGGGACCTGACCTCACTAGCAACATGGGGATAATAATAATAGCATCTACTTGACAAGGTTGAGAAAAGCAGTTCAAGGGTCAATCCATATGACGTTTTGTTATTGTTGTTGTTGTTATATATATATATATATATATATAGAGAGAGAGAGAGAGAGAGAGAGAGAGATCTATATATATATATGTATGTATAGATATATATAGATGTATATGTATTTGTTGATTTCAGAGAGGAAGGGAGAGGGAGATAGGAACATCAGTGATGAGAGAGAATCGTTGGTCGGCTGCCTCCTGCACGCCCCTCACTAGGGATAGAGTCCACAACCTGGGCATGTGCCCTGACCGGGAATGGAACCATAACCTCCTAGTTCAAAGGTCAACGCTCAACCACAAGGCCACACTGGCCGGGCCATATGACGTTTTGAGGCTCAGGGTTTGGCACATAGTAAGTGCTCGATAAATGGCACCCAGGATGGTGATGATTTGTTATGTGTATCAACAGTGACTTCACACCTCTGTAGATGGCTTTCACTCAGGTAACAGGAAGAGGACTCAGCACAGAGAGATGGGTGTCTGGACCCAGAATGGGGCACAGAAACAGCTGCTATTCTAACAGTTAGAAGGAGTTCACTCGCTCAGAGGAGCAGGTAACCCCAGGGTCCAGGGGACTCCAGCAAACACCCCAACACGTAGTCTGATCAGGAGGGTCCTGAGAGTCAGACTGACCACTTCACTGCGGGTGGAGAAGTTGAGGCTCCCAAAGCTTATTCACTGGGAACCTCAGGTTCTGAAGTGGGGGCCCCAGTGGCACCCCGGTTTCAGCCTCACTCCGCATCTGACGTATCGCTTTGCTTTTATCTGGCTCCTCTCTGATCCTCTCCCAGGGAAGCGTGGGAAGAACTGGAACGAGGGCAGGTTCGAGCTCTTCAGACACAAATAGCACTGGGCTTGCCTCTGGCGATGCTTCTAAGGAGGTCTTGCTGCTGGAAACAGCCGCAGCCAGAATCCCTGCCCCAACTGCCGCCCCCACCCGGGTGAAAACACAGCGTCTCAGCAAAGGGAGGATCGGCCACCGAAGGCTCGGCCCAGCTTCCCTGGGAGCCTCCCCGATCTCCCTCCACGGAAGCCGGCTGCTGGAATTCCAGGGCTTGCCAAGCAGGAGTCTCGGGGCATAAATTCTAGAACAGAGGCCTCGGCCAGTGACCAAACCTGAGCTTCCACAGAAAGTTCATTGATAAACGATTGCCGCCATTTAATGAGCTCTGCCCCAGGCAGTGCGTGAATCCGTCGCATGTTATACCCTCGCTGAGAAGGATATAGCATGTGCTCATGTTATCCCCACTTTGCAGAGGAGGAAACCGAGGCATGAGGAGGTAAATGGCTTCCTTACGGTCACACAGGGGTCAGTGGTAGGCCTGGGATTTGGACCCAGGTCTTTGACTTTAGGGCCCTAGTGGTTAACCACTGTGCTACTCCATCCTGTCACCAGGTGAGTTAAGGCAAATCACCAGACATGGAGGACAGGCAGGCAACCCATCTACCCTGTCCTAGGATGTTCAAGCTAACACCTTCTCAGGCCACAGAGACACTACCCACACCTCAACTTTTACCACCAGAGTCAGACCAATGGCCATGTTCATATGAGATGGGCATCACAGCTGATTGGACGAGAGAGAGCACCTGACATAAAGCAGCCAATCAGAGTGCCTTCCCTGGGAATTTGGACCCTAAACTACAGGATTCTAAACCCTCCAGCCTCTTGGCCACAGGGGATGGCGAGGGAAATTAGGAGGCAGCACTGTCTGGCATATTCGCTCATTCCCTCAACAAATATTTTCGTGCACACTGATTATGTACCAGGCTCTGGAGATTCAGTGGTGAACAAAACAGGCAAGCATCTCTACCCTTGGGAACCTTATCTAACAGAGAGAGATAAACAATCGTCAAAGTAAATATGTAAATATAAAATATGTTAGCTGGTGCTAAGTGCTATTCAGGAAAAAGGCTGAGAGGAATTCTTGCTTCCAAAGGTTTATCCTTAACACACATATCCCCCTTCCCACAAGGCACAGGCCCACAATCTCCTTCCTCCCCATCAGAAAAACCCCATTCCCCCTCTGGAATAGCTCCCTCCCCAGATAAGTGCCTCCCCACCCTCCTCCTCCAGCCCTCCAACCTCATGTGAGATTCCAGTTCTGCCTGGGTGGGTGGCCTGGTGGGTCACAGACGGCAAGGCGCAAAGGCAGCCCCCCTCCAGCCCAGCGCCCCGCCCTGAGCAGCGCAGCCTCCAGGCCCCGCCTCCAGGACCGTGGAATGGATGGAAGTGTCAGGCCTCACCCGATCCGCGCCTGCTCCATCTCTTCCATTTTCTCGGCCCGGGCGATCACCCTGTTGATAATTTCCTTCTCCTCATCTGTCAGCTCTTCCTGCTTCCTCTGTCTGTCGGGCTGACCACTGGGATGGACGGACCAGCCCGCCTGGAGCCTGAAAGGTAATTTGGGAAGGCGTGAGGCTGGACAAGAAACCCAGTGGGCATGTGGAGTTGTGGTTAGACCCCAGGCCCTGGGGTCGGGTAAACCCCCAGTTCACATCTTTGCCAAGAAACTCCCTGGCTGGGAGACTCTGGGCTAAAGAATCGTCTCTCTCAGAGCCTCAGTTTGCTCATCAGTACAATGGGTTTAGTCTCATTATGGGCTTAGCACACATTTGCAGGAAGCTCACGGAAACCTGGAGGACAAGGGTGTTCTCAGGAGAAGATTCCAGAGCAGCAGACCAACAACAGAAAGTGTACAGGAGCCAATTCTGGGAGGGCAGTCAGAAGCCCTGGGCTCCAGGTAGACCCCAGCCCCTGCCTGGCACAAAGATGTTGGGTTCGAGCTACAGATTTAAAAAATAACGCATTTACAGCAGTTGCCAATGAGGCTTATAAAAATCCCCTGATTTCACATAAACATCCAGATTTCCAGCCTCAGAAGCTCCCGGAGCAGGTTGAGTTTCATCCTGTGTTCTTCTTGGCTTTTCTAAACAAGCAAACACGGACTTCGCACCTCCTGGGCACCACACTGCCTCACTCAATCCTCTCATCATCCCTACAAGACTGGGACTCTCATACATTTACTGGCGAGGAGACGCAGATATGGAGAAATTAGACCATTTCCCCCACATTGCATGGCCAGGAAGTGGCGGAGGTGAGATTCGAACCTGGGCCGCCTGTGCACTTAACCTCCACAGTACGAAGGGGACTGAGTGCCCACCCGCGCGGCCCCAGTGACGGTGCAGAGGACCAGAGGCTGCTGATGGGGAGCCGAGGTCTATGGCACATTATGATCATCTCCACGGATGACACGCTCCACGCCCCCGGACACTGGGGCGCATCACCCGAGTGGAATGCAGGGTTAAACACTAGGAATTGCTGGTCCCTGTTGTGGTGGTGGTGGTGGGGGGGGACTAATAACTAGAGTCCTCCAGAGCCAGCACGCCATTAGCTGACCGCCTCTATGACTTCCACTGCTCTACTCTCGCCAGCAGCCATGAAATTTAGAGAAGGAAGAGTTTGAAAGCGAAGGGAAGCAGGTGTCCGGGGCCAAGTCTTGTTGGGAGAAAGGGGAGGAGGGCGAAATTCTGGTGGAAACACACCTTGCCTTGGAGTCAGGGCCTCTGGGGATGAACAAATAAATGTTAAACAGTCTCATCCCCTCTGCTCAATACCCTCCAGGGGCTTCTCATTGACTTTGAAAAAAAACCCACAATGCACAGAGGTTGCACAACATTGTGATAACGCTGAAGGCCACTGAATTGTACACTGTAAAATGGTTGGGTTTATGTTCTGTGAATTTTACCTTGGTAGAAATAAAAGTCAGTCTTCTTGCCCATCTGCAAAGTCCCACCTGATCTGTCCTTAACCTGCCTCCGTCCTCATCACCCCCTTACTGCATCCCGGCATCGCTGGCCTCCCTGCTCAATCTCAAAGACTGAAACCTTGTTTTTGCCTCAGGGCCTTTGCACTTGCTGTCCCCTTTCCAGGAAGACTTATCCCCCCAGAGATCCCCATGGATGGCTCCTTCTCATCATTCAAATCTGGTTCAAAAGTCAACTCAGAAAGGCCTTCCTTGATCCCTCACTGTCCAGGTTCATTTTCTTCATTGCACCCATTGCTAATTGAAAGTATCTTTTTAAAGAATTATGTTGTAAAGAAAAAGGAGGAGGAGGAGGAGGAGGAGGAAGAGGGGAATCTTTGTCAATCTACAAAAGCCTGTGTGCCTCTGATGACTCTCTTACACCCCTGCCATGACATGACAGCAAGCCCAGGACAGAATGTTGGAGGATGAGAGGCCTGTGGAGCAGAGCTGAGTCATTCCAGCCACAGCCATCCTAGATCAGCCAACCCTTTGCCACATAAGCGAGTCCAGCCAAGATCAGCAGAGCCACCAACTGAGCCCAGATTCCTGGAAACAAGTAATTGTTCTACACCACAGAGTTTTAAGATAGTTTGTTACACAGCAAAAGCTAGCTGATACAGTGCCCACTACGAAAACAACAAACAAATGAGAAGCTTGCTAGACTCCCTACATTTACTTTGCAGTTTGGTATTATTTTAAATTACAGTCGCACAAGGTTCACCATGATGTATTTAATGCTATCAGCTACTAAAGGTCCTTCTCCAGAGCCACTCTCACCTGTCTTATCTATTTAGCTTCGGAATAAAATATTAATCAAAGAGTTTCACTGCTAACAAAAAGCCTACAGATCACTGCAACTGACCTGCTCATTTTCCAGGTGCCTGCCCCTCAGAGGAGGGAAGGGAGTGGCCGAGAAACATGTGTGGAGCCAGTACGCTCAGGGGCTCAAGAAACCAGCATCCTGGACCTGCTTGATCGCTACCTGAAGGTACCTGCTCAGGTGCATCAAGAGAGGGTCAGAAGGAACCCTCCACCAGTGGCCCCACATACAAAAGGAATGAGTCCTAACTCCAGGTGGAAGCCCCTCACAGATGTTTCTCCCTAAATATCTGCCCAGGGCAGACTCCCACCTCCTGTCTGCCTCCCGCCTTAATTCTTTATTTCATGCACACAATAGTCACGTAATAAATACCCACCAGATGTCTCTTTTAACAAATTATAACTCCCAAAAGGAGTGCGATGATGGAAGTGCTGTTGGGGCACCGAGACTCTGAAGCATTACACGGTGGTGCTGTGCAGAAAATTAATCCTTTTTCTTTCCTTTATTCTTCTCACCCCTTCCCTTCCCCCAGGATGCCAGCACAGGCAGGTGCCAGCAGGAAGTCGCTTTACAGCTCAGTGAATGAGATTTTAATGAATCCTAGAGGAAAGGATGGGGAAGGAAGGGCAGCCACACCACAAAATGTTTTCCACATGCCCTGGAGGTATACAGGCCCTTTCAGATGAAATTTGCCCCCACCAGATTAAAGGGGGTGCAGAAGGAAGCCAGGGTCCCCCCGAACCCCCTTTAAAATGCTAAGGGAATCTAAGGCTCCTGCTAATCTGGTAAGCCAGACCCAGCTCCACTTGGTTCTGCTAAAATTCCATGCTCTCTCACTTTTGGACTTTGCACACGCTGTTCCTCTACCTGGAACTCATCTGTCTCTCCTTTCACTTGACCCCACCTTACATTCCACTTCCCCCATCATGACGCCCAGGACTGTGCTAGATGCCCTCCTGTGCTTTCTCAGCCCACCGTGACTGCACACTGGGGGATATTTGTTGGG
The DNA here is from genome assembly GCF_000327345.1 of Myotis davidii. Taxonomy (NCBI): domain Eukaryota; kingdom Metazoa; phylum Chordata; class Mammalia; order Chiroptera; family Vespertilionidae; genus Myotis; species Myotis davidii. Next base: position 5,208,154 of record NW_006294609.1, on the reverse strand, counting down.
GACTGACTGTTTATTTGTTTGTAGACCCCGCTAGACACATACTCATACTTTGGCTATCCCTGTATTCCTGGTGCTTAAGACAGTGAGTGCTTGATACGTAGTAGACATTCAGTGAATATTTGATAATGAAGGAAGGAACAGAGAAAGGGGGGAGAAAGGAGGGGAGGAGGGAGTGAAAGAGTATGGTCATAGACTCTACCTTTCAACTCTTGTATTCTTGAAGCTTCTATGAGCCTCCAGACCCTCTGCAGTCATGAGCTTCTCTCTTGTGATATTCATATCTATAATCTGACAATGTCTCAACATCTCTCCCTGGCATGTCTGAATAATACACTCACCATACTCATAAGAAGCAGATCTAATCTGGCCAGAATCTTACCGGCCAACAACAGAAAGTGTAGAACATTCCAACAGCCTTTAGCCATCAACTTGTCCAAAGCTCCCATTTGACAGATGGACAAACTGAGACACAGAACCGGGGAAGTCATTTCCTGGGGTCACCTGATCGATGTTAAGAAAACCTTTAGAGGATTTTGGGCCCAGTGATGTGGTCCAAAAGAGCTGAACAAATTATGCAAGTGATATATACGCACACTGTATATACACAAATATACACGCAAGGTAAATATACGTATGGATACGTATGTATAATGTATATACACAACCTACAGGGTAAGGCAACGTTGTGATTCACACCCCCCAACCCCACCCCCCGCGTTGTGCTCAGTGGGCGTCACAGTTCACGGAGCTCTCCCATGCACCTCATTGGATGCTACGTCCACCTGGTGGGGGAGGAAGGACAGGGTTACCCTGCCTGTCTTGCAGGGGAGACAGCCAGGGCTCGGGAGGTGAAAGGCATGTCCACGGCCCCACCGACGTCGAGTCCCAGAGCAGGACTCACTGGGTCTTCCGACGCCAGACCCCACGCTCTGCCTCTGGGTCTGTGCTAACTCCCCATCGTGGGGAGGACAGACGCCTTCCCTTCCGTGGGTTCTCAGTGTGCTCCCAACCACCCGCGCCCTGTTGCTCTGCAGCCGACTGCTCACTGATTGGACCTGGCATCCCACTGGTCATGCCTGTTTGGGAAATGAATCCCATTGAAAAGACACAGGTTGTGAGCAGAGGAGGACCTCTGCGCGAAGGGCAGCTCACCGGGAAATCGGGCGACCTCCCCTGAGGGGGCAGGGATGGCATGCATAGTGCGTGACTTCCCCTGAGCTCCGTCCTGCTCATCACCTTTTATTAATGGAAGCAGTTGTTTCAGTTAATATTTTCTTTATGTCGGAGCAGAGCTCCCAGGCAAAGGCTGTGGAAACAGGGCACTGAGTGGTCACCAAACTTGTTGAAATGCCACAAGAATGAAATTGAGGGCTCCCCTAGGGAACCTGTCCGTCCTTTCATCAACCTACTTTCTGAAATTTCGTAATTCTTTTTCTCAAAAGGGTTTTTTTTTAAAAAAAAACCACTTAAATTTCTTTTTCAGATATATAAAATATGCTAGTTCCTTTTCCGACCAACTGTCTTGTAGGGGCAGGCCACTTAGATCAGAAAAGATATGCTAGCCCTGGCCGGTTGCTCAGTGGTTAGAGTGTCAGCCCCGAGTGTCGGCCCGTGGACTGAAGGGTCTTGGATGCGATTCTAGTCAAGGGCATGTACCGAGGTTGCAGGTTCAATCCCTGGCCCTGGTCGGGCGTGTGCATGAGGCAACCAATCGATGTGTCCCTCTCACATCCATGTTTCTCTCTCTCTGTCTCTCCCCCTCCCTTCCACCCTCTCTCTCTAAAAATCAATGGAAAAATAACCTTAAGTGAGGATTAACAAACACACAAAGAGAGCTATAATCCAGTTGGTGGAGAAATAAAATAGTAGCATAAAATACTCACTGTTCTTTATCACTGGCGGGAGGCAGAGAAAGGAGAGAAAGAAAGAACAAAGTTAGGAAAGAAATCTCATCATGAGAGCAGCACCACCACCAGGGGGTTTAAACGACAAGGACCGGCTTCCATCTTCTCCCCCAAATCATGGCGATCGGGTTGCGGCTCATCCAAAACAAGGTCACTGCAGGGTGGGCTGGTAAAAGCCAGGGCTGGGATTAAAATGACCCATCAGCTCAGTGTATTGATGAACCGAGCTGATCATTTATGCCTTTCAATAATGGGCCTGGGGTCCTAAAGAGAAATCACTTGGTGACACGGCCAACATCATCCTTGGCCCTTGTTGTTCCGAACACTTTGAGGAGGGCCCGAGCCCTGAGCAGGAACCGGTTCCTCCCGAAGCAGAGCTTTCAGTGGCCCAGGCTGAGGGGGGAGACCAGCAGCCCCATCTACCAGGTGTGTGACCTTACACAGACACCCCCCCTATGTCCTCTCTTTGTGCCTCAGTTTCCCCCTCTGGTCTCTGGCACTCTCTCGCTGGCAGACTTCAAAGCTATAGAGCTGCGTGACCTTCCCAGCAGTTCTCCCCAAGTTTTCCCAACATAAAGAGCTAAACTAGCCCAGCTGGTGTGGCTCAGTGGTTAAGCATTGACCCATCAACCAGGAGGTCACGTCTTTATTAGCATTACAAGAGAGATAGGGAGATATTAAAAATTTTAGAGAAGTGATATGATCATATGTATGTATATATATATATATTTTTTTTTTTTAAAGAGTTAAACCACTGCCCACCCTCACCAGACGCAGGTTCCTTTGCCTTTTTCAAACACCCTCACATGTTTCAAACACCTTAGACTCAAGGAGGCTGTAGTATGTATGCAGGAGGCAGCCAATCAATGATTTCTTCTCATCACTGATATTTCTATCTCTATCTCTCCCTCTCACCTCCTCTCTGAAATCAATGGAAAAAAAATATATAAATATATATAATCTTTTTAAAAGAGTTAAACCACTGTCCGCCCTCACCAGACGCAGGTTCCTTTGCCTCTTTCAAACACCCTCACGTGTTTCAAACACCTTAGACTCAAGGAGGCTGAGAGAGGAAGGCATCTGAGAATCACAAAAGCAGTGAGCGTGTCTGGCTAGCCAGCAGTTAATGAAGACTGGCCGTCTTAATTTCCCGGAGAAAGACATCACAAGCACCCGCATCACCGCTGCAGCCAACGAGAGAGCATGCGTGATGACTGTAATCCACCCTGTAGCATGTGTGGGAAAACAATTTTTTTTAAATATATATTTTATTGATTTTTTACAGAGAGGAAGGGAGAGGGATAGAGAGTTAGAAACATTGATCAGCTGCCTCCTGCACACTCCCCAGTGGGGATGTGCCCGCAACCAAGGTACATGCCCTTGACCGGAATCGAACCCGGGACCCTTGAGTCCGCAGGCTGATGCTCTCTCCACTGAGCCAAACCGGTTAGGGCAGGAAAACAATTTTAATATCCCAAGGACATGCAGGAGCGAGCCGGCCGGCCATGTGCACGGAGAATGCCAAGCTGTTTCCCGGCAGCCCGGGCGCACTGCTAATGAAACTGCATCCAGGCTGTCGGGATCATTCTCATCTCAGCGTAAAGCAAATTGTCTGGCCTTGTACCGACGGAAGGAAACTCTCGGATGCGTGGGATTTTAATTAACTGACGTTTCAGAAATAAAATAAAGGTTACCCCATCCACCCTTCGGGCAACTGTTTATCTTCCAGAGACACGCTGTTAGGTGGGTAGAATATTTTCTGCAAAATAAGTCGGGGCCCAAGGGGGCATCATGGGAAGGGCTTGGGAGAGTAGGTGTATTTCTGGTGGAAGTTTAGAATGACATACCCGGCCTTGGCCCGGTAGCTGTTGATTAGAGCATTGTCCAGATACGCAAAGGTTGCGGGTTGGATACCCGGTCAGGGCACATGAACACATACACAGTGGAAACATAAGTGAAACCACAAATCGATGTCTCTCTCCCTCCCTCCCTTCCTCCCTCTCTGTAAAAAATCAATTTTAAAAAACTAGAACAATTCTACATATATATTTTTAAAAAGCAGGAAAATCAGTGGGGAAGTTCCCATGACAAAGCTCCCACCGGGTTCCTTTGCCCCCGCCCGGGAGAGACTCCAGGTCTTTGCTTGCTATTCCTGTCCTCCCTGGAGAGCGCAAATCCCAGGCCCGAACCGACCCAGAACCAGCCCCTCCCAAGACGACCCGGGACTTACTTGGACTGAAGGGGCCGGTCGCTGGGACACACCCAGCGGCTGGAGCTGCTGCTGACCACGGTGTCGGTCATGGCAGATGTCCCGTGCGCCTGGAACACAGTCACCACAGAGGCCGTCACCCAGAGCTTCAGCCGTGTCTCCGCTCCCAAGGCCCTGGTCCGCGCCCAGCACTCGGGGACACAGAGAGGATGGGACCTCACCCAGCTTGTCCTCTTCCCTGATGGGGAGCCTCAGGCCTCAGGCCCCAGAGGGAAGTTCCTGCTGGAGGTCCCAGCTCCCTCCTGCAGGAATGGATCAGAGCTAAAGATCCTGCCCTTGACCCCACATTCTTCTGAGTCAAGGTCACGTGCCCAGCAAGGGTAGGGGCAGTGTTCCCAGGGGCCCCCCAATTTCCCAGAAGCTCTGGTTACAGCACAGCCTTGTCCCGGAGAAGCTGAACAGGTGAAAAGTTGGGAGGGGACACAGAAGGACCTTGTGCTAGATGGACCCGCATTTGGCTTAATGCTCTGCTGTCATTGCCTTGAAATTCTTAGTAATTTGGGGGCATGGGGCCTTGCATGTTCACTTTGCAGCCAGTCCTGAGTATGGTCTATAGTAGATGCTCAATAAACCCTCAGTATGTCGCAGAGCTCAGTGAGTGCAGTGGGCACTCAATCCGTCCTCCGGTAAGTGGCAGGGCCAGTCCTGGCTCCTGCTCTGCCCACCTCCACCCCTTGGCGCTAACTTGACACCACCCTGCGTCTTAAACTGCCTCCGGAGACCCCATCCCACACCCCAAAAAGCCAGAGTCAAAGCCCCCCTTCTTTCCCCTTTCCATTTTGTTCTGCCTACTTCTCCTTCAGTGCTGTTTGCTGAGGAACCCTGCCTCCATCCCAGAATCTCAGCAGGTTTTAGCTGAACTGAAAACAACTCTTGAAACACATTTAACTCCCAGTCACAGCTCCACTCAACGGGGCGGGGCTGGGCCAGCTTTAGGGGGGGCTTGGGGTGCTGCAGGGGACCTGTGTGAGCTCAGCGGTCTGCGTGGAGTTCAATACCACAGTCAGCCTCGCCTCCCCCACCCCCCACCCCCACCCCACAGTCTTGGAATTAAACCAGATGCTTCCCAGCAGAACAGGCAGCTGCCAGCTGGATGGTATGCACGCACTTCCATCTCTGTCTCTGTCCCTGTCCCTCCCTCCCTCCCCTGAGCCCAGCCCATCACTGCTCAGTTAGGGATCTGGGAAAACTCACTCAGACTATCTGACGGGGTGGGGGGTGAGCTTACACAAAGGGCCTCAAATGGGGGTGGTTGCAGGTCCACAACGGGATCCAGGCAGAAAGCAGGTTTTGCTTGGCCCATGCAGTGTTTTTTAAAAGTGAAGTTAAGCCAATGCTTTAAAAGCACAGGTTCTAACTGAAAAATACAGATTGCCATCTTCTCTTGAGAAACGGGAAGAATCAAGAAGTATTTATAACCCTAGTCGGTCGCTCAGTGGTTAGAGCACCGGCCCTCGGACTGAAGGGTCGAGGGTGTGATTCCGGACGAGGGCACCTACCTTGGTTGCAGGCTCGATCCCTGGCCCCAGTTGGGGCAGGTGCAGAAGGCAACCAATCAATGTGTCTCCCTCACATAGATGCTTCTCTCTAGATATCTCTCCTCCCTTCCACTCTCTCTAAAAATCAATAGAAAAAATATCCTGGGGTGAGGATTAACCAAAAAACCATTTTTTAAATAGAACATCTACTACTAGATGCCAGACACTATTCTAGACACTGGGGATACAACATTAAAACAAACACCTGTTACCTTGTTACTCAGCCTTCCAGCAGGAAGACAGACAACAACCCAACAGGTCAAATACAAGACGTGCCAGCCAATGCTGTGCACTTTAAAGGTAAATAAAACAGGGAAAAGGGACTGGTCATGGACGACTGACACTAAATAGGTGATCAGAAGGGCTCTCTGAGGCGGAGCATTCCAGGCGGCGGGGAAGCAAGTGCAAAGGCCCTGGGGTGGGCACGTGCTCCGTAAGCTGGAAGCGCCCTCTCCCCATTGGTGTTGTTAAGCTCAAAGCACAGAAGCCTGGGGCCGATCCTGGTGGCCTTTGCCACCACGGCCACCACGTGGGAAAGACTGGCCAAAGGATGGAAGTAGAGCTGAGAGATGGAGGAAGACTGGTGCCTGATAATGAGCTGGAATGCTGGATCTAGCCTTGCCTGAATCTACTAGGGCCTTCTTGGATACCATGAGCCAGTATATTCCTTCCCCGCCCCCTCCCTCCTTAAGTCAAATTTAAAGTGAATTTCTGCATCGCACCCCTCCTGAACTCTCTGTGTGTCTTCATCGACCAGCTACCTTGGATCTAACTTCCACCAGGACTGGTTGCGTCTGGAAAAAAGTACACCAGCCACTCCCTGTAGCCCCTCCGGCCACCTCAGAGGCCCGGCCACCCGAGCCCGGCCTTGCAGGAGGACAGGAGTCACTTGTGAAACATCCACACCGGGGCCTGCTGAGACCCTGCACTGACTATTCAAATTCAGCGACAATCAGCGGCACTAATTAAAAGCAAAACTAAATACTTAATAAGACAAATGAGGTGGCAGCATTTAAAGTCCGGATGAGAGAGCTGGCAGTAATTAAAAATAAAGATTAATTTCTCTGCCTTCTCTAAAAAAATGTGTGTGTGTGTGTGTGTGTGTGTGTGTGCGCGCGCGCACGTGTGTGTCCAGAAAAGGCTTTGGTTTGTTAATGTACAAAATGCCATGGGAACAAACAGGTGATGGGAATGGTTCTGCCTAGGAGAGGGGTCAGGGGAGTCTTCCCAGATGAGGGAAATTGGGGCTGGCTCTTGAAGGATGAGCTGGAGCGTGCAAGACATGAAGGATGGAGGAAAGGATGAGGGGAACTGAGGAGCAAGGCTCAGAGGCGTCAGTGGACAGGAATGTTTAGGGAGCAGAGAAACCCATGAGGATGGAGCCTGGGGTGATGGGAGGGCAGGGAGGAGGGGGAAACAGGACTGAAAAGAGAGAGAGGGGGGCCAGCGATGAACTCGTTACTGCGGCTCAACCACCACAGTGTGGAGCGTCCCCAGCACTTTCCACGCAGACCATCCCTCCTTCCACTTAAAGACCCGGAAACCGAGACCGCATGC
>NW_006294609.1:5170764-5200833 GCF_000327345.1 Myotis davidii | reverse complement strand
CAGCAGGGCAGCTTAGGGGACGGGTTTGGGGGTCAAGCCATTCAGCCTGACAAGTATATGCCCCTCCCTGACCTCATCTGTAGAGTGGGGACAGCGATAGGCTCCGTGTCAAAATAGAATTCCTGTGAGGATGGAGTAAGACAATGTACAGGAAGTCCCGGATCCAGGGCCTGGCCCAAAACACCCCTGGTCAAGTGGAAGCTATCACTGATTTGTGTTATGATTAATAATCCCTTCTTCCCCTGGATTATGGATCCCTCCGAGCCCTGAGTCTATAAACCCAAATGCCACACTAGCAGCCGCAGAGGCGGACACTGTTAACAGCACAGCCTCCGGGCTCCCTGCACAGCCCAGCCAATTACCTGATTCCTTGATAAAGCCGAAACTTGCCTTTGTGGTGCTGTTAACCGGGCTTATCTTGGCTTCAGCCACGGCCGGCGAGGAGGGAGAAGAGGAACGCTCAGGACGGGTTTCTGCTTTCGTGCGTGCGTGCACAGACACACGGCCCCAAACAGGGAAATGTGATTAGGCAGGTCTGCGTATTAAAACACGTCGTTTCGCTTAATGGCCTCTGGCTGCCACTTAGGCCCAGGTTGCAATGAAACGCATTCGGATTAAAATTCAGCTGGAACAGACTCACCTACAGCCCTAAGTCTCATCATGCCATGGAGACCCCAAGTTTCATCCTCATCCTTCCCTTAAGGACAAAATACAGACAGTCCCCAACTTACAATGGTTTGACTTATGATTTTTTTTTTTATTTTATGACTAGAGGCCTGGTGCACAAAATTTGTGGACAGCCTGCACCCTCTGTAATCTGGGACCCCTTGGGGGATGTCTGACTGCCAGTTTAGGCCCGATCGCTGTGGGCAGTTGGACATCCTTCTTGCAACCCGGGACTGCTGGCTCCTAACTGCTCGCCTGCCTGCTGGCCTGATCACCCCTAACTGCCTCTGCCTTGGCCCCGCCACCATGGCTTCGTACGGAAGGACGCCCAGTCTAATTAGCATATTACCCTTTTATTAGTATAAATGGTTCCAAAGCAATACAATACTAAATTATATGAGACCAATACTTTATTATCAAACAGGCTTCGTTTAGATGATTTTTGCCCAACCGGAGGCTAGTATAAGTGTCCTGAGCACATTCAATTGGGCTAGGCTAAGCTATGATGTTTGGTCAGGTGTACCAAATGCATTTTCAATGTACAATATTTCCAAATAAATCTGTGTTTATTGGGGGGAAGTAACCCCATTATTACATCAAGGAGCATCTGTATTCAGAGCAGGGAGTGGCACTTATTCCTTATTTTAAATGATAGCAGTCCCCATCCTCTCATCTGAGGAGCATTCCCATTTCACAGATAAGAAAACTGAGGCCCTGGGGTTATTAACATTCCTGAGACTCAGCTGCTGCCTTAACTCGCCCAAGATCACCAGCCAGAATGGTAGAGCCGCCAGCTTATAACCCAGCTGTGTCTCCCTCTGATACCAACACTTTTAACCACTACTTTGGATAACCACCCTCCTAACACAGCTGCCCGGTGGGTGTGGCATCACCAGGTGGCAGGTAAAGCCAGGGAGAGTCTGGCGTAAGGTAACGAACAGCTTTGTCACCATCGGAGGCATCAACAGGAGGGTGTGCCACTCTCATGGGCGACGCGTTCCCAGGCCCTGGAGGCAACCAAGCTCAATTAACACGGCCCCTTGTCGAGGGTGCGGTAAAGCGGGCAGGATAATGAAATGGCCTCTTCCTGCATTTGGGGAAACTGCTCAAGCTCAGACTCTTTCCTCTCAACCTTGCCGTGGCCTCTGATTGGTCAGAGCCCATAGAGGAGGGTCCTCTCGCCATCGGTGCTCCCGCCCGGTGCTCCCCGCTCAGTGCTCCCCACCCCGGGAAAACACATGTTCTCGCTTTATCCTCGTGACGAGGAAAAACTACAGCCTCAGGAAAGGTGCTTCTGTCTTCTCACCTCACCACACACACACACACCACACACACACTCACAACACACACACCACACACACACACACACCACACATACACACACATACACACACACACCACACACACACATACACACACACACTCACACACACCACACATACACACCATACACACACCACACACACACACACACATACACACACACTCACACACACCACACACACCACGCACACACACACCATACACACACCACACACACACTCACAACACACACACCACACACACACACACACCACACATACACACACACCACACACACACACCACACACACACCATACACACACACACACACACTCACAACACACACACACAAACACATACACACATGCACACACAAAAAACATACACACAACACACATACACATGCACACACAAAACACACAACACACATGCACACACATGCACACAGGCACAGGCACACACATAGACACAAACACACACAAACACGTACACACAGAGACATACACACATACACACACAAGCACATACACGCACGGACACAAACACATACACACGCAAAAACACACTAATACACACATGCATAAACACACATGCACACAGAGAGACACAAAAACATATGCAAACACACACATACAATCACATGCAAGCACACATACACGCACAAACACACATACCAACACACACGCACATGCACATACACACACATACATACAAACACAAATACATACAAACACAAACACACACACACCACCCTCATTGCACCCGTGGTACAAATTTCATGACAGACTCTTCCATCAGAAGCTCAGGCTTTGGAGTCACACGGACCTGGGTTCAACCCCAGCTGAGCACCAGCTCGGTGAGCCTGAGCAAATTAATGAGCAGTTCAGAGCCTCAGTTTCCCTGTCTGTAAAATGGGGCAGTAACTGCCTCTACTTCACAGCGTTGTTGAGAGGCTGGAGTGGGAAAATGGCAAGGAGAGAGTATCAAGGTCAGTGCTGGCATCGCGCCCCCCTTTCTGAGGTTACCGGGGAGCTTCTGCAGACCCCACCCCAAAATAAGCTGGGTTACAGAGTCTCTGGCCAGGAAGACACTTTCTGCCTCTTGCAGTCTGGCCTCGGCCACTTCCCTGGGGTATGGATCCTAAGAAATCCGAGACCATATCAGAAAAAAACACACACAAAAAGCTCCTCTTAGTTCCCATGAATAATAGATCTTAAAGACCTGCCTCCATCCATTGCCCTCTCCTGCCCAGGCCCCGCTGGCGCCAGGCGGGGGAAGGAACAGAAACATGAATCTCAGTGTTGGCTGGAGAGCATGAATGAACCACAAAATCCCTGCCTCTCGCCCTGTGTCCCCCTGGAAACAGCCATCGAGTGTGGACGGAGCACTCTGCAATTTGCAAAGCCCCTGGTCTTCACAATCGAGCACCTTAAACTTGAACCTGCATCAGAGACCCTGAGAGTCTCGTGAGAGCAGACCGATGGCCACTTCCCAGCTTCGGGGTCTCTGATCTGGGGGGTCTTGGACGGAGCCGAGAAGTTGCATTTCTAATAAGGTCCCTGTGGTGCTGGTGTGCAGGTCTGGGGCCGGCCCTCTGAGAGCCTCTGCTTTGTGCGCGTCTAGAGAAAGCGGAACTGGTAGACCCAGCTTCCTGGTCCACGGCTGCGTTCACTGGTCCTGCGTCAGAGCAAACAGCTCTGGGGTGCACTGTGTAATATGACCTGAAATTGGGGGACCCCCGGGGGAAGGTGAGGGCTGCGGGGCTTTTGCTCCTCTTGTTTCTCTCCTTTTAAAACGAATCGGCCGCTTAAGAGACTGTCCCTGAACATCGGCCGCTGCTGCTTCCCCACGCGGCCCGAGCCCTTGGCCTGCAATGCAGGGCTTCTTAAATATTGAATAAGCCTCCTGCTCCACCAGCAGCCGCCGGGGCTGAGGTAATGGTGATATTGACAAAGGCTTAATGTAATTAATCAGGTTAAAGCGATCAGGCCGCTGAGCTGGTTTTATAAAAGACCTTCCCCTGCTTCCCCATCCACCGACATCTCTGGCGCCTCCACGCCTTCCTTGTCCATCGCTTCGGACCTTCTAGAGGTTTGCCGATGGCACGAGCAGGGGCGTGGGGACAGAAGCTGGGAGGGATCCCAACTTCCGAGAAAGCAGGAGAACGAGCCTGCTAAACCCCAGCTGTCCACCTGGGAGCTCCCCAGCTCCCCAGCGGGGCCTCGGCCACCTGCTGGCGGCCAGGTGTTCTGTGGCTTGGAGCAGGTGTGGCTTCCCCTTGCACCCACCTGGAGTGCTCACAGCCCTGGCTACCAGGGCCCCCCAGGGAGGACCCCGAGGCCACCAAATTAACCGTCTGCCTTTTCCAGCCTGCCTGGGACTGCCATTTTTTTTAAATATATATATTTTTTATTGATTTCAGAGAGGAAGGGAGAGAGATAGAGAGATAGAAACAGCAATAGGAGAGAATCATTGATTGTCTGCCTCCTGCATGCCCCCTACTGGGGGGGGATCGAGCCCACAACCCGAGGATGTGCTCTTGGCTGGAATCGAACCTGGGACCCTTTGGTCCGCAGGCCAATGCTCTATCCACTGAGCCAAACCAGCTAGGGCCATTTTTTTGTCACTTTTTTGTTGGGTTTACACTTTGCCGTTGGCCTGGTGGACCTGCTTGACCTCCGAGCTTTGTGGCTCTGCCAGTGCCATCCCAGAAGCTAACTAAGCCTTTCTCTGGTCCCTGACTCACCGTGTGGCCTTGGGAAATGGGTTCGCCTCTCTGGGGCTCAGTCCCTTCTTCATCTGTAAATGGAGGTAGCAATTCCAACTGCAGACGGTTATTGTGAAACAACTATGACTCCAGATGTAATTTCCTTAAAAACGTAAGTCCTGCCTGGCCAGTGTGGCTCATGGTTGAGCACCCACCTATGAACCAGGAATCCTGGTCAGGGCACATGCCCAGGCTGTGGGCTCAATCCCCGGGGGGTGTGGGGGGGACATGCAGGAAGGAGGCAGCCGATCGATGATATCCTCTCGTCATTGATGTTTCTCTCTCTCCCTCTCCCTTCCTCCCTGAAATGAATGTATTTTTTAAAAATGTAAGTCCTATATAAATAATAAGCAGCTAATATGTATACAGTCCAGCATGGACTGGCCACTCCAAGCGCTTCATATACATATTAACTCACATAATCCTCACAGCAACTCTATGAGGAAGGTGCTATTATCATTCCCACCTTACAGGTGAGTAAACTGAGGGCAGGGAGGCCACGCAGCAGGCCCAAGGAGCACAGCCAGATTCACAACTGTGCTTCTGACTACTGAGCACACTGCCTCCTACTGGTCGGTGCTCGCCAGTCCTTCACCAGAACAACATTCATGCTTTAGATCACGCCAGGAGGAGCTGAACGCTAGACACCAAAGCTCTAGGTTGTTAAGCCGCATCCTCAGCTGCTCGGTCTTCACAGCAACCCTGAACCATACGCGAAGTGCTGACTGACTGTTACCCCGTTTTACAGGGCAGAGGAATGGGGCCCTGGGAGGTCCATTTCTCTGCTGTGAAAATTCAGTATTTGACTTTGGTGTCCAAGCGACCTGGGTCTGAGTCCCGGAACCTCCCTTTACTGACCCTGTGCATTTGGAGGACCGAGATCTCTCTGCTATCGGCAGCCTCAGCCTCCTGGTCTGCACAATGGGCATCTGAATAAGGCTCTTGCCCAGGTTTGGTGAGGATTCAGGGAGATCACTCATGTCAATTCCAAGTGCAGGGTCTCACCCCCATGACTGCTCTGCGACTTGGTGGACAAGCCCCTGATCCCTTCACGTCCTGTGCACAACCACAGCTCTAGGATACAACTGCCACATGGCATGGCTGGGACTTGACCCCAAATAGAGAGCTCATAGCTCAGTGGTCTTTCTAGCAAGAGCCTGGTGCGATACAGAGAGCAAGTGGGGAGCCCCCCAGGACATCAGAGACCCCCCCAGAGCATTGGAGACCACCCTGCAGGAGAGACCTGAGGCCACCCTGACAGTCTGAGTCAATCGGAAATGATAGCCCTGTGGTGCTCTCTTGGGAAAAAGGCCCCATCCCAGACCTGCTGCCATGACAACCAGAGGGAGAATTTTCCAGGGCGGGAGTCTGCTCGATCCCAGGGCCGTGGGGAGCCTCTGAGGCCTCTCTGGCCACCTGAGGACTCCCACTACCAGGCTCTGTGGCATTTCACCCTCGGAGCACGTTCAGGCCACGGGGAGGCTGTCTGCAGCCACCGGTCTCTTCCCAGAGGCCACGTCAGCATTGGAGGCGGAAACCCCGACAGAGGTGGCCGAGTGGCTGACTGTGGAACGGGACCAGGGTCTCTCCACCTAGACAACCCAGAGAGAACACTGACCCAAAGAGACAGCAGCGTGTCCCTCTCTGAAAGGCACAGGCGGCGTGTCATTGGTCTGCCCTCTGAGGGCCAGCCCTTCCTGAGTGGGTGTCCGCCTGCACTTGTCCTTGGGCACATGCCCAGGGCTGCTGCCTCCCTCGGCTCTGGTGAACAACAGGTAGGACTTTAACGATCAGAGGAAACACTCCAAAGGTCAGAAGCTTCCACCTTCCGTCCTACCCAACAGCCTGTCCCACAAGCCCCCCATCCGCAGGGCTTTGGGAGAAAGACTTGGCCAGACTCCCCAGCCCGACACGCTGGCCGCCACTTCCAGTGACTTCAGCGCCTTCGCCAAGTTCCCATATCCTGCTTTCAGCTGACAGATTCATCCAGCCATACAGGGACGGGGGGGAAGCCGACAGGTGGAGGGGACAGGGTCGGGGGCCAGGCTGTGGGGCAGAATGGACCACACAGATGCTTCTGTGCCGGCATCTCCCAGGGAGGGGGCCTCCCCACGGACTGGGAGACCTCAGCCCTCCTGCCAGCAGCGCAGAACGCCACCCCACCATCCTGCTGGCACCAGAACCTGCTTACATAATCGGTTCTCTACTGAAAGCGGCTTCCATTCACAAGTCGCTGCTTGTCACTGTGTAGGTGCATTAAAAAGAGGAAAGAAAGGAAAAAGAAAGGAGGAGGCAGCTGAATGAACTCACGCAGATTATATTGGGAGACGAGGCAATCCCCACCCCCACCCCCCACTCTCCAAATGAAGCCTTCCCAAGCCAAACATCATTACGGTGATGCTGTCGGATGAGTTTCCTCTCGTTGATTCATTGGGAAGGGGAGGGCGCAAGCCCCAGCTTCCTGAGGCCTGTTATCTTGCTCAGTAACTGCATTGCTAAGTCAGAGTCTGCCACGGCTCCATCACAATGAGATTTGGGCATGCATTATGTCATTATAACTAACGACAGCAAGACAATCGCTTCGAGGAAACGGCGGTGACATTGCACACGGCAGCCGGGTGCCTCGGCACTGCCCTGTGGTCTCCCCGCATTGCCCTGGCCCAAGTGGGGAGCCGAGTTGGGCTAAGAAGAGCCCCAAAGACCAGGCCAGCCTCCCCAGCACTGCTGCCTTGTCGCTGAGCTATCTGATAACCCGATCCTCCTCCACCCCCACCCCCACCAGACTTCTGTGAGGTTTGCAGGAAACGGGTCAACCCTGCTGGGCCCAGCCCACACTACTGTGCACACCTGAGGGATTCCGCTGCAGAGAGTAAATGGTGTCCGGGAGGCAACAGACCTGATTCTTACGCTGCTCTGCCCTTAGGGGATGCAGGGGCCGGGGAGAACCTTGGCAACAAGTCTGAGGCTCCCCAGACCAGAACTGACAGCTAACGCCTGTAAAAGCCTTTTGCATTTCACAAAACACTCCTTTATCTATGGCAGTGGGGCTTGTGAGGGCACAGGTCCCAGGGCTCTGCGCTCAGAGTGCCTGATGGCACGGGAGCAACCCAGGAATTGGCCTTGGGATCTTGGGCGCTTCTGGAGCTCTGCATCCCCGATAGAACGTATACCCAGCAGCCTTCTCCCTTCTCTGCCTTCTGCCCTCTGTTTTACCTGCAAGATTAGTGCGTGCGAACTCCACTCCCCACTGCAAAACAACTCTCTCCTCGCTTTTGGGAAAGTCCTGTAGGACTCCCCCTCGTTAAGGTAAATGACTACTAAGGTCGGCCGGCTGCATCGTCCCACCTCAAAGCTCCTGCCCCTTTTTCCAAGAACAAGCCTTGAGACAAAGAATGAAACTTTAATGATGGGATTTTGGATGTCAGTGAGCAGAGTGTTTTAGGGTGACTAAGTACCACCCCCCAAAAGATCACCTGTTATAAGTAGCCCCTTACTTTAAGTCCCATTGTGTCTTTGTCACCATTTTATGCCCAGTGCCCACCATGGTGCCATGTACACTGTAAGTACTCAATGAATGCACGACGCATGAGGAAGTGTTGATGAATGTCTGGGCAGGAAGAGAGCGAGACCTGTGGGCTGCCTGTATGTAGCAGATCGGAGGTGAAAGCCAAGTCCTCCCAACTTCACCCATGACTCCCCATAATCAGCAAACACTAAGCGCCTGCTGCATGCATGTCTCTGGCTGGACCACAGGCCAAGGTACCTCCCCAGATTGGCCTGTCAATCAATTGAGGTTTCTTTCATTCATTCATTTATGCATCCATTCATTCTTTCATGCATGCATGCCTGAGAGTCACTGCGGAGCTCTGTGCTAACTCTGACACCAAAAGCGGAGGTGGCACAGCTCTGGCCTTTAAGGATCCCGCCGTGTAGCACCCGAGGAGCCTGTGCAGGAGCACCGTGGAGGGAGGGGGGCAAAGGTCGGGTCTTCTCGGAAAAACTCACAGACGCCGAGCCGGGGATTTGGGATGACTCAGCAAAAAGCCTCCAGGGCTTGGAGGAACGAGACTCGGGAGAGTCCAAAGCTTTCTCCTCCTGGCCCTCTTCCTGCGGCACCTGCTCACCACCATCACAGCAGCCCTGGTCCTCAGGGCCTCCCACCCTTTAAGGAAATGACGTGGTTATGCCCATTTCATGGATGAAGAAACTGAGGACCTGGGACCTCCATCAACTGCACGAAAAACACAGGGAACAAGTGGG
Source organism: Myotis davidii (assembly GCF_000327345.1). Taxonomy (NCBI): domain Eukaryota; kingdom Metazoa; phylum Chordata; class Mammalia; order Chiroptera; family Vespertilionidae; genus Myotis; species Myotis davidii. The sequence continues at coordinate 5,191,837 of NW_006294609.1, read as the reverse complement.
GTGGGAAGTCTCCTGTCTCCAAGCCACGTCCTCTCTCTCCTGGGTCACAAGGCTGCGTGTCTGGCAGGAAGGAGTCACCTCCCTCTCCCTCACCCAGATGCTGTTTGGGTCAGGGGTAACTTCACTGGTACCGTCACCAACACCATCCCCATTAGTGACATGTGTTGGACACTTATTCCTTGCCAGGTCCTTTGCGAGCATTAACTCTTAAAATTCTCATAATTCCTTTATTATTCCCGCTTTATAGGTAGAAAAGTTGAGACCCAGAGAGGTGAATGGAGACAACTAGAAAGTGCCAGAACCAGGATCTACACCAAGAGTTCTATTTCCAGAGCCCATACCCTTAGCCACCACGCAGGACGACCTTAATATGCCCGAGGACACTGCATCTCAGAGAGGTTGGGGGTCTTGCCTGAAGTCCCACAGCCAGGCAGCACTGGAGTCAGGATTCAAACTCAGGACTGGCTGCTCCCAGAGCCCCACGCTGCAGCCCTCAGAGGCTCCGGTGGCAGATGGGGAGCAAGAGGAAGAGGAGGCTGGGGTGCCTCCTTCACCTCCCAGCACATGGAGGACCTCCATCCCGGGGCAGCTGAATAATTTAAGCTCCTCGGCTCCAGCCCAGCCTGGGTCCCGGGGCTATTTTTATCCCAGGTTGCAGCCACAGTGCTTAACAGAAATAAACTGCGCCGCTGGCTTCTCGTCTTCACGCCGGCTGCCGACTTGTCTGCATTTATGACCAGCTCCCCGCTCGAAGGGAGCAGAAGACAGGTCCATGTGTCATGGTGGTTTTTAGGAGAAAGTTACAAACTCTCTGTGACCCATGTAGATGGAGAGAGATGGGGAGGGGGTGGATAAAGAGTAAATACCACATGCTACAAAGAAACCCCCAGAGCGGCCGCCCTGACCGGCCAGGATGGGCGGGAGCAGGAGGGAAGGGGAGCAGCAGAGCCAGCTGCGGAGGCTGACGCTCCAGGCCGCCCTGTGAAACTGCAGAAACCCTGGCCGCTGCCTCTCTCCTGCGAGTGAGAAAGGGGGTACCCGCATTTGTCTCCTGCTCAGCTTCCCTGTGACCTATGTGGGCTGGCCAGGTGCTCCCGTCCTTCCTCCACATCCCAGGCTGGGGGGCAGACAGGCAGCAGCCGGAGCCAGCAGTGAGGGGATGATGCCTTGTCTTCCTGATGGTAGATGCGTGTGCCGCGGTGCCATGATGTACTGTGTGGTCTTTCCCTCTCTGGGCACCCCCCTAAAGGGGTTGGGCTAGATCAGAGGTTCTGAGCTTGAGGTGCTCAGATGGGCATTAGGAAGGGCCCACAAACCCCCTGCTGTCGTGCATTTGAGTGAATATGCATCTTTTCAGCATGGGGGGGGTCCTCAATGGGGTCCTTGCTGTCGCCCTGGGATTAGTCTATAGGGCCTTCACGTGCTGCAAATCTGTGCGTCTCTGCATCTGCCTACGCCATACATAGCGCAGAGCCCTCTCCACCTGAGCCCGGGACTCCGGGACCCCACCAATGTGCTTGCAAGAGACCCCCATCCCACCCCAGTTTACCCCAAACAGGGACCCTCAACACACGTGATAAATTCCCAGAGACTGTACTAACCCTTCCTAGAAGCAGGTGCACACACACGTACTTAGCACACAGCCACTAACCTCCGAGCCAGAGGGGCCCGGGGGTCACCAAGGCCAACTACTATATTGCACAGGCGGAGACACTGAGGCCCGGGAAGGGGAGGCAGAGCCAGGGCCAGAACCCAGGCCTCCCACCCCAAGTGCAAGGCTCATTCTGGAACTCCGGTCTCTGTCTTCCTGGCGCACCACAATGCACCATTTCAAATGTGCTGGGGGAGGAGGCAAGGCGGCCGCTTGGATCGTAGCCACCCCCAGGGAAGCGCAGCTGGGAGGCAGCACAGAGATGCTTCGAAAGCACCCAGTCCTGGCCACCTCAGCCGGGCTGGCATGTACCGCAGGGCTGACCCAGGCGTTAAAACACTAACACACTCCCATGCCAGGCGGTGATGTTACACTGAGGCCCCTGTGGCCCCCTTGTTCCTCCCCCAGTCCACTCTGAACCCTCAAAGGTTAACACTCGGCACTGCAGGGGACCCCTGAGGTCCCCCACTCCAGGGCCCAGTCCTAGCCCGGTCTGGCCAGTCAATGCCCAAGTTCAATATCACCCCATGGCCAGATATGTGGCTCCTAATTTGAGCCTCTCATTCCTCATTTATAGCTGAGGCTTCCCAGGGAGGAAACTAAGGCAACTTTGTCCTCAAGGTCATCCCCCAAAGGAAGCCGAGGATTTGAGGACCACATCTTGGGCACTAACCACAGAGAACCCGCCCCCTCTGCCCCACACGTCCTGCCTGAGCAGGCACGTGCCCTGGGATTCGGCGTCCCTGCATGGCCCGGGTCAGGGCGGGGGGGAGAAGGTGACTGGGTGGGCTCTGCCTGCACCCCAGGCTTGCCAGTCTCTGGGAGGTGAGGCTGACTCCCTCCCACCTCCAAGAACAAGAGCTCAAGGAGGAAATCCTTGGGGATGCGGAAGACTGGAGCAACCCTGAGACAACAGCAGCGATGCTAAAAATAAGGGCCTCCGTTCCCAGAAAGGTGGATGCCATCGAAGCGGGAAGCCAGGAGAAACCCCCTTTTGATAAGTCACAGATTAGCAGCAAAGGCATTTTAAAATGAAATGTGAGTTTCTGGATTCACCCGCTAAGGACCTCCGCTTGCCACTCACTACAGGTTGGCGCAGGCGTAGCCCATCAGGGCGTCAGATCGAGCAATGACAGCAGGCTAGGCTCTGCCCGGGAACAGATCTGAAACTGGAGCTTGCAGCCCTTCTCCGGCATCAGCACCAACCCTGTCCCCTGCTTTCCCCACTCTGAGACGGGCTCAAGGATGGAGTCCCCCAGGCTGGTGTCAGGACGCACCCCCCCACCCCCCATACCCTCACTTACAGGTTCCACCACCTGTGAAAATAAAACAGTGTCGGCTCAGCAGGCAGCTGGCTGCTCCCCTCTGGCCGGTCCGACCACTCGTTCCAAGCAAAATGTGGCCCTTTCCTGGCTCCCACATCTCTTATCTCAGAAAGCTCAGGACAGCCAAGCTTACCCAAACCACACAATTGAATTACTCAGCTTATCCCTAGAAGAGAGCACAACCTGAGCCTGTCCTGCGCAAGCCTACCTGGTGTGCCGAGGTGACCCTAGGCACGGGCTAGCCTTCCAGCCCCAGGTGGCCCTCTCCCATCCAGGGCCAAGATGCCCACCCACTAGATTAGAACACCCAGAGACCCTCCGTGCCAGGCTGGCCGGCCCCCCGAAGGGTTAATTCACTCAGAGAACTGCTGGCTACTTTCAACAGCCTCTGCTGCAGGCGAGAGCAAACTGAGCAGAAGCCACAATTCTGATCGCAATGCCTAAAAATGAACATATCTTACCCCTCCCTGGGCACTGAGCCGAAATCTAATTTGGCTTTGGGGTGCCGCCTGGGCGATCCAACAAACACCGCAGAATGTGGGCAAATAAACGTGGTCGTTCCTCAACACCCCTCCCCTCCCACCTCCCCTCCACCCCACCAGCTCATGCACGCACCTCGTGCAACTGGGATTCCAATACCCCCAGCCCCTTTGCACAACTGAGGAGAATGTCACTTACCACAACACCCGCGGATTGCAGGGGGAACGGCTGAGCCAAATTCTTGCCAACTCCTCCCTTCCCTGCGGGGTGGGAAGACGTTCACTCCCGGCGACTTGGTTTGAAAGCTCAGCGGAGGTGCCTGGAAGAAAATTGTCCATTTGACTCTCTTACTCTTCCCAAAATAAAATCAAAGTGCCCCCCGCGCACACACACATGCACACATGCACACACACACATGCACACGCACCAACTATCCCTAAATCATGCAGGACCCAGACGAAAAGAAATACCACCGGCAGGCGAGGAGAAAAGTCAGCCCGTTGGTGGGCAAGGCAGACTGTGGCTCCCTCAGACTGTCCTCCACATGGATGAAGGGTTTTGCTCTGTAAGTCAGGCTCGCTCGCTCTCGCTCTCTCTCTCTCTCTCTCTCTCTGTCTCTGTCTCTGTCTCTGTCTCTTCCTCTCGTCTTCTGAGTAGGCAACTCAGGGCTGCTGGCAGCCGAGGAATCGGTTGCTTCCCCGGTGCGGTGCCGAAATCAGCGGTGCTGCCTCCTCCACTGCTGCAAAGCCCTCTGCTGAGCAAGGGAGGGGGCAGCAGCTTCCCGGCGCAGGGGAGCCGAGCCTGCCTCCCACCGTGATTTATGTGCGAGGTGCCTGGAGAAAGAGAGGTGGGAGGCGGGGAGGAGAGGCTGGGCGCATCAGAGATCCCAGCTGGTCAGAGCGGCAGTCAGGAGATTGGCGATCAGCACCACGGACAGCGCTAAGACGTGGAGGAGGAGGAGGGGATGGGCGGGAAGCGAACCCTGAGGCAGCGAAGTTAAGTTATTGGATGGTTAGCGCAGAGAAGGGGGGGTCCTGGGGAAGGAGGGAGACGGGACTGCTCGCCATCGCACAGTGAAGTCACTGACAGCCTACCTACCTACCGCACACTCTCGCTCTAATAGTGTCACTCTCGGAGCAAAGGAGCTGTAACTCTGCAGCCCCTTTCCCACACATGCCCCCAGACTTTCCTTCACGGCTCGTTCTCTGCCTGGAGGAGAGTTTGACAGCCCAGCGTGGGAGCCTTCAAGTGGTTTTTCTCGAAAGAAATCAGCCCAGCTGACCTGTCCTCCCCCACATCGTTGCAGATTTCGGACCTGGACCTCGGGAGCCTCGGGAATTTGGAATAGGAAAGGCAAACCTTAGGAAAGGGCGATGTTTAAGGGACAGGGTGGCTTAGTTGAATGAGCATTGAACCCAGCAGTTTCTGGGACCCAGGTCCAGCCCCCACACAACCTTGTAAAAGTCATTGAATGTCTCCAAGTCCCATCTATAAAACGAGATTGCGACTACTCGGTTTCCCCAAAGATAGGAAGCAAGAGGTTTAAGAGCAACAAGAAGGACCCACGAGATGTGAGCTGCTATGATCCCACGATCCACAGCCCGTCCCACGGCTCAGATGTTTTGACAGAGGGAGAGAGGGATTGACAGCCAGCCAGGATGGTAGGTGCCAGGCCCCCCTGTCCCTGGGCGCCCCGTGGTTTGAGCAGGATGACAGTGGGAGGTGACGGGGGGTCTAAATCGGACGACTGAGCCTTCGCCAAAGACCCGGCCCCAGAAGATGCAGACTGACCTTCTGAAGTGACACCACTAAATGGACAAGAAAATGCAACCATTAAAAGGACAGATACACAAAGAGAAATTGATTCCCGTGGATCCCAGCGTTGCAGAGCTCAAGGGTCCTGCTCCTGCCGACTATGGACAAAGGACAGGAAATCTCAAACAGACCGACGTCGGTGTAGACCTTCTCTGCCAAGTGAAGGAGAAGCCTCTTTATTGGGGACCCTCCTCCAAAGGGTGCAACTCAGGTGCCCCAGGGCGAGCTGCCACACTTGCCACTTAATTCTCCCCTTGTAAAGCGGAACTTCAGATGTCAGAATCTCAGAGACCTTTTAGAGCTACACTTCACAGATGCTCACAATCATGATGCTTATGCTGGTGGTGGTGATGATGGTGGTGGCCTTTATGGTGATTATGATGGTGATTTTGATGGTGGTGAAGGCAGCTGTCATTTATTGAGAACCAACTATGCACCAGCCATTCTGCTAGAATCTTTACCTGTATCATCTCCTTGAGCCCTCACCATGACCCTGTGAGGATACTATTCTTATCCCCATTTTACAGATGAGGAAACTGAGACTCAAGAAGTCTCTTGCATAAGGTTACATAGTAAGTGGCAGGCACAGGATTCAAACCCAAGATTGTATGATTCCAAAGCCCATGTTTCAGAAGGTCAGAGTCAAGTTCAAGTGCATTCTACAATTTTTTTGGCAGGATCTCACTGCATCTTTCCTGAGAAGGCCCTATGACACAAGTTCAACCCCCTCACTTTACACATGGAGAAACTGAGGGCCAGAGAGGGGCAGTGACTTACCCACAGCCAAAGAGCTAGGATGTAGAGTAGAGTTGAACCCGGAGCCCAGCCTTTCTGATGCCAGGACCTCTGTCTTAGTGCCAAGAACAGTGCCAGGTACAGAGTAGCTCCCTCAATAAACACCTGAAAGGTGATTCAAGAAGCCCAGAGAGGGACTAAAGTCACACAGGCTGCTGGTGGCGGATTCAGAACCCAAGTAGGTCCCAAGCCTTTCGGCTCCCAGTCCCAAGGAATATCTACTCTAGTTCACAGCTTCCCTGGGCATTAGACACGTGTTCTCAGGGGGCCTGTCAATACAGCTACCACCTGCTAAATGCCAGGACATCTACCACGTACTGGGCGCTGGTCTAGGCACTCTAGAGTTTCTGCCGCCAGTCTTCACAGCCCCATGAGGCAGGTGCTATTATGGTCCCATTTTCATACAAGAAGACTGAGGCTCAGACAGGTGCAGGGAAGCCCCACAGCTCACACCACCAGGAGGTGGCAGAGGCAGGGATGCGAATCTTGGGTCTGACTCCAAAGCCTGTTTTTGCCACCCTGCTAGTTTTTCTCAAACAGGGCCCCCTAGAGGTCCCCATGGGAGTGAAAAAGAGGCTCAAGTTGCTGCCCCCCCCCACACACCCACCCTAGTTTCCACTAGAGCAGTAGTGCTTTTAACCGTTTTGCATACTGGGCATCTGCCCAAGTCTTCATTGAAACAAGGCTTTGCAGCAAAATTTTTTAAAAGATAATATGGTTGAAACTAGAACCCTGCATCTTCCCTGGTATCACGCCATCTAGGAACTAGCCCTGTCTTCTCGGGGAATTTTGCCCCCATCCTCCCTGGTCACCATCTCCAAACACCCCTCTTCTGCCCCAAGAGCCCCTCATCCCAAGAGCCAGCTGCTGCTGTAACCTCTAACAGCGCTGCAGCCGGGAGCCGCCCCGACTCCAGACACCTCAAGACTGAGCGGGCCTTGCTCTGAGCCTCCCGAAGCCGGAGCCTGCAAAGAGGGGCCTCAGGGCCCTGGATGCAGCGAGCTGCCTGCCCTGCCCTGCCCTTGTTCTGCTGAGGCCGGAGGCAGCCCAGGAAGGCTGCCCATCACCCCCAGGGAGGATGGGGAATGATGGTGGTGGTGATACCTCTACCAACCAAAGCCACCCACGTGTTCCGGGTGGCCCTTGGGCACCGTATTATTATTATCCTCACAGCAATCCCGTGTGTTGATATTATCATGGTTTTATTTTTTTAAAAAACCATATGTTTTTATTGATTTCAGAGAGGAAGGGACAGAGATAGAGAAACATAAATGATGAGAGAGAATCATCCATCGGCTGCCTCCCACATGCCCCACACTGGGGACTGAGCCCACAACCTGGGCATATGTCCCAACCAGGAATCAAATCATGACCCCCTGGTTCATAGGTCGACACTCAACCACTGAGCCAGGTTGGCCGGGCCCATTGTTTTATTTTCGTTTTAACAATTGAGAAAACAGACTCAGACACTGGAAGCAAACAGCCTGAGGCCATTTTGTTCATACAGTGAGACTGGGATTTGAACCAAGGCCCTCTGAGTTTCTAACTATTATGCTACGCAGACCCCTAATTATAATGGTCTCTCCCATTTATTGTTGGTGCTTATTGTTCGACACATGACATCTTTGTCACCCCAGTACTTCTCATGACATGACAGTGCAATTAAGTTGTGTTACATTATTCTCTCATCTTATAGATAAGGACATCAGACACAGAGAGGTTAGGTGACTTGCTCAAGGTAACACAGCTAGGAAGAGGGGGGATGGCAGGGTGTGAATCCAAGCAGTCTGCTTCAGGGCCCATTGTGCTGTACTGTCTCCCAGAGAGATGGGCACTGAGAGAGCCCCCAAGGAAAGAAGGTTGCACACAAAAACGTTTCCATTTCACTTGGCAAGTGGGACAGAAAAATGGCCTCAAAAGATGTCCATATTCTAATCCCAAGATATTGCGAGTATATTACCTTATACGGCAAATGAGACTTTACAGATATGATTAAGGTAAGGATCTTGAGATGGAGAGATTACCTGGAGGGGCCCAGTGTAATCACAAGAACCCTTATAAGGGGGAAATGGGGGCACTGAGGCCAGAGAGGAGAGGTGATGATGGACTGTGTGGGGGAAGAGGGAGCGAAAGAGGGGGAGAGGGGAGGAAGGAGAGGGAGAGGGAGGGAGGGAGAGAGAGTGGGTGAGAGAGAAAGATTGATTATGTTGCTGGCCTTGAAAATGGAAGGTAGTAGCCACAAGCCAAGGAAAGCAGGCAGCCTCCAGAAACTGACATAGCAAAGGAAACGGTTTCCCCCTGGAGGCCCTGAAGGGACGCAGCCCTGACAACACTTGATTTTAGGATTTCTGACTCCAGAACTGCAGATAATAAGCCTGCGCTACTTTAAGCCACTACGTTTATTTGTTACAGGGGCCGTGGGAAACCGATACAGCCAGTCTGCAGAGGAGCCTACGATGAGAGGCCTTAGGGATCATCTCACGGCAACTCAGCCTTAGGGATCATGCGCTCCCTCTTGGCTAGAGGAACCCATGTTTCAATCATATCACAGCCTGTCCTACAATACAGTGTGCACGTGCATGTGTGTGTCCGTGTACACGTGCAGCTGCACACATGTCCACACAGGAGGAGGCCTGAAGAGAAAGGACGCATGTCCAAGCTCTCGTCCGGCCACCAGGCTCTGGGGCTGGATGGCCCTGCCGGGCAGGCGGCGCTTTATTCCCTCCATCCTTCTCTTTTAAGAGCCTCCGGGGAAATGCTATCATCAGGAACACAAAAGGGAAGAAATGTCACAGGAGCACAGCTCACCCCAGGGGATCCGGCAAAGACAAAACAAATACATGCAGCAGAGACGCGGGAGAGCAAGAAAAAGAGAGAACGAGAAAGAGCAAACTAGAGAGAGAATGGCTGGGTCCCCAAGGCCGGCCTGTGTCCTGACAGACCCCTTCCCACTGGGAAAGGAGCAAGTCTTGAGGAAGCTCATTAGCCCCCGCAGGAGAAAATGGGGTAATTACAGAGAAGACGCTACAGGACTTGGCAGGACACACTTTTAAGACAAGCCAACCAGTATTATTCATTAATCAGTCCATTCGGTGCTACCAGGCAAGGCACTGAGAGGGGAAAGAGGGGGAATTGCATTCTGGAGCGCTGAGCTCCGTGCTTGGCTCCCCCATTCACCAGCTGTGTGACCCTGAATATGTCACTTGCCTGCTCTGAGCCTCGGTTTCCCTCATCTGTAAAATGGGACTATAACACCTTCCCCACCTACCAACCAGTGAGCCCAGGACATTTCATGGAGCTAAAGGATGTGAACAAGAGTTGTATACTCTAAATAATGAAGAGCAACTGCCATTCATTAAGCTCCTATTGTGTGCTGGGTGCTTAACCAGTCTCCTTTCTTCCTCCAGGAGCCCAGATAAGCATCCAGCCTAAAATGTCCGCCTTGGATGGTTTGGCTCAGTGGATAGAGCATCAGCCTGTGGACTGAAGGGTCCCGGGTTTGATTCCGGTCAAGGGCACATGCCCAAGTTGTGAGCTCGATCTCCAGTTATTTCATCAATGTATATGAATCCATGCACTGTGCCACTAGTCCTTAATAAATATACTAGGGTGTAAACCTTACCTTCCAAAGCTTATTTTTCTCTCTCTCTCTCTCTCTCTTTCTCTCCCCTCTATGAAATCAATACACATATATTTTAAAAAACCAAACTATCCATAGGTGCTGGATGAAGCAGAGTCGGCAGACAGTGTGAGAAATGGTTAAAAGGCCAGGTTCAGGGCAAGGCTGCCGAGGTTCCAATCTGGCTCCTCCCCACACGGACTGTGCGGCCTGGAGGAAGTAACTGAACGTCTCCGTGCCTCAGTGTTGCCATCTGCGAAGTGGGGATAAAAACAATACCTCCTCGTATGGCTGTCATTAGATCACATTAGCTAATACATATAAAAGCACTTAGAACCGTGCCTGGTGTACAGGAAGTCCCATGTGTCTCATCTTTACTTTTTCATTGTTGCTATTGTATTATAATCATTACAAATAGTAGAAATATTAAAGAGAAGAGTTCCCCAAAGAATGGCACCTGTTCTGCAGATACAGAAAAGGATGTCAGGGGGTCTAGGGGCAAACATTGTCTTAAGGCCCAAATGTTCCGTATTTACTTTAAAGCGCCTTAGAAAAATATGGTGTCGCATTGCCAGTGGTGACATAATGTTTTCTTCTCTGCGGATGCACTCCAGCTCATGATACGCAGGGCGAGGATAGGCCTGACTTTTCTCCTCGATGTCCAGGACCGCGGCGGCAGCGTCTTCCCTGACACCGGGCCTCCAGGTGCGCTGGCTTCACCGCAGCCCCTCCCCGTAGCAACTGCGTCTCCCGGGGGCAGCTTCCCAGTCACTTGGTACCGGAAGCACGGTCTCTCGTGCCAAGAAAATAAAGGAAGCGACAGGGGCTCCCTCTCCCAGGGCCCCTCCACCACCTGCTTCTGGGGGATGACCAATACATGGCACTTGCTGAAGGCTGACCGGAGGTACGTCCCTCGTCTGAGCTCCTCCGATTCAGCCTCACCCTCCGCTGGGCCAACCTGCACTGTAACCCGTTCCCCCAACAGACGGGACAGTCCAGGAACACAGCTCCGTCTCCTGTATCTCTGAGTTCTCAGGGCCCAGAACCAAGGTGGAGCTCGGGCAATGCCAGATCAGTGGGCTCATCTTGGGACAGAGGATGCTTGTACCTTTCTCTTACTGTGACCTCAGGAAGCGGGCAGCCGGCCCCCCCCACGTGCGTGTTTGGTGATATATGTTGGTAGACGATGGGATCCCGCAAGGAGCCCGTGTCTTCATGGTGCTGCAGTGTTAGGAGGACCTGGGCTAGATCGTCCTCGCAGACCATCAGCGCCAGGACTGCCGGCCGCAGGGGGAGAGCCGAGGAGGCAGGAAGGCCAGGAAGGCTGCCTGGGGAGGGGGGCGGAGCTGGACAGTGGAGAGAATGAGTGGAAAGAGGAAGAGCAGCTTGAGCAAAGAGCTCAGATGTCCTAACACCCACCAAGGCGTTAAGGATGGAGGGGCTGGCATTTGCTAGAAGAATCTACATTTTCAAAAGGAGCTTGAAGCTCTGATGGGAAAGGAATGATTCCCACTGAAACTGGAGGTGGGGTGGCCAGGACTGCCGGCCGCAGGGGGAGAGCCGAGGGGGCAGGAGAGGCCAGGGATCGGAGCTGGACAGTGGAGAGAATGAGTGGAAAGAGGAAGAGCAGCTTGAGCAAAGAGCTCAGATGTCCTAACACCCACCAAGGCGTTAAGGATGGAGGGGCTGGCATTTGCTAGAAGAATCTACATTTTCAAAAGGAGCTTGAAGCTCTGATGGGAAAGGAATGATTCCCACTGAAACTGGAGGTGGGGTGGGGTGGTAAAGGGGAAGTAGGTCCTGCAAAGCGGTCCTCTAAGATGACCCTCTCAAACCCCTGGCCTGGCTTTTCCCTGGAAATGAATAGACCAGATTCCTCAATTCTGCTGGGATGGATATATATCAATGTCTTCTGGTCGGGGTGGTAAAGGGGAAGTAGGTCCTGCAAAGCGCTCCTCTAAGATGACCCTCTCAAAGCCCCGGCCTGGCTTTTTTCCCTGGAAATGAATAGACCAGATCCCTCAATTCTGCTGGGATGGATATAGATCAATGTCTTCTGGTTGGTCGGTCGTTAGCTAGTGTTGGGGAGGGAGCAGAAGGGACTCTCGCTCCCCATTTGGTGCCTTAAATACTCGCCAAGGATCCAGCAGAATGACTGAAAGAAACTGGCTTGAGTCCCACTCACAGGATGTGTGACCTTGGGCAAGTCGCTCCACCTCTCTGAGCCTCGGCATCTTCATCTGTGAAATGGGGGTGATAACAGTACGTACATCATTCATCTATGGGGATCCTCCAGGGAGATACAATAGGGAAAGGGCTGGAAACAGCCTGTGAAATGCTAGCCACATAGTAAGTGCTCAACACATTAGCTATACTATTACCATCACTGTGATTCTCATTCGCCTTTTGTTAGCTTTGTATCACTAGGCAGATGCTGGGGATACTGAAATGAGTAAGACTCCACCCCTCCATGCTACATACAGGCCACCGGGAGAGACAGCAAAAGGCCCCCCAATCACAAAAGAATGACAAGAGCGCTAAAACATACTGTGCAGGGAAAGCTTTTGCTGTTACGTGTGTGAGTGGGGAGAGATGGAGCAGGGTTACCTCCAGGGGAGACCAGGGAAGTGGGGGACGGGGGGAGGGGCATGCCACGTGACCCACCTCTCAGCGCCCCGAGCGTTTCTCCCTCCCGCCTCCCACATCTGGGGAGCACCTGTCCCCCTGGGGGCTGTCTCAGCATCACACTATGTAACCCTAGCCTGACACGACAGGTCTCCGGCAGGCCAGGAGCGGCAGGGGCTGGGCTGCTGTGAGACCCATGTGGCGAGACGGGGGACAGTGCTGCGGAAACACGTCCTCCGGGCGGCAGGCCCGGCGTCCGACCCGCTGATCCAGGGGGCACGGTCAGCCGGCAGAGAACTTCCCGGAGGGCGATCGAGCACTGTGTGTCCAGAACCTTGGAAATGACACACACCCGCTGATTACTCCACCCCTGGGATGTAACCCAAGGAAGTCATTAGGCATCTGTACAAAGACGAACCCCCCCCCCCCCCCGCCTTGCTTCTCATAATGACAATTGGGAACCAACCGACGTGTCCAACACCAGGGGGTCGTTTAAAGGAACTGTGGTGCGTTCCACTCCAGGGAGGGGCCACCGGGACAGCCTGGAACAGGATTCTGCGTCACCAGATGCTGGTCTCGACGCACAAGGTGAGCAGGACCTGGACGAGGTCTCCGTCCCAGGAGGCCCCTGCTCGAGGCCCGGGGCCCACATGTGTCTTCAGGTACCTGACACAGTGTCTGGCACAGAATTACTTCCCCATCAGTACCTGATACATCAACGGATGACTGCCTGGATGGGAAGGGGCACCGTTTTCTGCCGGAGATAAAAGTGTCTTTCTCTGACGTGGATGCCTGTAGCTCACGGGGCCTCCCACCGTCACCACCACAGCCTGAAACGGGCACAGAAGCTGAGCTGAAAGCAGCCAAGCGCCCCATTCGCCCACGGCCCCTCTCAGGGACCGGCACCACGTGGAAGAGGAGGCTTGGAGAAAAGACAGGAAGTGGCGCTTGTGGGGGGAGATCAGCGGCAAACCTCCTGCCCCAGACCCGACGGCTGGAAACCTGCAGCATCACGCAACGTCCCTGCTCACTCAGGCGGCAAACCCGGGAGCCTGGCGCTCCCCTTTCTAGCACAGGAGACGGGGCGAGGAAGGCCCGGGGGACACAGTCAAGTCAACCTTGCGGGGCATCAAAGCACAAAATTGCTTCTCCTCATTGGCCTATCCTGATACTCCCATAATCCCTTGCAGGGAAAGGAAGAGAGGTGCCGAGCCTTCCATCCCACCCCTGTAAAAAGATGCGAGAGGGTCTACTTCCCTAGATGTTCCTAGGGACCAAAGGGGATCGAAACACAGGATCCAAGGAGCCAAGTAGATGATGGAGGCCCTACATCTCCCCGCCACTCCCAGCCCAGGCCTCTTTGCCCTTATCTCCTACCACCCTCCCCTCTCTCGCTGTGCTCCAGCCCCAGGCCTTTCAAACACCCAAGCTTGTTGCCACCTCAGGGCCTTTGCACCAGCTGTGCCTTCTGCCCAGACTGCATTCCTCCTGGTCATTCGGCTCCCAGCTTAAGTCACTTTCTCAGCGAGGCCTTCTCTGGCCAGTTCCCCCTCGTTACCTATTTTAGTTTTCTGCACAGCACTTACCATCATCTGATAATTTAGCGTTCATTGAGATAGATAGATAGATGATTGATTGATTGATGGGTAAATAGTCTGTTTCTCTTACTACAATATAAGTTCCATGAGATCAGACACCTGATAGTCTGTCACAGCTGTATCCCCAGATCCTTAGAGTATATAATATACAACATGTGCTCAATAAAAATTGTTGAATGGATGGGTAGATAAATGATGGATGGGTAGATGTAGCCAAGGACAGGCTATGAAATTTAGCCAGACGTGATATGATTTGGTCCATCATACATCAAGTTTCTCCCTGGCCCCATGGTATTTTCTTTGTTTTGCTTCTCTCTCTCTCTCTCTCTCTCTCTCTCTCTCTCTCGCCTTTTTATTCTGTAATGATCTCAGATTTAGAGAAAAGCTGTGAGTCCTCACATACCCTTCATTCATCTTCTCCTAATGTCAACATCTTACAATTCCACAGCACAGCTGTCAAAACTAAGAAGTTAACATGGGGACAACGCTATGAACGGCCTCCGTTCGGATCTCACGCGTGTCTTTCTGGGTGTGCGAGGGTCTAAGGTTGCAGGCAGCCATCGCGTCTCAGTCTCCTCCAATCTGTGACAGTTTCTCAGTCTTTTCCTAGTTCATGACCTTGACAGGTTGAAGAGTGCTGGTCAGGTCATTGGTAGAAGGTCCCCCGATTTGGGCTTATCTGATGATTCTCACGATTAGGCTGGAGCCGTGGATTTGGGGAGAGCATCCCATAGAGGTGAACCGCCCGTCTCATCACATCACATCTGGGGGTACCTGCTACCAACATGACAATGTCTCGGCCGCTTTCCTTGGTTTGCATGTGACCTGAGTCTCCTTGGCTCAGCATTTCTATGCCTCTGCTATCTGACCACAGGCTCCGTGGTTCTGGATTTATCCAATCAGCAGTGCCCATGGGGCTGGGTCCCGGGAAGGGTCAGGCAGCACAGAGAGAAGAGCCAGGGGGGTGGCAGGTGCTTTTAAGAGGGTGTATCAGTTTCCCAGAGCTGCTATAACAAACTACCACCCAGTGGATGGCTAGGACAACAGATTTATCCCCTCCCAGTTTTGGAGGCTAGAAGTCCGAGGTCAAGGTGTCAACAGGGCCATGCTTTCCCCTGAAGGCTCTAGGGAAGAGTGTGCTCCGTGCCTCTCTCTGTGCTGCTGGTGGCTGCTGACACTCCTTGGCTTGTGGCTGCATCACTCCAGGTTGTGCCTCCACCGTCACTTGGCACTCTTCCCTCTGCCGCATCTGTATCCGTGCCTTCATCTCTTCTTATAAGGACACCAGTTCCACTGAATTTAGGGCCCACCCTCATCCAGTAGGACCTCCTCTTAACCTAACTATATCTACAAAGGCCCTATTTCTAAGTAAGGTTACATTCTGAGGTTCCAGGTGGTTATGAATTTGGGGGGATGCTATTCCACCCAGTGCAGGGGGGGACATGATAAGTAGGTAGGCGAAGGTCAGGATCTGAGTCCCAGCTCTTCACCGCTAGTGGAGTGGCTTAGGACACATCACTACCTCTCCTGCCTCACCTTTCCCATCTGTAAAATGGGGGGAGGTGATGACACTGTTATTTGTATCGAAGGAATCGACTTAGCTACGAGCTTTGGCAGCACCTCTCAGTCGATGAGGTGCTGTAGAAAGATGAGTTATTATCTGTGGCAGCCCTGAGAAGGTGCCTCGCAGACGTCCAGCTACAGGAAGCTTAATTGACGGAGGGCCCCAGCTGCTACGCTCCAAAATCCATCGGTGCCAACGAGGCCACACTTCCCATGGGCTGCTCCCAGCCAATCAGCCGGTGCAGCAGAGACAGTCACACAAGGCCGGGGATCTCTCTCGGAAGACATGGGATTCCTCTGGCAGACGCCATGGCCGGAGGACGCCTGACACCTCGCCGCAATTTCCTTAGACTGAACAGAAGCCTGGGATGCTCCCAGCCAACCTCCTTCCCTCCCCCTTCGCTCGGGGTCTAGTGGCTCTCCCAGCCTTCCTGGCTCTCTTCCTATTTCCCCCCATAAGAATGTTTCCCTAATCCAATCTCTGCACATTTCGTTCAGTCTTGTGCTTTCTGGAGGCCCCAGGCCAGCACGTTTTCGCAAAGGTCATCTTTTGCCTTTGCCGGGGTCGGGACATACTTCCTGGCCCCTGATTGCCCTTTGGGTCAGTCATCCTCCCCCCGCAGTTGGCCCGTGAAGTCGGAGTGGAGTTGTTGCCTCCCTCGACACCAGGAGCTGGCACATGCCCACATCTGACCAACCCATCTAGTTTGTACCCCTGGCCACACTCTTTGGTACCAAGAAAGGCAAGTGACCAATCATTGCAAGCCCATGAGATCCCTATTGCTAGTGCTCTCAAGAAGGAGGTATACCTTTCAGACTGGGGTTGCTAAGCCGGTGTAATATACACCTGTAGCAGCGTTGCCCTCCTCTAGCCCGAGACTGGAGTTTATGCAAAAGAGAGAGCATTGTAAGAAAATGATTTCTGCCTTTAGTTGAGCACCTGGATCCAGCCATGCCTGAAGCTCCTGCACTTTCCCATAATGTCAATCAATGGCTATATATACATACATACATATATATTTGCTTTAGCCTATTGGAGTTGAGTGTCTCAGCTACAAAACATTAAATTTAGCATTTCCCTCTGACACCATTCTTCAAAGTGAGGGCCAGAGACGAGATGGAGCTGCCGGAGAGGAACTACAAAGCCACGTAAACATCAATGATGGGCAGAATAGATTCCTTTCATTCTATGTGTGAACTGCGTTTGGGGTGTCAGAAGGATTAAAGATAAAAAAAAAAGAAAGAACCAAGGAAGCGTCTGTGGGAGCCAGTGTGGCTTTAGGCTGCTTTTTAAAGACAGCCTCTCCCAATTAGGGTTTCCAAATATAATCCCTCTGCCGTTCGCCAGAGCCCAGTACCTAGACAGCCACCTTCCGAAAATAAGAGAAATAAAGTCCATCTGCTTTCTGATGAATCACAGACACATGTCATCGCTGGCTTCGCTTCTGTTTGGAGACGGGATCAAAAGAAGGCATTTCCCCCTCTTTTCAAAAAATAAAAGTCCTGGAGATTTCTATCAATAAATTCATTCTGCGCTTCTCCCTACACACGGAGACGCTTTTCGCAAATGCTGGTGCCGCCTCCTACTTGGAAGGGCCCCATAATAGCGACTGCTGTGGAGGTTTCTCCTACGTGGGAAACAGCATCCTGGCCATTCTTTGCTTGGTGATGAACAAGAACCCCAACAAAGCCAAGACACCCCCCGATCCCTCTTCTCTAAGCTCCATGTCACGATCACTCGGCCAGCGGAGGCCCTGTCAGCAGGACTATGGAATTTAGCAACACTGCAGCCTGCGAGGCTCGTCCAACTCCAGGCTCGATCGCTCGCCTTTGGAAATAAACATAAACAAGAAACCATTAACGTGCCACTGGTGGCAGCCTTAATGAACAGGAGGTGACCAAACCGCACTAGGCAATTACTTCCCCGTTCCTGAGCCGCGGCAGGTGACAGGCGGGAGGTCTGTCTCCTACCCGCACCCTTCCGCCCGGTTCCGATGTGTCTCCATCGCTGGCCCGGCTTTGATGGCAAAAAGCAAAGGCACCTACGTGTTCTTTAAATAGATCTCTGCTCTGGCTGCCTTGACAGCGCGTGGTCAGAGGACACTAATGCGCTGTGGCATCTGCGAGAAATCACGGAAGTTTTCCGTGAACTGACCTGCCCCTTTGTTGAGAGGGAAGGCCATCGGGCGTGCGGGAGCCCATCTGACCAGGGGATCTGAGCCTGAGAACTGCACCGAGCAGATGCCCGGCGACGAGGAGGATTCCAATCAATCACAATGATACTATTAATGATCACGGCAGCGGCCACGGCCACGGCTGAGATTTGCTGAGCACCTCCTGCAAGCCTGGCTCCAATCACTGCTGCCTGTGCCCTGTCTCACTGAATCCTCACCAGAAGTCTAAGAAGTAAGGGCTGATGTGATCTTTCGCATAATGAGCTGAGTGTGGCTGGCTGCAAAAATGGCCCTAGTTCTGCCTTCCCCGGTACCCACAGCCCTTGCAGTGGGGCTCCAAGAGGTGGTCAATTCCCTCTCCCACCCCCGTCTCCCCTCCCCCGCCACGCTGCTGTGTGCTGGCCGGGGCTTGCTCTGAACAATAGAATGCCAGGAGCCTGGACTTCAAGGGGCCTTGTGCCTTCTGCTGCCTCTCCTGGTAAACAGCGTGTGCCTCTGTGCCTGCCGGGCCCCCGGCTGGTCGCCTGCCTAGGACAGTTCCATCAGATCTCCCTGTCGTTTCACAGACGGCACAGAGCTGCAGCAGCCGAAGGAAGAAGGCTGGCTTAGTCCCTTAGGAAACGGCCACTGCAGTGCCCATCCGTGCCTCTCCTGATACTCAGTGAGAACACAGACAAATCACTCCTTCGAGAAACGTCGGTGGAGAGCCTCCTCACCGGGAGACACCACACTCGGGATCCACCTGCGGGGAGGGCACCAGGGGCCTGTCCTCGGGGAGTTGCATAAACACGGGATGGAGGGTCAGGTCACTCACAGAATAAGGGGAAAGAGAAAGGCATTGTGATTGTGGAGGGAGAGGAAGAGAGAGTTCCTAACAGGGGGACTTCCGAAACGAGTGACACTTGGACCTGAGGGATGAATAGAGAAATGGCCTGGTTGTGCATGGTGTGCGTGTGTGTATGTGTGTGTGTGTGTGTGCATGTATGTCTGCGTGTGTTTGTATGTGCACACGCGCGTGTGTGTCTGTGTGTGTGTGTCTGCGCACGTGTGTGTGTATCTGTGTGTCTGTGGGCGTGTTTCTGTGCCTGTGCGTGTGTCTGTGCGTGCATGTGTGTCTGTGCGTGCATGTGTGTCTGTGTGTGCATGTGTGTGTCTGCGCACGTGTGTGTCTGTGTGTGTCTGTGCGCGTGTGTGTCTGTGTCTATGCGTGTGTCTGTGCGTGCGTGTCTGTGTGTGTGTCTGTGCGTGGTGTGCGTGCGTGTGCGTCTGTGTGTGTGCGTGTGTGTGTCTGTGTGTGGGGTATGTGTGCATATGTGTGTGTGTCTGTGCGTGTCTGTCTGAGTGTGTGTCTGTGCGTGTATGTGTGTGTGTCTGTGTGTGGGGTGTGTGTGCATGTGTGTGTGTCTGTGCGTGTCTGTGTGTGTGCACACACACACACATGCAGGAGACAGGGGCTTAGTGTTCCAAACAGAAGACACAGCAGACCCTGAGCGAGGCCGGAAGGACTTTTTAAAGCAAAGGCGGCTGAGACAAAAAGTTGTTCCAGTCCGACCATAGCCATTGTTTCCAGGACCCAGCAAGGCAGCGAGGCTTCGTACTGGGGATGGTAGAGCCCCCGCAAGGGGAGCTTTGAAAAGTGAGCGAGGCTATTTTCGGCATCGCGGCGACTGGAAGCTCCTGCCAGAGTGTCTGGGGCCAAGGCGTCTGACAGGGCAACCCTCCCCGCCCCCCAGAAAGTAGACACATCTGCCCTGAGAGTGACAGCTCCCCCTTGTGAAACAGTCCTCAGCAGCGCCTCCTGGAGGCCCAGTGAGAAGCTGTCTGCACCTGGCAGGGGGCGAGGAGGGGTTGGGTGCCCGATGTGGGGTGGGTTTGCATCAGAACATCTTTCTCTGAGGATGGGGCAGAGATGAAAGGGGAAGGGGAACTTTTCAAACCGTTAGACCCACACCCACAGTAAGATCCACGTTTCACATCACAGCACGTCCACATACACAGGCGAACACAGATACACGACTAAAGCAGGGGGTCCACGAGCAATACTTGCCTTTGTCACAAATGACATCCTCTGGTACGTTCTAGTCTGTTCTCTGATGAATTCCACCCACTAAACTGGCTTCACAACTTACTTAAATACATCTCACTTCTGGGTTTGAGAAATATTGCTGGAGCCCTAACTAGAAGAACGTATTTTAAAGATAAAAAATGCGATAACACATCATGCCGACGAGCATGTGGGGAAATGAGCACACTCGTGTACTATTAGCGAGCACGGGAATGAATGCGGCCCCATTAGTGGGCCATTTGGCAGCCCTTATCAATATTTAAATGCACGTGCCTCTGACTCAGCATTTCCACTTCCAGGAATGTCTTACAGATTTATCCACACGTGCTCGGGAATGGCCGTAAGAAAATATTCGCTGCAGGATTTGTTTATGGTAACGGAAGATTGGAAACAATATAAATGTCCATCAATAGGAGACTGGTGAATTGAATCATGGGACAGCCATCCTTATTATTATAGAACTAGAAGCCCAGTGCACGAATTTGTGCATGGGTGGGGTCCCTCAGCCTGGCCTGTGATCGCGGGGGGGGTGGGGGGGTGGGGGGGGGGGGGGGGGGGTGGCCAGCCAGGGGTTGGCCAGCGTAGGCTTTTATATATATATATATAGAGAGAGAGAGAGATACTAAGCAACCAGGAGAAGAAACAAGGTGAGTTTACACAAACTGGAATGGAACAAGGTCCAAGGCGTACTATATAGTTGAAAAAGCAAGGGTGGTAGGCGGATAATTGTTAAGGTGAACAATGCATACGGAGGGATGCATCTTTACTTCTGTATATGTTTGGGTTTTTCCATAGTTAAACAATTAAAAAGACAAATGCCTGGACTATGTTGGGAAAGACACCATTTATGTTAAAGCCAATTTGCTTTAACAGGCGAGAGGATATATAAGAGACTGTAAGTGGCGAATGTCTCTGGCAAGATAACAGATGTGGGAGGGAGGAGCTTAACCTGCTATCCCTCCCTTCTGATGTGTAACCACGTGTAGTGTTGATCTATGCGTGTATGGAAAATTAAAAATAAGATAGAAATAAGACGGAAAATTAAAAAATAAATTAATGGCAAAATATCCTCGGGTGAGGATTAACAAAAAATAATAATAATAAAAAAGTAAAATTCAAAAAAAATAAGATAGAAAATTAAAAATAAGATAGAAATAGGAACCTCACTGAGGATAAACACCCTTTTATCTAAAGTCAAAAGAATCCAAGTTATACCTGAAAACAACAAACCAATTTACAAAGAAGAACGTACTCCAAGGTTGACCCCACCTTCACCCTCAAGCACACCACGACCTTTGGGGGTCTTCTGAGCTACCAAGCGAAAAGTGGAATTGTGTTCAATTATATTTTTCCACAAATTGTT
>NW_006294609.1:5169992-5170636 GCF_000327345.1 Myotis davidii | reverse complement strand
CTATTTCTTTTTTTTCTGAATATATTTTTATTGATTTCAGAGAGGAAGGGAGAGGGAAATAGAGATAGAAACATCAATGAGGAAAGAGAAACAATTGATCATCTGTCTCCTGCATGCCCCCTACTGGGGATCGAGCCCACAACCAAGACATATATCCTTGACTGAATTGAACCAGGGACCCTTCAGTCTGCAAGCTGATGCTCTATCTACTGAGCCAATCGTGAGAACTGGTGCTAAGCCCACTCTGGCTGAAAGTAAGGCAGGTGTGTGGTTCATGGAAGGTCCACCAGGTGAGGCTGGTCCACCTTCCATCCAGGTGGGAGCCAACTTCACCTCCTTCACAGTCACACTCGGATGTCAACCTGACACCTGCCCATCTCGTGTCGAAAGTACAGAGGTCCGCTCCCGGCCACCCATCTCAGAGAAGGAATGAGGCCTCCTGAGCCCTGGGAAGCACACGACCCCACCCTGCTCCAGCCCCACTGAGCATCCACGCAGGACCAGGGCAGGCCTCCGGACACTCTTGGTTCTCGGCTGCCGAAGGCTGCTTCCCTGGGCCTCAATACCGCTGCCTCTCGGAGAGCTGTCCACCGGAGCTGGTCCTGAAATGTGAGGTCATGGGATTTTGATGAAAGAGAACAGTG
>NW_006294609.1:5155345-5158901 GCF_000327345.1 Myotis davidii | reverse complement strand
TAAAAATAAGATAGAAATAGGAACCTCACTGAGGATAAATAAACACCCTTTTATCTAAAGTCAAAAGAATCCAAGTTATACCTGAAAACAACAAACCAATTTACAAAGAAGAACGTACTCCAAGGTTGACCCCACCTTCACCCTCAAGCACACCACGACCTTTGGGGGTCTTCTGAGCTACCAAGCGAAAAGTGGAATTGTGTTCAATTATATTTTTCCGACAAATTGTTATTTCTTTGAATTGACACAGAATGAAGACTGGGCCCCAGGGGACCCTCATTATACGCAGGTTACACTGAAAATGATTTCAAGTTTAACTTGTTCGATCCCCTCCCTTTAAGAATGACAGGACTGTGGTGGAGCCATTCTAGTCTCGGGGTCTATCTGAGAGAGGAGCCTGGGCGTCATGTGATTAAACGGGGCGCCTCAGCTCAGTGCGTCGTTGGGGTGGCTGCCAACGTCTGAGCCAGGCTGCGGTGGCCGCTGCACTGCGCGCATCCACGCTGCCCGGACACGGGCCAACTGGTCCAGCCCGGTGTGACTCAGCACTGGAAACGTGTGCTTCTTTAAATAGATGCTGCTCTCCACTGGCTCTCGGGGCTGATGGATGACTTACCGGTCATGGGAGGGAGGTGTCCAGGGGCTTGCAGGGCTGCTGTGCTGGAGAGCAGCAGAGGGACACAGTGGGCACTGGAGGAAGGGTGTTGGTGGCTGTGACCCTGCCGGAGAATTCAGAGAGCGATTGAGTGAGACACACACCCGGGCACAAGATGCTAAGTCAACGGCAGGGCAGGTAGAAACAACCGTTGTCTCTAAGATCGTGAGAACTGGTGCTAAGCCCACTCTGGCTGAAAGCAAGGCAGGTGTGTGGTTCATGGAAGGTCCACCGGGTGAGGCTGGTACACCTTCCATCCAGGTGGGAGCCAACTTCACCCCCTTAACAGTCACACTCGGATGTCAACCTGCCACCTGCTCATCTCCTGTTGAAAGTACAGAGGTCCGCTCCCGACCACCCATCTCAGAGAAGGAATGAGGCCTCCTGAGCCCTGGGAAGCACACGACCCCACCCTGCTCCAGCCCCACTGAGCATCCACGCAGGACCAGGGCAGGCCTCCGGACACTCTCAGCTCTTGGCTGCCGAAGGCTGCTTCCCTGGGCCTCAATACCGCTGCCTCTCGGAGAGCTGTCCACCGGAGCTGGTCCTGAAATGTGAGGTCCTGGGCTTTTGATCAAAGAGCACAGTGAACAGCCACAGCCAGGCCCCGTCCAGTCTTGCTTCTGCGGGGTTTTGTTTGGGATGTTGAACCAGGGTATGCAGAGCCCCGCATTTACATTCATTTCATGTCATTCATTTGTTTATTCAGCAAAGGCACGTGAGGGAATCAATAAAAAGACAACCTAATGGAAATAGGGTTCAGGGGTAATGAATAGACAGGTGGTAGGAAAGAAAATGTAAATGATTCTTAAGCGTTTGCAAAGATGCTCAGATCTCACTCCAAAAAGAGAAATGCAAATTAAAGCAACACTGAGATGCCATTTCCCCCCGGCAGATTGGCAAACATCCAAAAGGCTGATAACAGGCTTTGTTGGCGAGGCTGTGGGGAAAGGTATTCTCAAGCCCTGCTGGTGGCAGGCCTCCTACGGCGCATAATTTGACAACATCTATCAAAATTATAAATGCGGCAGATATGCTTTGACACGGCAATTCTTCTGGAAATGGATCCTACAGAGGTGTTTGGACCTGTGCAAAATGATCTATGTGCAAAGTTATTCACCACAGAATTGTAAGAACAAAATATTAAGAACAATCCAGATGCCTTTGAATAGAAGACTCGTTAAATGAATTAGGGTATATACAAGCAATAATAGTCTATGTAGGTTCTTGAAACAGATGGGATATCTCTCTCTTCCCTGATATAGGTAATATATTGGCAAATAAATAGGCAATCGCCGGGTGGCTCGGTTGGGTGTAGGTTTGATCCCCAGTTGGGACTCATTTGGGAGGTAACCAATCTCTCTCTCCTCTCTCTCTCTCTCTCCCTTCCTCTCTCTAAAAATCAATGAAGCTCAACTGGGGGAATTTCTTAAATTCATATTGCTTACATGAGTGATCTTCTTCCTGAATTGAATTTATGCCCTTATTTTTTGTTGTTATTGACTCTGAATCTCTCTTTCTTTCTTTCTTTTTTCTTTCTTTCTTTTTTGTCACTGGCTTATGGTGTGTGATCTTATAAGGTGTTCAAATAAGGTTATTATTATGCTCCAGGCACTAAGGTGGAGCATAATATTTAATGCTCCACCTTAGTGCCTGGAGCATAATAATAACAATTAGAGATAAAACATTATTTAATGCTTTATCTCTAATTGTTCAAAAAAATAGAGAAGAGGCATCACGATGCTCACTTCATAGATAACAGGCTGAGACCCAGAGATGTTAGCGCTTGTCTAGAATCGCACAGCAGTAACTCGCCACCCTGGTGGATTTGTTTCCTGGTGCAGCTGTAACAAGTTCTCTCTCCCTTCCTCTCTCTAAAAATCAATGAAGCTCAACTGGGGGAATTTCTTAAATTCATATTGCTTACATGAGTGATCTTCTTCCTGAATTGAATTTATGCCCTTATTTTTTGTTGTTGTTATTGACTCTGAATCTCTCTTTCTTTCTTTATTTTTTCTTTCTTTCTTTTTTGTCACTGGCTTATGGTGTGTGATCTTATAAGGTGTTCAAATAAGGTTATTATTATGCTCCAGGCACTAAGGTGGAGCATAATATTTAATGCTCCACCTTAGTGCCTGGAGCATAATAATAACAATTAGAGATAAAACATTGTTTAATGCTTTATCTCTAATTGTTCAAAAAAAATACCCAGAGAAGAGGCATCACGATGCTCACTTCATAGATAACAGACTGAGACTCAGAGATGTTAGCGCTTGTCTAGAGTCACACAGCAGTAACTCGCCAGCCTGGTGGATTCGTTTCCTGGTGCAGCTGTAACAAGTTGCCACAAACTTAGTGACTTAAGACAATGCGGGTTTATTATCGCACAGGCCTGAAGGTCAGATGTCCAAACGGGTGGTCAGAGTTTTCTGGAGATTCCAGGGTGATCACCTCCTTGCCCTTTCCAGCTTCTAGAAGCTGCCCACATTCCTTGGCTCATGGCCCCACACAGCCTCTGCTCCCACTGTCTCATCTCCTACTCACCTTGACCCTCCTGCTCAACTGGTATAAGTACCCCTATGATTACATTCCCTCCCCCCGCCCCCAAAAAAAATCCAGCATAATCTTCCCCAGGCTAATCTATCCCCTCATCACGGGCTCTTTTCACTAATCTTTGCTGCCTCCACGAAACCTGGGGTTTCCTTCTGTGGGATCACTAATCCCAGAACCTTCCTGGGTCTATGGCAGTGACGGCTAACCTATGACACGCGTGACACGCGAACTCATTTTTTTGGTTGATTTTTCTTTGTTAAATGGCATTTAAATATATAAAATAAATATCAAAAATATAAGTCTTTGTTTTACTATGGTTGCAAATATCAAAAAATTTCTCTATGTGAC
>NW_006294609.1:5141519-5155284 GCF_000327345.1 Myotis davidii | reverse complement strand
TCTGAAGAGACATTTCCCCACTCGCCGCTGCAGCTGGGAGGGCTGTCTGTAAGGCAGGGCACCTAAGCATGTCCCCACCACCGTGGCTGTGACCAGGTGAGGCGTTGAGAAGTGGCTAACCTGCTTTTCTGCACTATTCGTTTGTTTCCTTGGTTGTTACCTCCTCCACTAGAACGTCAGCCTCAGCGTGGGGGCCATTGCCATCAATTCCCAACTGTATCCCAGAGCCCAAGAGCCCAGAGCAGAGCTGGCATCCCTCTGACAAATGCAAACCCCCAAGGTGCCCGGTGGAGTGGATACGGTTTCACTGGGCACAAAACCGGCCGATGAGGAAGGGAGCCGGGTGGGTTCTGCCCAGAACCCCTCACCTTTGGGAGGGGGTGGTGTGGAGGCAAGGTCCCTGGTCGGGACCGTAACGGGGGGAACAGGAGCAGGCGGATGTCGGCCTCGCTGTGCCCTTCTGAGAACAGAGATCCCATCTCCTGAGCGGCCCCCGCGAAGCACTCTGAATCGATCGCGCTTGGACATCAATAACAATCCACCTGTGAAAAGTTCTCCCACAAGGACACCGAGATAGATGCACACGGAGATCCGCTGCACTGTTTGTAACAGCAAAGGAACTGGACACGACCCAGGTGTCCATCAGAAGGAGTTTGGGGGAATAAATGATCATACGGTTACGATGATGGAGTGCGAGGCGGGTATTAGATGGGCGAAGATACCCAAGACGTATTGCTAAATGAAAAAAGTGACTTGCGGGAAAGTCTATAAAGTATGGTCCTATGTTGTTGTTATTTCTTTTATAAAAAAACATAAAAACAGTATATATCAAAACTCATCGAACTGCAGTAACCCGTGCATTTTTTGTATATAAATTATCAATAAAGAAAAAGCAATACATCTATGCATCCTAGTTCTTTGATTTTTAAGAGCCAAATATCTCCCAATTATTTTGAAGTGAAGACCTGCCTCCTATAATGCCTTCTTTGCCAAGAGGCTGTTGAGTCAAAAGAGTAGCTTACCAGTGTTGGCGACTTGGAATAGAAGAAATACGAGAGGTATACGTTAGCGTACACGTGCATAGGAAGTAAGCACAGTAGGTAAGTGTGTGCATAGAAAAGCTAAAAATACACACATTTTGAATTTGGGAATGATGTAGTGGAGCGGGGAAGGTGCAGGGACTGAGTAATATGTTTCTATAATTGATTTTTTTTTTTACGAGGGGCACATGTTACTTTAGTAACGAGGAACAAATTAAGGTTAAAGGAAACCCTTTCTGGGGCCTTTGTCTTCCGTGGGGAGGAGTGAAAGCCACTTTGTATGCAGGAAAACGAGGGGTACGGGACAATCTTACAGGTCGAGAGAACTGAACCTCATTTGTATTTTTAAAATAGAAAAAATTTACCCATAGACACAGAAGTCAAGCTATGGCTGCCAAAGGGACGGGCTGGGGGATGAGAATAAACTTTAAAAACTAAAAAAAGAATCGAAATTAAATAAAACACACAAAATAATCATTTTTCCTTTCTAGACATACTCAAATAAACAAACAAGTGGGAGAAATGAAACATTAAAAACAAAAATCCCTAGAGCCTGCAGGGCGGCTCAGTCGGTTGGAGCTCATTCCATACACCAAAAAGGTTCTGGGTTCGATCCCTGGTCAGGGCCAGTATGGGAGGCAACTGATCAATGTTCCTCTCTCCCAAATCAATAAAAACATATCCTCAGGTGAGGATTTTAAAAAAAACAAACCCTAGAAATGGTGATTATATTGTTTGCACAATGATAATGGCTACTAAAATGATTTTCAATGACAAGGTCAAAAAAATAAATTAAATAAATTTTGTTAAAATGTGTTTTCTGATTATAAAAATCACCTGTGCTCATTGTGTAACTAAACACCTAAGCAACATGGAAAATAGGCATTGAAAATAAACCATAATCCCACACTCTCCCCCAAAGAGAGCAAACCTTAATGTTAAGGTGCATGCATCCTTGCATATAAGCATAACCAATGGACACATGACATGATGATGATGATGATGATGATGATGATGATGATGATAGAGTAGGTGTAGAAATGCCCCAACTCCTTCAGCCCTTGGGTGGTTCACGTTCTACAGCAGTGGTTCTCAACCTTCCTAATGCCGCGACCCTTTAATACAGTTCCTCATGTTGTGGTGACCCCCAACCATAAAATTATTTTCGTTGCTACTTCATAACTGTAATGTTGCTACTGTTACGAATCGTAATGTAAATATCTGATATGCAGAATGTATTTAGGCGACCCCTGTGAAAGGGTCGTTTGACCCCCAAAGGGGTTGCGACCCACAGGTTGAGAACCACTGGTCTACAGTTTCCCCGAATTCTCCCATGGGATTAAGCTCCGCAGTAACACCGGGCTCGGAGGCTCACCCTCTTCTCACTCCCTTCTCTCACCTCCCCACTCCCCACCCTGTGTCACCCCCAAATAAACCACTTCCACTTGATTCCCTGACTTGAGGTCCGCATCTAAGGGGCCCCAACTGAGACAGGGATGCCGCTACAAAGTCCACTCTGACAGTTCTGTTTCTGTCCGGTTCTGGCACATTCCACAAAGATAAGAATGCACTGTGAGCAGGCTGATGACAGGCCCACACAGAGGCTCTGAGAGAAACGCATCCACCTCCGGGCTACCTCTCACCTTCAGCACAAAGGAGAGGGGAGGCCCCTTCCTTCCGGAACTGCTTAGCATGCACAGCGACCTCAACGGTGACCAGACAAGAATGCATTATTAAGCACCCCATCGCGAGGCTGTCCTGCAGATAGAGACATCTGGACTCCTTGGCCGGATTCCTTCAGGGAAAAGAGGGAGAACTCCAAAACCTGACTCAGTCAGTCCATGGTAGACCGGGCTTTTGAATATACCTCTTTCCGGCTGTGTTCGTTATCAACCAACTACTGGCCGGGATGAGAGATTTAAAAAATAAATAACTAAAAGGCCTTCCTCAAAAGATGGCAGACATTCATTTTTAAGTTTGTGCCTGGGAGACGCAATCTCCCTTTTCGTGCCCGTTAACGGGGTGTGTTTGATGATCGTTTATTTGCTGGCTTAATTAACTGCCGCATAGCTTTGCATGGCCGGGAGCAAAGTTGGCAAACGGTTGATTTCTATCAGGGAAAGATGCGTGAGCAGCTTCATCTCAGGGATGAGCCATACGCGAAGCAGGTCTCTAGCTCAGAAACAGCCCTTTGCAAAGGGAAAAACCTCTGAACTCTTTCAATGGAGCCAGACTTCCTGGGTCCGAGAGCAGGAAAGGAAGGGAAAGGTAATGAGTCCCAGTGCTTCCCTGTCACAGGGCAGGGGCCCAAGGCCCCCAGTGGAAGATTACAAAGCGAGATAGTGCAAAGCCAGGAAAGCACCCAGGCTTCCTGACTCAGTCCTTGTCCCACTAAGCCCTCGGCCCACACCCCAGAGCACTGATGAAATAGACAACAATTGTTTCTGTTCCCAGGGGGTAGGACTGTCGGCTGTTGAATCAATCTCTCTCTCTCTCTCTCTCTCTCTCTCTCTCTATCTCTGTCTCTCGTTATGGCTCTCAAAGGAGACTGACTCTGGGGTAAACTGGACTTTCTGCGATATCACACAGGTTACTTAGACCAAGAGAATCAGAGGTAAATGCCTCTAAGCTCCAGATAGCACCGATTGTGTGAGGGCGGTGAGAGGTGAGCGTAAGGGAGTGGTGGGGACTGTGGCAAACATGAGAGCACATGTCTATCTCAAGGATCCCAGTGTTTTCAGACCATAGAAATTTTCTGAGAGAGGCCCCAAAAGTCCAAGTATTATGGGCAGAAAAAGTTGCATGATATCTTCCAGCTTTTAAATCTTGGCAAGTAAAATAAAACTTAAGTCCCGGAGAAGCCAAACAAAGCATGCCATCTCCCAAGATATCAGTTTGTAACCACCGGTATAGATCATCAACACCTGAGGGAAAATCTGCTCATTCATTCATTCAAGCATTGATTTGTTTGGGATCAATGGTGACAATTCCTAAATCTTTCCACACATTAGAATCATCTAGTGCCTCTGTGTGTCTGTGTTCCTTAATCCCTGCTGCCACATCTGGAAGATGGCAGGCCCACTGTGGACTCAGCTGAATGGGTCCACGGAGAACTGTGAAGGCCGGGCATTGGCCGAGTCTAGTCACCTCTGAGTTACTGGTGAGATCCTCTTACAGCCGCCTGACCAATACACTATGCAATTACAATAAAGATAAAGATTATAATGGCAGGAATACCAGATGCTGTGGGGGATAGACCCAGATTTGGGGGACCAGGGAGGGCTTTCTATGTATTCAATTACTCATTCAACCAGTATTTACTCAGCACTTGCTATGCACCAGGCACTGATCTAGATGCAATTAATCAGTAACTGATTTGTCATATATCTACCTATCTATCTATCTATATCTATATATCTATATAAAAGCATAATATGCAAATCAACCAGATGGCAGAAGGACCGGTCGCTATGATGCACAATGGCCACCAGGGGGCAGACGCTCAATGCAGTAGCTGCCCCCAGCTTGCAGACCCCAACCGCCTGATCGGGGCCTGCTGACCAACCTCTCTATCCCTCCTGCCAGCCGGCAGGCTCCGATTGCCTGATGGGGAACGGGGAACAGGGAACCTGGGGTGTGTGGTGACAGATGCGGGCAGCACCAGGCCAAGGAGGATGCCAGCAGGGCCCTAATCACCCCGCCAGTTGCCTCACACACCGAGGGCAGTGGAAGGGGGTAGGGCTGGCTGTGGGCAGCAAGGGAAGATCAGCCCTGATCACAGGCCAGGCCTAGGGACCCTACCCATGCACGATTTTCATGCACCGGGTCTCTAGTTGTTATATAAATCCCTTTAAAAGTTTTGAGAGAGCTTGGCCAGTGTGGGTCAGTGGTTGAGCATTGACCTATGAACCAGGAGTTCATGGTTTGATTCCTGGTCAGGGCACATGCCCGGGTTACGGGCTCAATCCCCAGCAGGGGGTGTGCAGGAGGCAGCCAATCCATGATACTCTCTCATCACTGATGTTTCTATCTCTCCTTCTCCCTTCATCACTGAAAGCAATTTTTAAAAATGTATTTTTAAAAAAGAATCATATGGAATCCATTTTAAAAGTAAGTTTCAAGGGATACAGCAGGGTTGACTCAAAAACCCGTCCTTGTGGAACTTAGGCTCCTCAAAGTACAGGTGGTGTTTAAACTCAGACCTGGAGGGTGAATAAGGGAGGCGGGAGTTGGGGAGGAGGGGACAGGTATCAGAGCTCCCGGAAAAGGGAACACGTGCGACAGCTGTGAGGGCGGGAGAAGGTGGCACTTGTCGGGGGGAGAGGGACTTCAAGTAACTGGGTCTGGCTGGCGCCCATGGCGGGAGGACAGGGAGCCGGTGAGAGATGACCCAGAGAGAGAGAGACATCTAAAGAGACCGAAAAAGACAGAAACTGGCAGAAACAGCGAGATGGAGGCAGAGCAAAGCAGAGAAACTGTCGGGGACAGAAGCGGAGAATCGGAGACAGAGAGGACAGGCCTGAGAGGGGCAGGGGGACGGGCACTGCAGAGCCACCTCCCCCTGATCCGAGTCCTCGCGGCCTTACTTTCACAAGGAGACAGATGTCCACATTTCACTTACTTTGGTTTGTTGAGAAAGTAAATATTTGATCTCCTACAGCTCCCAGGGATTTCTCTTATATAAGAAGAGCATCATTAATTAGCCTGAGAGCAATGCAGTGTGGGCTGGGGCAGGACCAGCCTGAGGTTTGTAATTTACCACCTGGGGCTGGGGTTGAGCAATGGGGGCAGAAGGGAGACCTGTGTTCCAGACCCTCCCTGACTCTGGGAGGCTGTGGGGGTTGTGCCTCAGTTTCTTCCTTCATAAAATGAGAGGGGTACTTTTCTTCTATGACAATCTGTGGCAGCATTCTGTGACCACATGTTTGTTTAATTGTAAAAATGTTTAATAGATGTGTCACAAAGGGGAGCATGGGGGCAAGTGTGTCTATCTTATTCCAGGGTGAGCACATAGTAGGTGTTCAAGAGCACATAGTAGGTGTTTCAAGAGCACTGATTTGTTAAAGAAAGGGAGAGAGGGAGGGTGAGAGAAAAGAGGGAGAAAGGGACAGAGGAGAAGAAGAGAAGAATGAAGAGAACAGGGGGAAGGAGAAAAGGAAGGAAGGAATAGGAAGGAAGGGAGGGAGAAAGGGAGGGAGGAAGAAAGAGAGGGAGGGAGGAAGAGAGGGCAGGAGGGAGCTGTGATGTCAGGAGCAGTCTTCACCCAGCAAAGAACCAGACTGTCTCCTTCAGACCTGCAGGAAAATGAACCCCACTGGTAACAGCCCCAGGATATAGCACCATTTCTTATTGGTTTTCCCACCCCTGCTCACAGTTTGGAAATAACTGTATGAAAACAGCTCCTTGAATAATCCTGACTGTCACAGGCTGCCATTAAGCCCACCTCCCGAGGAAGTACAAAGGTTCATCCCTAGACGTCCGCACATTCCAGAACATTCCTGTCCCTCCACGCCTGCACCTCCCATGCTGATTCCCTCATGGTCCGCTCAGCACCCTCACACCTGATGCCACAGGTGCTCCCCCAGATGCACAAGGGTTATTTATAGCAGCCGCAGCCTCATCACTTCTTCACATCCTCGAAAGCATCTACTCAGAGCCAGAATCTCCTAACAGTGTCATCTGTCACTGAATGTTCCACAGGGGGACAGAGAAGAGGTGTACGTCCCAGCAACATGGACAATAGGTGGTGGCCACTGGAGACGTCACCAATCCCGTTACTGGGCTTTCCCTTGGGCCTTCAACTCTTGCCCCACGCCTCCCTCCAGCTTACTGAGGCTCTCTTCCCCTCCTCCCATCTCTGTCCTTCTCCACCCTCTTCAAAGCTTTGGGGTGAGTCCCAGGACATACGGGCAGAAAACTCACCCTCTCCCCCGAAAAACACCCATCAAAACGACCTTCTAAACAAAGATGGTTGTGTGCCCGTGAGAAATTCCAGCGGAGGGGGAAATGTTTTCGACCCTCGATGCAAAAGTAGCATGAATGTGGAATCTGGAGGATGAGCAGGAGAGCAAAATGAGAGACGAGAAGAGGGAGATCAGGGAGCCAGGAACCCTAGCAACGTGGCACCAGGTGGGAGCCCAGGAAGAAAGACCACTGGGGAGGAAGTCCCTCGAGTGGGCATGGCTGGGAGACGTGCAACGTCGAACGTTCCATTTTCATCTGTTTCCTGTTCTGTCTTAAGCCGTGGTCCAGCTCAGCCATCCCCAAACCTTCAGTGAAGGTCTGCTATGCACAACTGGCCTCTGTCGGTCATGCTTCGAGGCGCAGAGGAGAGGGACTGTGCTCTGAGCAAGACAAAGAGAAGACAACAGCTTCAGGAGGCGAGACGTGACATGAATTCCAAACAGAAGTGAAAGGGAGTACAAATGTCCTCCGAGAACCCTTAGCTTTCCCCAAGAAGGCCACAGGCTTCCCCCAGACCTGGGATGGGGGTGTGGACCATTTTGATTTTGATCTTAAAGGGACAAGTGGCGGCCCCAGCATTGTGGAGGAGCGGGGGACATCCACGTGCAGTGGCACTTTTGGACTTTGAACCTGAGCACTGCTAATGGTCAAGGTCTCACGCTCATCATGCAAAATGGAGAGGCGCCTGGATCTCGGCGACCTGGGGTGTTAATTGCATGTCTGGGAGCCTGTCAGGGGGAAGGCTAAAATTAGCCGACAGCCTGATAGGATGACACTTGACATCAGAGACCGGAGCCTCTAGGACAGACCGATTTATGAGACGAGCTTGTGTTTCACGAGAACACACAAGCTTTCAGGGGTCCCAAGAGCTTCTGCAAGATCAGCATTTTCTCTGCGCCCACGTGGCTGTGCACGGTGGCGAGGAGAGGTGCAGGTGGAGGCGAGAGGGGCAGAAGCTGATAGACGGACGGGGACGGGGAGGTGTTTTCCTGATGGTGCTCATGAACAGGCAGGCCCAGAGACAAAGCTTTTCAGGAAAGCAAAGCAAAATCAGGCTCTACAGAGCGACTAACTATAGAGTTCCTTGTGCTGCTTAAATCGCTGAGAGAAACTCGGCCCAGGGTCTCCGGGCTGGGAAGATCTTTCTTAGCAGATGCCAGAAACTGAGCCAAAGGCTTCACGAGAATGATCTCATTTAATCCTCACAAATGTGTTCGGTGGTTAAGTACAGTGGGGCCTTGATTTACCAGTGTCCCGACTAACGAGTTTTTTGAGATACCAGCTGTCTCCCGGCCAATTTTTTGCATTGAGTTGACAGAGTAATTTGAGTTAACGAGCTCCTTCATGAGCTCGGTCTCAGAACGAATTAAACTCGTAAGTCAAGGCCCCACTGTACGATTATTAGCCCCATTTTGCAGATAGGGAAACCAAGGCTCAGAGAAGTGAAGTCACTTAGCTGGTGTCTCAGTCAAGATGTTAGACAGCATATCAGGTATTGATAGCAGAGAGAATTCAGTGCAGGGAATGGGTGACATGGGTGAGGAGTGGGTGGGGGTGGTGAGGCCACCGGAGATTCGCAATAGCAGAAAGGATGGAGGGAGGGAAGGATGGAGGGAGTCGGTGGGGTTTCCTGAACCCTGTGGCGAAGGTCACCTGGTGGAAGCTGGAACCTTGAGGGAGTTAGCAAAATTGCCAGGGGCAGAAAGAAAGGGGACAAATGCCCTGATTTCTCTCCTCCTCCCACCTTCTAATCTCACTTCAGCACCTCCCATTATCAGGACCCATAGGGAACACCTCCCCTCTACTCCTTCTCCCCTCCACTCCCCTCCCCCCTACACATACACACAAGGAAGTTGGGAAATGCAGGACCAGGGCCAGGACAGCTAGTCCGTGGCTTAGCTGCAATTTGCCCCCAGGTCTGATATAGCTCAGCCAATCACAGCTTCTTTCATGGAAGAACACAGCAGTCAACGTTCAGCTTCTAAGGGTAGCATCTTAGTCTCCCGTGGAAACAGAGGCAGCTCAGATGACCCTTCCAGATTCTGGGGAGCACCCGCTGTGGACCCAAAGGAGTCCTCGGAGACATGCACTCCAAACCCAGCTCGGGCGCCGGCTCCCTGTGCGGCTGGAAACAAATAATTTCACCTCGCTGGGCCTCAGTTTCCCACTCTGGAAAATAGGTGATGGACATACCCTCCTTGCGAGGTTGATTCCAAATGGTTCACGGCAGGTGCTCAAAAAATAGACCTCATCGCTCCCGCCCCCTCCACAGCCTTATGTAACCTGCTCACAGCGAGCTCATCCTGCCTGCAGGCTGGTGCTCCCAGGAGGAGCCAGGGCCGCGGCGAAGAATGAGTTCCTCCGTCGCGTCTGCAGAGCTGTCCTGGGCCTCCTCCCGGAGACCCCTCTGCTGTCAAGCAGACTTATTCAGGTTCACTAACAGTTAGGAGCGGCTCCCCGAAGGAATTCTGTTTATTCTGTCTTCCTCTCCTTAATGAGGGCGTTTACCTCACGCTGTGTTCCTACTTTGCTTTCCTTAGAAAATGATCCGCTTGGAGAGAAAGAAACCCCACTCACAGGGCCTCCAGACCTGTTGTGAGCGGCAGGGAGGCGCCA
This sequence comes from Myotis davidii, assembly GCF_000327345.1. Classification (NCBI taxonomy): domain Eukaryota; kingdom Metazoa; phylum Chordata; class Mammalia; order Chiroptera; family Vespertilionidae; genus Myotis; species Myotis davidii. The sequence goes on along the minus strand of NW_006294609.1, from coordinate 5,145,664 downwards.
GCCACCAGTAGGATTATGACATGTACGAGGCGAGCGTAAGCTCTGCTGTGATGGGAAACGTTTCATTTCTTCAGCATGGGGTCAGCTGGGGAGGCCCCTGCTCCCCAAAGGATGTCTCCACTCATCTTCACGGGGATGGGGGAGCTCTTTAAAAAAAAGTTTTTATTAATTTGAGAGAGAGAGGAAGGGAGAGGGAGAGAGAGATAGGAACATCAATGAGAGAGAAACATGGATTGGCTGCCTCCTGCACGCCCCACACTGGGGATCGAGCCCACAACCCAGGCATGTGCCCTGACCGGGAATGGAACCCTGACCTCCTGGTTCATGAGTTGATGCTCAACCCCTGAGTCACATTGGCTGGGCCCAGGGAGACTCTTCATGCCACCTCCACACCCACCCAGGGGGCAGGACAGGAACCAGCTCAGACAGTGCTACTCCAAATGTGTTCTGGAAAGTGCACCCTGGACCGGGTCGAAGAGTGTCCCCTCATGCCTGCCCCTCTGGACCTTCTGGATGTGACCTTCCTTGGGAATAGAGTCTTTGTCGATGCAATTAGTTAAGACGAGGTCATATTGATTAGAGTGGCCCTGGGCTGTCCTCTAAGAGTCCAATAGCTGGTGTCCTTATAAAGAAGAGCAGAGAGAGCGATGCCACCAAGAGGGCAATGTAGATCGTTTCCAACCCCGCTCCCCGCACCAGAAGAACAGCCAACAACCATTCACAGACAAGGCACCCCTGAGAAAACCCTAGAACACAGAGTGAGGCTGCAGCACCCCGTGCACCGCAGAGACCCAGGCAAACTGCAGGATGGACGTTAACGGAGCTCATTATGGGGACCATTTCACAATCTATGTACCTCCAGTCACTGTGCTGCACACCTGGAATGCATGCCGTGCTGCGGGTCATTTACATGTGGATAAAACCGAAAGGAGAAAGAAAAAATACACTTTGGGGATATCTACCCCAAAAGGGGAGACAACCCGCAGAGAGACACACAGGGGCGAAGGTTGTATGACGACTGAGGCAGAGCTGGAGTGATGCGCCTACAAGCCAAGGAATGCGGGAGCCACCTGAAGCTGAAAGAGACAAGGACGGAACCTAACCAGAGTCTCAGAGGGAGCACGGCCCTGCCAACACCTTGCTTTTGGACTCCTGGCCTCCAGGACATGTCTATTGCTTTAAGCCCCCCACTTGGTGGGCACAGACCAGTCGGTTCGAGGACCAGCACCAGCATGTGGCCCACACTCTGAGTAGCTCTGATCCGAGACAGGGGGGATGTGGATTTGGGCCCTACTTTACTCAGGCATTTGGACTCCCCAAAGGGAGCTTGTGGTGGTGGCTTCCTGAGGACCTGGACTAACCTTCTGGGGGAGTTCTGGGGGGCAGTGGGAGAAGGGGGCAATAGCAAATTCACCCCAGAGGTCCAGGGAAACTTGTTCATATCATTGACCCCATGGTCTAGGGCACCTTCCCCCTCCCCCGCCACCAGAACTTAATACTTAAAGGAAATGCCTAGGGTGACGCAGAAGTTTCGTATTGTGTGCACACAGCTATCTACTGGTGGAAGCTGCCTGGAGAAGGATGCCAAGGCTCAGACAACCAGTCATGCCTGCCTGGGACTGAAACGGACAGTAGTGGCCTGCCTAGGCCACCCAGACACTCCCCACACATTCCAGCTACCCTTAGTCACCCTCACAGCCATCCTGTGAGGTAGACACTATTATTATGCCCATTTTACAGATGAGGAAAGTGAGGCTAAGTAAGTAATGAACTCAAAACTCCAGCCCAGGCAGGTCTGACCTAGAGTCCTGGCCCTTAACCACCATGTCAGTGGATCATCTCTTGGCATCATATCTATTCACAACTCACCGTATAAAGTAGTTTCTTTTAGCCTAAATGTACATGTGTCCCACCTTAAGAGGGGTCTCCCCGCTCCCCACCATGCCCACCTTCCCCGGGGCCACCCTTAGGAGCCGCGGTGGAACACAAGCCAAGATCGGCAACCAGGAAACATGGAAGGTCATGTTGAAAGGAGTCACTGCTGAGCTGATAATGAGTTTAAACGGCGGTTTAATCAAAATGTGTTTATCTGATGGAACCCGAACTTGAGAAGTGAGCCGGCGACTTCACAGCCCTCAGGAAGCCTGTCAAAACAGTCAAGTAAACACACAAACGGTGGGGCTTCTTGGTGGGTGTTTTTTTGTTGTAGTTTTTGTTTCACCATCTCACTGGGCAAGAGAAAGGGAGAGGAAATAGTACAAGGACTGCGTGCCTTTGATTGAAACGTGTGCCGTGGTCGGGACCGAGAGAAAGCCTCTCTTCGTAATTAAGTGTCATTGTTTTAGGAGACGCCATCGGACAGCCTTCACAGGAGAAATGTCCCCGAACAGGTCCGACCTGGCACTGCCCTTCAAGGTGGCTCAATTAGAAGGGAGGGAAGGGGCCTGGGGAAACGGGGGGCTGTCGGAGCCTCTGCAGGTTGAGCTGAGGTGGGAGCAAGGACATGAGAAACCTTCCTGATTCTCCGTTCGGGATGAAGTCGCCACCCCACGTCCACAGGGGATCCAGCTGGTAGGACACAGGCAGTTCCTCTCGCTTCAATGGGAACAGAGCCGGATACTCACTGCAGCTCAATGCTGCCCACCAGGGCGTGGGTGTTGTACTTGACCGGAATGTGTTTAGCGCACGTTGGGGATGCCTAGAATGGCTGCCGCTGTCTGACCTGGACTGCCCAACCCACCAGGGGTGGAATCTTCCAAAAGGCAGTGATGGGAACCTACACCCGTATTTCTTGACTTTCTTCTCTCCTTGCAATCTCTCCCTCTCTCTCCCTGTCTCTCTCTCATTCCTCTACACTCCCCCCACACACACACACACACCCCGTAAGGTGAAATGAACTATAGAACTTAGAATTTCCCTTCCCCCAAAGTGAAAAACCCTTCCTTATTCCCCCATCCTCAATAACGAGCAATATTCAGCTGGGTGTACTGATGCCCACACAATACAGGGGTCCCTCGCTGATCAAGAAGCGGAGAACAGACACGGCGCTTAGACGACCAGTGAAGGGTTCCAGAGCATTCCTCACAAGGCACAGATGCCCGTGGTCGTCTTCCCAACTTTATTAAGCCACTTACCTACACAGCCTGTTCACAGCCGGGATTCTTCACTCCTGCATGAGGATGGCTTTTTGGCTCCTCACGTTTCTCTTCTGTTAATGATGGGGAGGAAGGGAAGGGGGGCGATTTCTCTGACCTCTTCCCGCCCCGACATTCCGTGGCACTTTTATAAAGTCCACTGATCAGGTCAGCACAGGTGCAGACAGATTTGGTCTTGAAAGACTTCGGAGAAAAGGGGATACGCTATTTTTAAACATCCATTTCAGATCTATTTCATAAGAGTGCCTTCATTAATGGAACTTGGAAATGCATGAAAATTGGAGACATAAACTCTAGGATTAAAAAAAGAATATTAAAAGGACCACTTCCCTGCTGCCTTCTCGGCTTCATCTCATTGAGTCATACGCAACTTGGGATTACGACATCTAAGGTGGCCGTATCACGGATGCAATTACCACTGCCACGGCGGGTCCGTAAGTGTGCATTCCTGAGGCTAGCAGCTCTTGCAAATGAGTTGAAATAGCTAAATAAGGTAGACCACCACTAGGAAAAAAAAATTCATTACTGATCGTGTTATTCATTTTTACTGCAAAAGCTATTTAAGCACAGCAGGCTACTTTCATTTCTTTTCTAATAGAATATTATTTTGTTTATAATTGCTAGCCCAACTAATCTTAAATATTTAACCTGAACAAATACATTAATGCTTCCTTCATTTCTTTTTTAAAATATATTTTTATTGATTTTTAGAGAGAGGAAGGGAGAGGGATTGAGACATGGAAACATCAATGATGAGAGAGAATCATTGATTGGTTGCCTCTTGCACACCTCCTCCTGGGGATCAAGCCTGCCACCCGGGGAATGTGCCCTGACCAGGAATTGAACCGTGACCTCCTGGTTCATAGGCCAAAACTCAACCACTGAGCTACACCGGCGGGCTTCCCTCTTTTTAAAAATGTTTTCTAATAGATTCCTCAGAGCCGAGGATAGCCACAATCTGGCCTCCCATCTGCTTGTGTCCAGGAAATA
>NW_006294609.1:5118608-5141441 GCF_000327345.1 Myotis davidii | reverse complement strand
ATCAATTTAAGGCTTCACACTCTTGCCATTTCGAGGGTCAGATCCGGTGCCATCATCTATTGTGAGCCAAGTGAGACATATTTGGAGATTCACAGGGTCCTGCAGGTCCCCGAAGTTCCAGGAGGAACAGCAAAGCAGTCATTTTCGCGGTGGCTCGTGTCAAGATGTCTTGTTCGTGCCCACACCTGGGAGGAGTATATTCCACCACCGAGAGCTTTTGTTTTCAGCCAGAACTTCCGGAGCACTCGCCCCATGCCAACAGCTCTCGGTGGCTGGTGTGTATCGTTTTGTGTATTCCTCACGACATACCCAAGATAGGGACGGGTACCATTATTATACCCATTCGGCAGATGGAGGAGAAACCCAAGCTCCAAGGGGCTAAGTCACATGCTCAAGTCATAATAGGCAGGGGCGGAGCAGGGGTTCAAATCCAGGTCTGTCTGACTCCATCACACCGGCTCTGCTATAGCTTCAACTCTTGTCCCAGCGCTTCCCCCTTGCCAGGATCCAAGCCCTGTTCTATGTGATTCTTCCCACAAAAGACAGAGTGTACATCCCTGCCCCTTGACTCTGGGCTTAGCCATGTGACTTGATTTGGCTAGCAGGCGTCCCCAAACTGCGGCCCGCGGGCCACATGCGGGCCGCCGAAAACATTTATCCGGCCCGCCGGGCGTTTTTGCCGCCGCTGCCTGTCCTGCTTAGCAGCCGACTCGTCCCGGGCCCACAGTGCGCATGTGTGGAATGTCTGAGGGACAGTGAACTGGCCCCCTTGTTTAAAAAGTGTGAGGACCTCTGGGCTAATGTGATACACGCAGATATGACACAAACGTAGGCTTGGCATGTGCGGCACAGTGGCCTTGCCCTGTTCAAATTCTACCATCACCTAGAAAAGAACATGCCTTGGCTGGCCTGCTAGTCCCAAGAGAATAAGAGACACGTGGAACAGGGCCCCTCCAGCCGGCCTACTCGCTTGTGAGCAAAAACTACATGTTTGGCCCAACTGGCAGAGCTCAGTGACCTATTTACCAGCAGGTCACAGTTGGATTCCCAGTCAGGGCACATGCCCGGGTTGCAGGCTTGATCCCCAGTGTGGGGCATGCAGGAGGCAGCCAGTCAATGATTCTCTCTCATCACTGATGTTTCTATCTCTTTTCTCCCTCTCCCTTCCTCTCTGAAATCAATAATACATATATATATATATATATATATTTTTTAAACTACATGTTTGTTGTATGCTGCTGTGATGTTGAGGTTGTTTGTTACACAGCAATAGCTAACGGATACAAAACTAGAGTTTACTGCATCTTGAGTATCATAGGTCTTCATCAGAAAGGGGAGGACAATTCTATTCGTTTAATTCAGTGTTAAGCACTAATATTTATAGAACAAAGGTATTATATAGCCACCAATTAGTAGGAGTATAACCTGCCTGCCACAGTCTGATATCCTAAGACATGTTGCCCTCATGCCATTCATCATTATGTTCAAATGCCTGGCTTGATTAGCTCACATGAAATCTTTGAGTCTGACACTGAATTTTTCAGGATCTAATCAATTCCTCCAGAAATCTCCAAAGACACACACACGCCTCCCTACCCCTCAGGGAGATAGCTGTCAATCTTAAACTTCTGTTTTTCTGCTACTGCAAAGAGGTCCAGCCTGAGCCTGGAATACGTTGTGGGGACAGTAATTCTGACATTTCTTTCCTTCAGAGGGTCTTTAGTGCCATGAGTTAGAGGGGGGAGGGGGGAAGCTCCTTGAGGGCAGAATGCAGAGGACACATGAGGGGACACTAATGCAGAAAGGAAGGAAAACAGGGAAGAGGTCAGACTTAGCAAAGAGGATGCCCAAACACCCCCAAATCCAAGGGCACCAGAGAGGCGCTCACTCAAGCTCCCCAGAGGTCAAGGCTGCTGTTGACATGAAATTCTGCGCTGCATTAGCCCGATGAAAAGGAGAGAACGTCCCCTCCCCGTCACCTGTGTGGACAGCCAGAACCTGTCCCGAATCCTTCGCATGCCAACCCCCCTTCTTCCGCATACTAACCCTGTGAGACGCTCTCATTATCCCATTTTACAGATGAGGAAACTGAGGCTCACAGGGCGGTTAAGCCACGTGCCCACGGTCACCTAATCAATGCCAGGACTTGAACCCAGAGCTCAGCACTGAACACAGGGGTCCTACGTCTCTAATGCAATGCTCCTCTGACTTCTCACCCACACCGCCTACCCCAGCCCGTTTGAAATGAATAAAAGTATTGAAAAAAAAGACCGTACCCTTTTATGTAATGATGTTTACTTTGAATTTATATTAGTTCACACAAACACTCCATCCATGCTTTTGTTCCGGCCCTCCGGTGCAGTTTAAGAACCCATTGTGGCCCTCGAGTCAAAAAGTTTGCCCACCCCTGGCCTCCCCCATCCTTGAACACCATTTGATGCGGAACAAAGGGCAACACTGATTGCAACTCAGAGCCACCCTCCGCCTTCACCTGAGCTCTTCCAACCTGGGTGCCTGTCCCCCTTCATTTGTTCACGCGGCGAATATTTATTGAACATCTATCACCGGCGAGGCACTGCCAGGTGGCGGGACTCGTCTGACTCTGTACCGGGGAATTCTCTTCCTCTTGCAAAAAGCCTGGTTCCCACCGTGGTGGGTCGGCTCCATTGTTTACCGTACAGTGAGGGTGCTTTTTTTTTTTACCTGAAAATTTTATGGAATCTTGCTCGATACAAAGATTTTCCAAAAATATAGGCTGAAACAAGTTTGGGTGGCTGGCTGGGGGAAAGACTGTACAAATGAAATGCGTTTCCTTTTTCATGCACTGGCGATTTCACTGCAAACCTTTCCCGCCACCTGCTTCTGGAAAATAGCTTCCAACTGGAGCTACACAGAGCAACCCGAGTGAACCTCCACGTGACGCTGCAGGAGGACGCGTGTCCTTTGTTATTATTTAGATAAGGCGCCGTGCAAAACAGCACAATACGTCTTGTTTGGGGACACATGCGTGAGAAGTAAAAGTATAAACACGTGCCCGGCCCGGTGGCTTAGTTGGCTGAAGCATCATCCCGTACAGCAAAAAGGTTGCAGGTTCGATCCCCTGTCCAGGCATGAATGGGAGACAACTGATTGATCTCTCTCTTTCTTGATCTCTTTTTCTCTGCTTTTTTAATTTATATTTTTATTGATTTCGGAGAGGAAGGGAGAGGGAGAGAGAGATAGAAACATCGATGATGAGAGAGAATCACTGATCGGCTGCCTCCCACACGCCCCCTATTGGGGATTGAGCCCGCAACCCGGGCATGTGCCCTGACCGCGAATGGAACCGTGACCTCCAGGTTCATAGGTTGACGCTCAACCACTGAGCCGGACTAAAGTTATTCTCTTCAATGTATAAAATATTTACACAAAAAGGTGTAAAGAATAATGTAATAGCCCAGCCAGTGTGGCTCAGTGGTTGAGCACTGACCTATGAACCAAGAGCTCACAGTTCGATCCCCAGTGTGGGTAGTGCAGGAGGCAGCCTATCAATGATTCCCTCTCATCACTGATGTTTCTATCTCTCTCCCTCTCCCTTCCTCTCTGAAATCAATAAAAATATTTTTTAAAGAAAAGAATAACTTTAAAACAGACATCTGGATACGTTATGTGCTTTGAACCCTAAGAAAGTGATGAGATTCGACCATTTTTAACTGACAAGAGGTGATTTCATATGTTCATCACAGGATACAGATACAGCATTTCATCTGAAATCAGCTTTTCTAATAAAACTCGGTTAAGAATCAAGAGTCGACGACGGTGGCCTGGGGTGATTTGTATGGATGTGCGCATTCTTGAACTCCAATTAACCACAGTTTTCAAGGGACAGAACTAAAATTGGTCTCCGGGCTAAGATGTACAGGGAATGGGATCAGAGATCGTGCGGGGAAAGTGGACGGACGCGGCGTGTGGCCCAGCAACCAATTTTCTGGGTTGCGTGATGAGCAGAGCCCACCCAACGGAGCAGCTTGAATAACTGGCATTCGTCATTTCTCAACAACCCGAAGTCCACTGAGGAAAATTCTTGGTTGTTAAAACCAAGAGGAAGGCTTTAGGGGAGTATAAAACCGGCCACTCGTTTCTAAGGTGCTTGAGTAGAGTCTTCATTACCTCATACCAAAAAAGAAAAAAATCTCTTTATGTCAAGTCGTGGGATTCACTCCAAGAACAAAGGGATAATGAGAAAACTACATTGCCTTGCTATCATTTCACCATTTCTCGGTTCTTTTCAACTGAGAGTGGTCCCCAAAGAGATGGGCTTCTGCTTTTCTTTTTCTTTTTCCTCAAGACTTTAAAGAGATGGGGAGCAGTGGGGGGAGGGAAGAGCTGTTAATAGAAACCAGGAGGGAGGCCAAGACTGAAGCACAAAGGATCAAAGCAAACAAACTATGCATATATAGGGCAAGTGGGGTTTTTTAATGGAATGCACATGAAAAACACTCCCGGAGCTTATCAGAAATGCAAATTCCTGGCCCGGACAGGTTCTGATTCCATAGGCCCAGCCTTGAACCCAAGAACAGAGCGATTTTAACAAGCACCCAGGGTGATCAGACCCCGCCCGGTGTTTCCAGCCCTCACCAGGAGAGAAACGTGGTCCGGGGGTCCATGGTCTGAGTGTCTGGCCACCCTGAAACCAATCTGATTTCTCCCAATCACTGTCCTTAATCTAAGGAAGGGTAGTGCTGCCATCTGTTTGAACTTGAGCAAGTATTCCAGGGTCCGCAATTTCATTTTCCAGCCTACAGGAGTGGTTCATCTACTGTTCATGCAACATATATTTATTGAGCACCTACTATGTGCCACGGGCTATGTTACAGTAAGAGATTCATGTTCTCAAATAAAAGGAAGAAAGGGAAGAAGGGAACAAGGGAGGGAGGGAAGGAAGTTTAAAAAAAATCAAAAAGGAAGCATGAAAAAGAAAAATACAGGTCAGCGAAAAAGGAAAGGAAGCGGTTTTTAAAGAATTTTTTTTTTTAATTACCAGGCAGCCCACTGTGGAGACACACTGTATAATTCCTAATGACTGATTTACATACCTTTCTGCTGAATGTACCTAGATCCTTTTATTTCTCTTCTGGACGATAAGCTCCAGGCAAAATCCTCTCATTTGTTATCTGTAATTGGGGACCATGCACACTGGGGAAAATTTTGCTTCTAGCTTTTTGGGGCCGAACATGATGAGGCCCAAAGGGAATAGCAGAGGCCAGGTGCTGGGGACTCGGGGATGTAATGACCACCTGGGGACTTCAGGGGGCGCGGGAGCCACCCACTGCTGTCTCTTCTGTGAGGTAGAACCACCCCTCCCTGTTCTCTTCACGTTATCTCGGCCAAACATTCCATCCGAGGACGACCGATGGTTGGTCTGTCCAGGGATGATGGGGTGACAGGGACCAGGGACGTGGAACGTTCGGTGCTGAAACCGGGGACGTCCCAGGAAAACCAGAGCGAGTTGGCCACCCTACCTCACCCCACCCCCACCCCCAAGGCGCTGACAACAGGGCAGGACAGACAACCAGCCATGAGCCCGAGGCCTGGCACATAGTAGGTGCTCAGTAAACGTCTGTGGGACGAATGCACAGTGCATGGCACAGCACCTGACCCCACCTTTTCCTATTGTCACTGGAACAAAGGTCACTTCGTAAGTGGGGAAGATGGGGTTCTATGACAGGTGGGGGGCGGAGAGCCCACGAGGAAGGCTGATCTACTTGGGCTCGACTCTGGGACATGGGCCGGAATGTTTACCAGTGGGCGGGGAGCTGTCAGGGGTGGTGTCCTCTGATGTGATTCTCCTACATCACGGATCCCCGTCTCTCCAGCCACTTGCCCCATGTGGTCAGAGAAGCCGAAGAGTCCGGGATTCATACTGGGCTTGAAGAAGGACGAAGATGCTCTAACAGCCCTGGATCCAGCCCAGCCTACCAGAGAGAACAGCACTGAGGTTTCAGGCCAAACACGGCTAATAATAAAATGGCACCTCATTTCTGCTCCCCTATTGTCTCCCTTGCATTTATCTCCGTCGGGGACCCTGGCTGAACCAAAGCTGGATCCAGGCATCCCGGGCCCTATAACCTGGCACCATCGGGAGCCTCCCAAAGCTCGCACTGGCCCCTGACATACACAGGCGAGACTGTGAAGGGTGCCTTCCAAACTGGTTTTGCAAACACGGCCATCTCTTAGAGGTACGAGGACGGATGGTTTAGGTTCCCCTTGGATGCTGAGCCACATTTTGCAACTCTGCTCCAACTAACACCCGTTACCTGAGTGGCCGACAAATAAAAAGAACGACGGTTTATACAATTAGATGGGATGATCCCTGTGCTCCTCGGATTTTCGGGGCGAAAACGAAAATATTCTGTAGGAAAGTGTTCCCGCCTCATGTTTCAGAAAAGCATGTGTCTCCTCTTGTGCAACATGCGTGGCACGCATGCGTTAAGATCCAGGTTTTCCCCATGGTACAACATCCACAGAACATTACCTGTCCTAACAGAACCTGACCTCCGAGCTTCGCGTTTTATTACCTTATTTGCTTTATCAGCTCCGTTATGTGTAGATGTTTATTTTCAGCAACACAAGTGATCAATTCTCTCCCTCACCTCCTCTCCCCCCACCCTCCCCACCCCCCGCCTACCTTCTTCGAGTCCCAAAGTGCCTTTGAAAGGCCCAGGATAAAACCCCACAGTCACGGTCAATGTGCTTCCCTGTTACTGTAGCATCTGTGCTTACATTCAAAGCACCACTTCATTGTCCCGTCTTCGTCCGATTTCAAATGGTAGTAAAAAAAAAAAAAAAAATGAAGCTGACAATTGTCTGACCGAAGTTAATGCAGGCTTCCATCTTGCCATTGGAAATGGTCAAATATCAAATTTCCCTAGGAAAAGCCAAAACCCCAAATCAGAGCTTACCAACCAATGAAGGTGGTTGAATTTGGCCACCATGTTTGTTCTATTTTGCCTCTAGTGCGGGTAGAGGTAGCCTGCCTAGCGCTTCAAATTGGAATTTGCTATTGATGTTTACAAATCGGGAGATTTCACTCCACAATCCAGACTCCCGGATTCTCTTGAAAAATCTGGGGCTATGGCGGTCCTGGGCTCACAGAGCCACTGGGCATCCTCAGGTTGGAGCTAAGTGACAGGCCTTGGGCTCTCCTGTTCACCACAGTCGCCACCCCTCCCTATTGTCTGCCGATCCCATGACCAAGCTTCAGTGGTCATTTATCTTCTTCTACCTGGATGGCTGGACTCTGTTTAGGTTACCTGCCGGCTGGATATCTTAGTTTGCAACTTCTCCTCCGAGTCAAATAGAACAAATTCGGAGACATTGCTTCATTCGTATTTCAAAAGTGTGTCTGTGCTTCAGGCTGCATGAGGACAAAGACATTGTTTGCCGGGGATGGTAGAGAGTGAGACACAGTATAAAAAGACTACCTGGAGGCCCTGAATAAATGGATCATCTCTCTCTGAGTCAGCTTCCCCACTTGTGAATTTCCATTCAGTGACCGTGCCAGGAGGGGATGGCGAGGTGGACTACACGCGGGAGCTGGCCCGACTTGGGAGCGTGGCTGCAGTTCTTCAACGTGCCTCCCAGTGGGGGAGGAGGGTGTCGTGTTCCCCTCTGTTGGATTTTGGTGGGCTTGTGGCTGCTTTGAGTAATGGCCTGTGATGCCATTACTGTCATAGGACACAAAAGGCCACCCAGCTTTCCCCGTGTTCACTGGGACACTCCCTCTCGGGGCCCGGAGCTGCCATGGAAGAAGTTCTCCTACCCTGTGGCTTCCATGCTGTGAGGAAGCCCAAGCCTTCACATGGAGAGACCACCTGGAGGCGATGAGATCAACAGCTAAGGCATCCCACCAGCTCTGAGTCAGCCCAGCCCAGACACCAGATACGTCAGGGATTTTTCCAGATTCTCCAGAGGACTCGAGCCCTCAGCCATTCAGGGCAACCCCAGTTGTCAGAATCTGCCCAGTGGAGCCCCCAAGCGCCATGAAATAGGGACCAGCAACCCCCACTGTGTCCTGTCTGAATTCCTGACCCTTAAAAACTGCAAGCCTAATGAAATGGTCCTGATTTTAGGGGTGGGTTATTACACAGCGATAGATAACCCAAACAGGAACTTACAATTTTGTGGAGCATAATTATCAGAGCCAAGTATTTACTGGGCACTAACTAAATGCCAGGTACTTTGATAAGCTTTTTAACAGTTTCTAGTACCCCATATAATTCTCACAACAATCCTAGCACCAGGCTTCTATCACCTTCTTCATTCTTCAGATGGTTACATGGGAACAGTAGCCTCTGAGAAAAGCCTCTATGCTCTGCATTTGGGGGCAATTGACTCCCCACTCCAATACCCAAAACAAAATCTACCAACAGACCACATTCAGATCCTAAACTCTCTCTCTCTCTCAGTGTAGGGAGGTAACCAAAGGTCACCAGGCATTTGAGGGAACCCTCCAAAGTGCAAGAGAAAGGTGCAAGGTAGGCCACGGCAATTGCTAGCATGGACAGCTGTGTCCCAGGCCTGGCCATTCCACGGTGGTCAGCAGCCCGCTCCAAAGAAAGCCCCGGTGGCTATCTCCTGGCCTGCCCTGGGAAACACCGGACAGTGCTGGAGGGCCCTTCAAAGGGCACCGATTTCTGACAAGATACCAGGTGGTGTGACTCATTCAACGATGAGTGTGCAGAACAAGTGTGATCTCATCGCTGTCGCACCAAAGCCAGCTCTGTTCTTCACTGTTCTTTTCAGGGCCACTGCCCGTTCATAGAGCCCTTTGTGCAAATTAAGCAAAGGAGCCCATTTGCTAACTCCAGCCAGGCGGTGAGCAGAGTCTGAGCTGGCCTTCAACCCCCACTCAGCTCTCAACCCTCGAGCAGCCAGCAACCTGCACCACCGTCCTCAGCAAGACTGCTTATCAGTGATGAATGGCTGTCTTTAGTGGATTTAGATGGAGTAGGAGATTTGAAAGAGAGAGAAGAAAGAGTCTTGTTTATTTTTCATTGCTCGGGGAGCGGCTGGGAAGACAAATTTCTGCATATAAATCTGTGTTGGTATTCTGCTCAGGGCCCAAGAGAATTAAAGCTAGAGGAAGACTGAAGAGGTGAAACCAGGGCAGCGCTGAGGATGCGGCAACACTAATTCATTCTCTGCCCAAGTGCATGTACGCTGAAAGGGTGAACCAGAGGGGAAACTTAGAGCAGTCAGATTTGGGGGTGGCTGGCTTTTCCAAAAGCATCTTTGGTGCTTTTCCAAAGCACCCTAAGCGATCTTTACAGAAAATTATCTACCTGTTAGAGAGGACCAGTCTTAGAGAAAGTCCACTTATTATTTATTCATCCCACAAACATTTTTTTTTTTTTGGTGTGGGTGCAGGGAATGAATGAGACAAATATGACCAGTGCCACCATGGCTTGGTCCACGAGCTGAGATACTAACTAAATAATCACACAAATACATAATTACAACACGTGATGGGGCCATGAAAGAAGTCATGGAAGTGCATAATGGAGTGATGATCTAGTCTGGGTGAGTCAGGGAAGGCTTCCTGGAGGAAGGGACATTGGAGCTGAAATCAGAAGAACATGCAGGGCTTAACGAGGTCAAGGAAGGAGGGGAGGGCTTGCCATCATTCATTCAACACATTTTTTAAGTTCCTACTCAGGCCAATCACTATTCCAATAAGGAACAAGAAATCAGATGAGACAGGAGACTAAGTATTTATCCCGCCCCCTCTTCCTTGCAAAGTTGCCTCAGGATGGCTATAACCCCTGGCCTCAGTGACCCTCCAAGGTGGCCTGCCCCACACAGGTCTCTCCTTCTGGGTTCCAGTACCCTCTCTCTCTCTCCATCCATCTCAGCCCAGGATGGTAACAGCTCTTCTGCTTCCAGCCCCGGGTCCTGCACTCTCCCTGGAGTTCCCTTTGTTCACATCTTTCTGGACGGCCCCTTTATAAATAACTCCTGAAATTACCATGATTTGAATATGCCCTGTTTCTGGCTGGGACTCTGACTGATGTGGACGGAAATGACAGGTGACGCTTGAGCAAAGAGGTAAAGGCGCCATCTGCAGAGATGAAGCTGTGGAGAAGGGAGGGCTCAGGGTGGGAGAGGGAACCAAAAGTTACCTTTGACATATTATCTGAGCTTCCTATCGGCATCCAAGTGAAGGTGTCGATTTATGCACAATCCCTAGGTATCTCTACAACTCTGCATTGCAGGGTAGAGGGTGGAGCTAGAGAGTCAGACCTGGCCGTCGCCAGGACATCCATAGTAATTAAAACCTGGGCTGCATGAGATCACCTAGGAAGGAAGATAAAGGACAGAAGCAGCAAAGGCCCCGTGACAGAGGGGGTGAGGCACTCCCCTTTCAAGGAACTTGGGGAAAGCCCATGAGACGGGGCAGAGACGGAGCGAGGGGCCTGGGAGGAGACTACTGAGGCCCATGGAGAGGATTCGGTCTTCCTCTTAGGAGCCTGGGAAGGCACCGAGAGGGTTTATTTTAGGGAGACAGACTGGGAGCAGCATTTCCAAATGACGGCGCCCGTTGAGGTGTGGAGAATGGATTAACGCTAAGTCCCTGGTGACCAGAGGTGAACCATAAACGAAGAGAAAGCCCATCTGAACCTATGACAATGATGCTCCACAAAGAGATTTGGGCTCCAGAAATGTGGTTTACGCAGATTTCGGGACCTTTGCTTCAGGCAAAGAAGATGTGCTGGAGGTGGGAATTAGCACTAAAAAAAAAAAAGGATCCCAGCGACAGTGGCTCAGTGGTTGAGCATCAACCTATGAACCAGGAGGTCACGGTTCGATTCCCGGTCAGAGCACATGCCCGGGTTGTGGGCTCGATCCCCAGTAGGGGGCGTGCAGGAGGCAGCCAATCAATGTTTCTCTCTCATTATTGATGTTTCTATCTGAGGGAAATAGGCCTCTGTGGTCCATCTCCAGCTTAGTCTACTTTTAATTAAAAAAACAAACAAACAGTGACTGAATTTCCCCAGAGCAAACAGAATGCAGGAAGGGGGGAAGCAGATATAAGAACAAAGAACAGGGGACATGAGCCAGCATCATGGTGGAAACCCCCAAAGCACCTGCCTCCACTAGACAAGGGGAGGTGGAGGCCACGACCAAAGGCCTCGGCCCAAGTTTCTAAAACGGCCCAATGGGAAACAGGTGACCCCACAGTACTCAGCCAATGAGGAACCGGAGGCGGGACTGGATGACCAGGCTGGCCTCGCTGCTCCATGTGGCCTATACATCCGGACGGACACCCGCTCTCGAAAATGTATGAAAAGTCTCAGTTTTCGCCACACTTCTGTCTCCGAGTCCGTTATCTGAATTCAGACAGGTGAGCATTTCTCACACATTTCCCTCTCCCTTCCTCTCTAAAATCAATAAAAATATTGATCCCCGCCCCCTCCCCTTCGCAATGTGCCTTTCAGAGCCTACTGTGTGGATACAGCAGTTCGATTTTTACACCCTCCACTGGCTGGCTGGACTGGAGCAAGAAAACATAAGAGTGTTCTGGTGAGGCTCAGAGCAGCTGGAGGTGCTGAGCTGGGAGGCACGGGCTGCTTCCAAAGGCAGGGCGAATGGGTGGCAATAAAAGCTATAAAGACGGGCCAGGGGAGAGAATTCAGAATGTGGTCACCAATCTAATGGATGAAATAGGACTCTAAAAAGCAAGGCTTTCAGCACACCCTCCCCCACTTTCCCTGAACCTTTAAAACACCCCTGGCACCACACGGCAGAGAAAAAAGATATAAGCTATTACGTTCCATTTCCATCTGAAACGGCAGCGTGATAATTTCCCGTCGGTGACCTACATTGTGGCTGCAGCCGGGGCTGAATCTGCAGAACCTGACTCCCAGCTCAGGTAAATGAAAGAAACCCCAGTCGTCTGACATGTCCCTGCTGGGGTGGGCGGGGGGGGGGCAGGGAGCTGGCCTGTTAGTCCTGAACCTGATGCTTTTGACTCTAAATCCGCTTAGATTCCCCTGACTGGGAAGCAGCTCTGTGCCCTTGCAGTGACGGTGCCCCCTACCAGGGCCACATGCGGCCTGGGAAGGCTTGCCGTCGCTTCCCGGGAACCTGATGGTTCTGAAATCGGGGTTTATAAGGACAATTAAGAGCGATCATTTGCATTACAAGATGATGCCGCCTCCTTTTCAAGGGAATTCACAACGGGGTTCCTATAAATAGTAAATCTCTTATGCAATGAAGTTTTTGTTTATAGAGCATCAACTCAGAGAATAAAAGAAATCTGAGGAAAGACGACGAAGAGCCAAAATCAAGCAAACATTCAAACTCAAACAAATAGTAATAACTGATACTTCTAGACTCTCCAGCCTCATGCCAGGCAGGCACTGTTGCAAGCTCTTTTTTTCTATGCATGCTCATTTATTTATTTATTTTTTTTAAATATATTTTATTGATTTTCTACAGAGAGGAAGGGAGAGAGATAGAGAGTTAGAAACATCGATGAGAGAGAAACATCGATCAGCTGCCTCCTGCACATCTCCTACTGGGGATGTGCCCGCAACCCAGGTACATGCCCTTGACCGGAATCGAACCTGGGACCTTTCAGTCCGCAGGCCGACGCTCTATCCACTGAGCCAAACCGGTTTCGGCTGCATGCTCATTTAATCTTCACCATATTCAACCTCTGAGACAGAGACAAGCATTGTCCCCATTTCACAGCTGAGGAAGCTGAGGCACCAGGCGGAGAAGTGATTTGTCCTGTGAGGCAGTGAGTGGGAAAGTGTGGGCCTTTTAACACATGAGGTTCAAAGAACCATGTAGAATGCCTCGCAATGCCCCCTTCGAAGGACATTCCGGGGTATTTATCCACCGGCTCTTGTCTCCTACTGATCAAAGGTTACTCCTGGGAGTGTTAACTCCCCAGCCCTCCCAGCCTGTGCATGGGCCAAGAGGCCTTCAGTGCCAAGGGTAAGAGATCTAAGGCAGAAACGCACAGATAAGATCAGCACGTGCTCAGGTTGTAAAGGGACAGGTAGCTGTCCGTCTCCGTGGTGCTGAAATCACTCACAAAGGGGTTGTGGTACAGATCACAAAACTCATCTCCTACTGAGACAGGGGTCCACCTGTCCTGCTGCCATCAATCAAAACGGAAAGTGGCCCTTCTCTGCTGTAGGTTTCCTTCTGAACAAAATGAGTTTTTAAGGACAGACATGTGACCCAAGCTTAGCAATCAGATTTCCTTCCTTGTGATAAAGACAAGAACAATGCACTCCAACCCAAACCCTCAGGGAGGCAATCCGCCAGCACCCACTCCCCGTAGGACCCCGCCAGCCCCCTGATAAGCTATATAAAGGAGGGTTTTCCAACTACTGCATCCAGGAGACATGTTCGCACGTCCCACGTCCACTTCCACCTGCCTGGGAAACTACAAATATTCTTTACTGGCCTCCCAGTCTGGCCCATTCTTTAACCTACCACCAAAGGCCATTTTCTGGAGAGAGAATATGATTAGCCAACTTTTGCTCAAATCCCCCCAAAAAGATCTCCGCTGCCCTCAACACATAATCTGAACTTCTTGCCATGGCTTACTCTGTCCTTCCTTCATCCTTCTTGGTCTGACCTCTAACCTTGCTTACCTCAAACCTCATTTCCTCATAATTTCTCCAAATGTACCTTATGCTTATATGCTTAAGCCGCCTGGACTCCCAGCACGTCCCTTATACTCCCTGTCTTTGCACATGCTGTTCCCTCTGCCTGGAACAGTTTGACCTCTCCATATCCAGTCTTCAAGACTCAGGCCAAGAATTATTCCACCTGTCCTGCTACCATCAATCAAAACTGAAAGTGGCCCTTCTCTGCCATAGGTTTCCTTCCGAACAAAATGAGTTTTTAAGGACAGACATGTGAACTGCCGGCTTTAGCTTCTCAGTACATGCCCCACACACTCCTTTCCCCGTCCCACTCCTACCATGGGATCGGCCTTTGATCTGGCCCCAGGCCATCAGTCAACCTTCTGGAAATGGTTGCTGATCCCTCCCTTGCTAATAGCAAAACCCAGCACTTCTTGTTACTGGCTGTGTAACCCGAGGCACATCACAACCTCTCTGAGCTTCAGGTTCCTTATGTATAAGATGGAAATAACAATGCCTTCTTCACAGGATGGATGGATGGATGGATGGATGGATGGTGGATGGATGGATAGATGGATGGATGGATGGGCACATGCATACACACACAGAGAATGGAATACTGGAAGTCCTTTGTCCAGCACTGCATTCCTTTAGAGTTTGATTTAATTGGGAAAAGGTTAATCTGGAATGAGCTGAATGGGAGACATGCCAGGGAAATGCTCCTCCACAATAAATAAAGACCTTTACGAAGTCACACATACGCACTCCGTGCACGGCTGACCAGGAAAAAAAGGTGAATGGAAACCCAAAGAAAGCAGAGCTACCCCACTGAACGAGAGCAGAGCGAGGAACTTTGTGAAGGTACAAAAGGACCTGCTTTTTTTAAAAAAAAAAAATCTTTATTGATTTCAGAGAGGAAGAGAGAGATAGAAATATCCATGATGAAAGGCAATCATGGATTGGCTGCCTCCTGCACGTCCCCTACTGGGATCAAGCCCACAAACCAGGCATGTGCCCTTGACCGGAATCGAACCTGGGACCCTTTAGTCTGCAGTTTGATGCTCTATCCACTGAGCAAAACCAGCCAGGGCCAGAAGGACTTTCAGCATTTCATCCTCTCTTCTCCCTGCTGGGATCCTGATGCAATTATGTCTCGATCAGAAGAAAGCAATTTTGTCCCCGTTGTGGAGAGAGAAGAGGATGGTCCCTGCTTTGATGTGCAAACACCTCATAAGGTTCAGGTACAATGGCAGGTGAGGTCACTGCTGGCCCAGAAGCTCTGGGTTGCTTGTTGGGAGGGAGAGGGGATGAAGAGTGGGGTTTGTTCAAAGCTGCTATGAAAACAAAGTGTTTTTGTTTTCATCAAAAGTGCTTCGAGAGTAACTCTTCCCGAATTGCTCACAGAAGGTAGCCCACCCACTTTTAATAGAACATTCTGAAGACGGAACCTGAGACAAAACTTGCAGTGCCACACCTGCTTCCTGTCAAGAGCTTCTTACTCTTTCCAGGACTCAGTTGACTCATCTGTAAAATGGGAAGACCACGCTTCATTTCCATGAAGATCCCTTCTGGGTGCCAAGATCAAATTGTGTCTCTAATCACTATTTCCCTCTTTTGAGTGAAACACAGTTTTCTGAAACCTCAGCAAGGATCCAGGTGCATCTCCACTGTGAACCACGTTCTCTGCTGGGGTCCTACACCTATCGCTCCTGAGAGAGTTGCTCTGTCTTCCCAAAGGCCATCATCCATCAGGTCAGTGGTACCCATGATTGTGGGGGTTTTTTTTAGTTAATATATATATATATATTTCTTTATTGATTTCAGAGAGGAAGGGAGAGGGAGAGAGAGAGAGAAACATCAATGATGAGAGAGAATCACTGATCAGCTGCCTCCTGCATGCTCCCTACTGGGGATTGAGCCCACAACCTGGGCATGTGCCCTTGGCCATAATCGCACCTGCGACCCTTCAGTCCGCAGGCTGATGCTCTATCCACTGAGCCAAACCGGCCAGGGCAGTGGTACCCAAGATTTCAACTTAGGTCTCTCTGATTAAAACCCCAAGCTCCTGACCTTTTTATACTAGAGGAAACTGAGGCACCAACAAGCTTAGTGAGACAACTTACTGTCCAATGACTCAACAGGAAAAGAAGTCGGTAAGGTACTCCCAGCTTCTCTGTAAGTTTGTAATTACTTCTGATTTTTTTCCTAAATATGTAACAAAGAATGTCTATCTCCCATGTCAGATACCAGTGCTAAGAACAAGGCCTGGCATCAAGGTAAGTTCTCAAGCAATATTAGCTGTGACCATTATCAGCCTCATCTCTGCCTCCTTGAGACCCGAGGAGATAGACCAAGAGGCACCAGAGGTGAAGGTCAATGAATCTTCCCCCC
Organism: Myotis davidii; assembly: GCF_000327345.1. Classification (NCBI taxonomy): domain Eukaryota; kingdom Metazoa; phylum Chordata; class Mammalia; order Chiroptera; family Vespertilionidae; genus Myotis; species Myotis davidii. The sequence goes on along the minus strand of NW_006294609.1, from coordinate 5,125,404 downwards.
CGACTGAGGGATCCCCCCCCCCCCCCCCCCCGGGCACCAGACCAACAGCAACCATCATCTATCAACGAATGGATCTGCCTCAATAAATCAAACCTTTAGCAGCCATTCCTGCGGGTGCAGCAAAACATGTGTTTTCTTTAGAGCATCCTACTGACAAACAAGTCGCATGATCCATCAGCAAAGTCTATTGGCTCTGCCCCTGAATCCAGAATCCAAACGCTTCTCATCGCGCCACAGCGCACACCCTGGAATGCGCTCTCATCTTCTCTTGCCAGGATCGTTGCCACTGTCTCCTAAACAGTCTCCCTGCCTGAACCCGGGTCCCCCCTGTCGTCCGCTCTCAACAACACAGCAGGCAGAGTACTCCTGTTGTAGGCCCTGGTCTGTGGGACCAGGAAGAGACTTGATCCACCAGCACGAGAAATAGAACTTACTAAATCCAGTCCCTTGTTGCAATCACCATCATCCCCTTTAACTGTGTAACACACACGATTGGCTGCCTTCCCAACGTTCTTTCCTCCTTACCATCAAAGCTCCAGTTTTTCCCATGGTCTGCTCACCTCGTTCCCTCTCCCTCTCCCTCTCCCTCTCCCTCTCCCTCTCCCTCTCCCTCTCCCTCTCCCTCTCCCTCTCCCTCTCCCTTTCCCTCCCTCGTTATGGTTACCTTTTGGTGGATAACAAACCACTCCAATGTTTAGTGTTTTAACATGACAACTATCATTTACTTTACTCAGAAATCTGCCCCTTGGGCAGAGCTCAGTGAGGATGGCTCGTCCTCACTCCACACAATGGGGCAGCCTGGCCAGGAGCTGGGGGTCCACTTTGAAGATGGTTCACTCACATGGCAGCAAGATGGTGCTGGCTGTGGGCTAGAGTCCCGGTTCCTCTCCACATGGGACTCCCATGGGCTAGCTGAGCTTCCTCCCAGCATGGCGGCTGGGTTCTGAGAGCAGGCATTCCAAGAAAACAGGGAGGAGCCTACAGTGGGCCTTTGTTGCCTACCCTCGGAAGTGACAGGGGTTCGCTCCACCACAGTCACAAGCATGCCCGGGTTCGAGGGGAAGGACCACAGGCACTGCCGCTCCGTGGAAAAAGCCTCAGACTCACATTATAAGAAGAGGATGGGAGATGGGAGGAGTCGTCCGATACTTGGAAAATGCAATCTACCACAAGGTTCTGGGGCAAGGGTGACCCCTCCCAGGGTCAGCATCAGGGTCCATTCCCTTTGACGCAGGCATGTTCTAGCCAGCGAGAGGTGAGGAGAAACCTGCGGGGGTCTTCGGAAGAAGGCTTTTCTGCTCTTAAAGAGACACACAAAAGAAAATAACAATTTGCCCCTGACTGGACATGAAACTGCATCGGAAAATGATACCTAAAACTGGGAGAGCCACCATGTGATCATTAGTGCCGCTGACATTCAGAGAGCAGAGAGGAACGTGCAGACATCGATCTGCGGTGGAGTTATCGAGGTACTGCATTCATCCTGGAGTCACTGCTCCTGGGGATAATAAATCTGCCTTTATGTTCAAACCAATTGAATCAGGATTATTTTCCTCATAATGAAAGCAAATCCTGAGTGATACAAACACCTGCCTTTTACTGAGCATTTACTTTGTACCCACAGCACATAGTGCCATAACTTTGCCCCTGGGCTCAGTACTGCACATTCGTTATCAAATTTTTTAAAAATATATTTTATTGATGTTTTTACAGAGAGAAAGGGAGAGGGATAGAGAGTTAGAAACATCGATGAGAGAGAAACATCGATCAGCTGCCTCCTGCACACCCCCTATCGGAGTTGTGCCCGCAACCAAGGTACATGACCTTGACCGGAATCAAACCTGGGACCCTTCAGTCCGCAGGCTGACGCTCTATCCACTGAGCCAAACCGGTCAGGGCGCCTTATCAAATTTAATCCTCGCAGCAACCCGAGAGGCAGGTTCTGTTATTCACGTCTTTTTACAGAGAGCAAACTGAAACTCAGAGACAAGATGATCATTGTCCAGGGACCTCCCAACTAGTGGCAGAGCGGGGATTTGAACCTGGGGTGGGAGCCCTGCCTTTCCCCATTCTCCTATGAAACTGCCTCCCTTGACTTTCCACAAGCTGTCTGCTTCCATCCCCCGGCACTCAAAACCCCATTCATATTTACACATTGATTCAGAGAGCAGCTGTTGCAGCCACGAACTTACGAATCGGATCTACCGGAAGCAACTGCAATCTTTGAACAATTCTGTGAAGACGCCTAAGAGCCGCACTCTCAAATCCAAACCAGGTGTGACTGACCCCCAAGGACAGCCACGCGAGCCCCAGCTGGGGTGGGAAGGTCTGCAGAGGAGAGCTCGCTCCGCTTCGAAACGCCCCACAGCTGCCTCTCCAAACGCGAGATTCCAATTTGGTTCAGGCGCTGCTGGCAGACGCTTTTCACTTTTTATTTTCTGGTTGGGATCATCTGAAAACCCAGTTCAAGAGCTTTGCTTGAGTGACTGCGGCACACCTTTCGGAGAACAGCAAGGCTTCGTAGCAATAAAACTGAGCACCGCTATAAAGTGCCTGGATGATCTATACCCAGAGAACCTAGGAAAACCACAGAGATAAGAGCATCGTTTGACAAAACCAGAGAAACCAGTAGACGTTTCATGACACCAAGTGCACTCACTTCAAACGGGCAGAAACTCGTGCATACTGATGTTGGACAATAGGACCCTTTGCTGTGTGGCCAAAAGAATCAGGGGTAACGTTAAAATTAATAACGTCTTGTGGTTTGATGCAGTAAACTATCCTTTCAAACTCTAGACCTCGCAAGCTTTATTTCTACCACTCACAGTTTCTTCCTGCTTGACGTATCCGTCGGAACCCTTTAAGTTATATGTGGACAAAGCCCAGCTTTACAAGCATTTTAGAAAATGAGAATTTTTATTTCAGGTAAATGTAATCACCAGGTACCGCTTCAGGTACAGCTGGATCCAGGCACTCAAATGATATCATCAAGGCGAGGCCCTCCCCGGGTCACGAGTCTGCGTTTCTCTGTGTTAAATGAGCGAAGGCAGCTGTACTTTTACCACATCTGAAGCCGTTACAAGAGTCCGCTTATCTCTCTACTAAAAACACAGTCGCAGATCTCCACCATTTCTAGTATTTCTCTGGGGTTAAAAGCCTAACCTCCACATTCAACACCCCTCTCTGACCCAGGTCACTTACGGCACGCTGTTCCAGGCAACCCCGAGATATGCTCACCAGAGCAAAGTACACAAACAAGGAGTGATTTTACTGCATGGCTTTGAATTCAATAGAACCAAGACGCAGGCTGGCTGCACGAGGCAAAAATGAAATGGTGACCTTTTCAAAATGTGCTTTCTCCGATGCAAATGCTAGCCCGTGGCTGCAACCAGACATATATCATGTCTCATTAGTAGATTTATAGTCAGACAATTCTAAACACACAGAAAACGAAAGCGTGCCCTAATGTAACCGTCCCCAGCCCTCTTTCTTCACAAGCTTCTTAATGCTTGCCTGTTCCGTGTGACCCAGCCACTTGCCATGCCCCGGACACACAAATATCCCGTTAAGAATGACTGCATTTACACTGCGTTTATTTTTCCCATCATCTATGCTGGAGAGCTGCGGGGAGGAAGGGAGGATGCTTCAGAGGAGAGAAGAAGAAACCAACAAAGAAAAGGAGAAAATCTTGAGCGTGGAGGAGGAGGAAGCATCAGGGACTAAAGGATTCCCACTTGTCATGTTCATCATTCTTCACGCTCTTCAGCTCCACGCCCCTCAGAGAATTTCAGGAAGTTATTGAGATTTCCAAACGGTATTCAGTTCCGTGGCCACAACTCGCTATCTCCGCAGAACCTGCATGCACTCTGATTTTCTGGCAGCGGATTCCATCAAAATTTAGTGAGCTAAGCATCCACTGCTCCAGACTGGGGTGCTACTCAATTCAAAAAAAATATTTATTGGACACTGAGTGAGCCAGGGAAACTGTTCTAAGAAGTCAGAAGGAGGGAGAGAGGGAGGAGAAAAGAGAGGAGGGGAGGAAGGGGGAAAGAGGTAAGGGGAGGGGAGGGACAACTAATGAGCATCTAGCCCAGTGGTCGGCAAACTCATTAGTCAACAGAGCCAAATATCAACAGTACAATGATTGAAATTTCTTTTGAGAGACACATTTTTAAAACTTAAACTATATAGGTAGGTACATTGTTATTAACTTAATTAGGGTACTCCTAAACTGGCCTTTGCTAAAAACGTCCTCAATCTGGGGGGTCGACCTCAGCGAATGTACCGCGGTTTGCCGACCACGGATCTAGGTAATGTGTAATGTGGCTGTGTGGTGCAGTGGTTAAGGTCAGCCAGCCCAATTTTGAACCCTGGCTCCACTCTCCCCGAGCTGGGTGACCCCTGCTGAGTTACTGAAACTCTCTGGGCTTTCATTTCCTTGTTTGTAAAATGGAGCCCATGGCCAGTGGCCCTCAGAGCTGTTGTGAGGACTCAATCGTGTGCCCGGCACATTAACAACTGGCAGATGTGATCACTGCTTCCAGGCGCCTTGCTGAGCGGTTGTGGGTCCCACCCTCCCGGGTCCCACCCTCCCCTACCTCAGGCGGCGATGCAAGGTGTGCTGATCAGGCTACGGGGCTGGAGCTGGTATTCGGGCCTTCGCCCTTCTGTGTCCTCCCGCCATTTCCAGCTGCCAACATCTGCATCTTTGTGGGGCTTTTTAAAGGACCACCGCAGCCTCGCTTGCCATGCGAGCCGAGCAAGAAGTGCCAAGACGTCAGCCTCACCCCCACCTGGGACTTCGCCTTCTCCCTGGCCACTCCCTGCCCCGCTCTGGAGGCAGCTCGATGCTGCCTCACACTGGCCACCCGCCCTCCCTGGCATCACTCCCATACTCTGCTAGCACTTCCCCAACCAATCACGTCCACAGGAACCTTGGGGGTAGGGTCAGTTTCTCAGCAGAGGCTCAGAGAGGTGGAGGCCACTGCCTAAGGACACACAGCTATCAAGTAAGAGCGGGGGACAGTTTTGAGCTCGATCTGCCTCATTCCCTAACGGCTGTGATCACTTATCATCCGGTCTCCCCCAACTAATGACATTCCGGTGGTTAGGGAGGGTGGCACTAATCAAGGGGACTTGTCCTGGGCACCCACATTCAACGGAAAAGGCTGCCGACCTCAGCCATATTCTCCCCCTCATTCCGCCAATGACAGCTGGCATGTCCTCTAACATTTTAAGTCTCCCCGCCTCCATACAGGGGAGTGGGGCAACGTTCTGCCTTCCGTATCTCGGGACGCTTGAACAGATGATGAAGGAAGCATTTCCGGAGACCTTGGCCCAAGACGGGTATTAGAGATCAGAGTCCTGGGTGGAGGAACGAGGTGGGGGCGGTTCTGGATTTGCCAGCCCCTCCCTGGAGCTTCAGGACACCATTCATGTTCCACGGGCTCTCAGAGGGCCTGCAGTGAACACCCTGTGTAACCCACTATTGTCCAGCCTTCTTTGACTACAAAATCCTTGGGGGTTTATCAGTTACACAAGATCCCCATAAACAGTAGTGCCCCGTGGAACACATCCTGGCCAACAGTCTTTAGGGATTGATCAGAGATGAGAGCCTTCATCTTGTTTGTTGTGCGGGATACATTTAACGGATGGTTATCTAAGTAGCGTGTGTGTGTGGATCTGGCCACTGGGACAAGACCTGCTTGGGCTGAAGTAGCAACTAGGTGCCAAGAAGCCAACACCAACCAGATCCATCCAGGGAGTGTCATGGTGCCAACTGGCAGGTCCTTACTATCTAGATTACGAGATGCCAAGAAGCCAAAGCACGAGAGAGGACCAGGTAGACCCCTCGCCTCATCCCAGCTCTTGCTGTCAATCACGGGTTGTGTGATATGGCGACAAGGGGTGGCTGACTAGAGAAGAAAATGGGAATGCTAATGTGACATGGAAGGGGGCCTGGCTATAGGAATGGCGGGGAGAGTTGATTTATGAGACATTCAAAAAAAATACCCATGATATCTAGACTCTGTCCCAAGATAATACAGGAGGGAGGAAGTGGGCAGGGGCATAGATGAAACAACACTGGGCATGAGCTGACCGTTGCTGAAGCTGGGTCCTTGAGGCTCACACTATTCTTTCTACTTTTGCATGAGACGGTGCCCATAAAAAAAAGTAAATATAGCCCTAAGCCAGTGGTTCTCAACCTTCCTATTGCCGTGACCCTTTCATACAGGTCCTCATGGTGTGGTGACCCCCAACCATAAAATTATTTTCATTGCTACTTCATCACTGTAATTTTGCTACTGTTATGAATCGTCATGTAAATATCTGATATGCAGGATGTATTTTCTCCGGTCAAGGGCATGTACCTTGGTTGCGGGCACATCCCCAGTAGTGGGTGTGCAGGAGGCAGCAGATCGATGTTTCTCTCTCGTCGATGTTTCTAACTCCCTATCCCTCTCCCTTCCTCTCTGTAAAAATATCAATAAAATATATATATTTTTTAAAAAGTAAAGATATATCTGAGCAGAGCATTGGAGAGAAAGCAGAACAAGTGTTAGGGGCCCATGAGCACCCCACAGAGACTTTCTCCATGACCTCACCTGAAGGGTGGACAGGATTTGAAAAGAGGACACACGTTTCTCTGTGTGATTCACGAGGTTATGCAATGCTGGGCCACCCATCATCTCGCGCCCCCTCGGAAAGCGTCTCCCATCCCAGGGAGGCACACCCTGGGGAGCTCATCTCTTCCTCATATGAATCACAAAGACAACAGTGACTGACGTGGATGTCA
>NW_006294609.1:5106003-5118528 GCF_000327345.1 Myotis davidii | reverse complement strand
CGTCACTGCCACCCGGGAACCGTGTCCTCTGGGTCGATCGCGCTCACTTCCTGTTTTGACTCAGAACCCGAGTGCTGTCTCCCAGACGGAAAAGCAGAAAGCAGAGACGCGCCCGGCCGGTGTGGCTCAGCGGCTGAGTGTCAACCAGGAACCGAGAGGTCGCCGGTTCGATTCCCGGTCAGAGCGCATGCCTGAGTTGCGGGCTCAATCCCCAGTGGAGTGTGTGCAGGAGGCAGCCGATCGATGATGTTTCTCCATCTGTCCATCTCTCTATCTTTCTCCTTTCCTCCTCTCTTTAAAAATCAATTTAAAAAAAAAATTAAAAAAAGAAGAAAGAAAGAAAGCAGAGACACACAGTCCAGATGATTCTACAGGGAAGAGGGAGCAGAGATCCCAAATGACGAGCGAGGGCCACCAGCTGAGTCGAGATTTGGACCTGAGGCCCCACTCCAGGCCTCGAGATATTCACAAATTCTGAGCTTCGAGAAATACCTTGTCTCCAAGCTCAGAATCATCAGCAAAGCTTTCTCTCTACCCGAGGCCATGGTCACGCTCAGCCCCTCTCCTGCCCCCATGTTCCTGTGGCCAGGCCCCTTTCCCTAGCACAGCAGTATGTCCATTTCTTCTCCTGAAACCGGTGGGCAAGCCTTCCCTTCCCGCACTCCCCCTAGTCCTTTGATGTGGGCGGAGTAGGCCGTTTCCTGGTCACCTTCCCAGAACTTGCCTCCCCCGACCCAGAAGCCCCAGATTAAACCCCTTTCCTTTAGTCTAGGAGGGCCTGTCAGCACAAGCCCTAAACACCCCTTAGTGTCACTCATCTCTTCTGCTTTCCTCCTGGTGATCTGTCCTTTGTGGCATTGCCCCAGCCCGGAACCTGGGAGGTAGGAAAGAACGTTTTGTTTTCCTCCCCTACGCCTGGCAATGGAACCCTTTCTCTGCCTTCTCTAAGAAGGTTCTAGCAAAGTCCACATGGCTCAGTAGGGCTTTTGATGCACGCGCCCGGGTTCTTTTGCAAGAACTCAAAGATGTGGGACACTCTGCGGTTGGCCTGGGAGAAACTACAAACCACCCAGAGGCTGGGAGGCTGACATCGATTACACACATACACAAACAGAAAGACCTTGAATGGATAAATGCTGCACCGTAACGGCGGCGACCTCTGGAGGCAGGATTCAGAGCAAGGAACAAGACGGCTGTCGTGTGCTTTCTGAGATGCTTCTGCCTCGTCTGAGTTGGTGGCAATGAGCAAGACCCATTTTGTCATCCTGAAAAGGTGAAGAAGACAACTCAAGTGCCGCCTCTTCCAGGAAGCCTCCGGGACTGACATAAGGACTCTGCCTTGGAGTCTGTTCCTTCTGCTATTTCAGAGCCCTGAGGGCAGAGGCTGTGCGCTTTGTCTCTGATACAAAGAACTTAGTGAATACCTGGGAAATGAATGAATGGAGAGTGAGTGGATGAGGTCATCCTGAAAAGGTGAAGAAGACAACTCAAGTGCCGCCTCTTCCAGGAAGCCTCCGGGACTGACATAAGGACTCTGCCTCGGAGTCTGTTCCTTCTGCTATTTCAGAGCCCTGAGGGCAGAGGCTGTGCGCTTTGTCTCTGATACAAAGAACTTAGTGAATACCTGGGGAATGAATGAATGGAGAGTGGATGAATGAATGAATGAATGAATGAGTTCAGCTAGGCCCACAAGCAGCCCTGAATCCCACCAGCCTTTACCCACGCTCATCCTACTGAGACTGGCTAGGTGACAAGAGTGGCCATTTGGGGATGCTGAGCCACCCCAAGGTGCCAGAGATTAATTACACCTCCGCCAACACCTCGGCGGTAGTGGCAGCGCGGATTTGCAAGTCTTAATTACATGCAGGGACCAACGGGAATGCTCATCCGCTAACTCTCACCCCAGAGTCTCTGCTCTTCTCTTCCTGACACCCCCACCTCCCTGAAGAAAGCAGGGGACACAGATGGAGAAGAGATGCTCTTCAAACAGGACGAAGAGGGGGCTTCAGGCCGCAGGACTCGGGAAGCGGGGGGCGCAGAAAATGTCCGCTTGGATTTTTAGGAAATGGCTCAGCCACAGATGAGGTGGGGAGCTGGGTCCTTGCCCAGGCTCAGATCTGCATTACAAATGCCTTTCAGATCCACCGGGGAGGACAGGATTTGGTACAGTCTGTTCTCCCAGCTGAGCTGTGAGGGACCGGAGCCGTGGATGAGCATTTGACCTTTGGTTTTAGGGCACCTGATGGGTGGTCTCCCCTGAGCATGACTCTGGGTGAATGACTAAGGGACCGAGAGAGAAAGGAAAGGAGACTCAGATTCAAACCCTAGCTTCACTTCATCTGAAAAGCAGACCCAGGTTCAAATCCTAGCTTCGCTTACCAGCTGTGTGGCCCCAAACAAATGGCTTAACTTCTCTGAACTTCAGTGACACCATCTTTTTGTTGTTGCTAAATCCTCTCACTGCCTGGTTCCTGGCAACATTCACCCTCCCAAGATCCCGCCTTGGAATGAAGACCTGATCGTTGCTGGGCCTGCCCTTCTAAGAGGCAAACATCTCTTGGAAAGCCTGCCACTCACCCTTGAACATTCAGAATCATAAACAACCAGTCGTTGAGCAGGGGCCTGGTGTCGGGAGGCAACAGGCAGGTAAGTTTTGATTGTGGGAGAGAAAGAGGAAGAAGCCCGGGGAGGGAGGTGGTCCCAGAGAAAGGAGGAATAGGCTTGATGCCTGGGAGGGTCCTGGGGCCAGGAGCCAGGCCTCAGTTTCCCCGTCTCAAACGACAGAGACTATAGAGCGAGCTCACTGAGTAGTCGCCAGCTCCCACATATCCTGCTTAAGGGCATCACAGTTCTCTGTGTGTTTGCAAAAACCCCATTTCACAGGTAACTGATGGTTCTATAGAGGCGCTGGGATCTTCAAACGGGGTTGGGAGTGGAGGACACGACACAAGAAGGGAGCAAGGTGTGAGAAGAAGTCACTGAAAGACAAGCCTGGCCTCTCCCCAGCTGCTCCAGGATCTGCCACACTCCACAGCCAAGATCTCTGCTAGAGACACAGCATCCCGGCTTGTGTGGGTCCCTGAGAGGGGCTGGCTGGCATGGACACCCTTCCCTCCTTTACTCCCTCTGGCCGCTGTGAGCCCAGTGCGCGTGACAGTTGCCATGGAGATGACTCCTCCAGTGGGCAGAGCGGGGAGCCCCCGGCTGAGTGGCAGGAGGCTGAGAGAAAGGGCTGGTACCGGGTCTGGGGAGTGAGCGCTGGAGGCCTTGGGGATGCGGTGCCAGGGTTTACCAGATGGCTGGGGGCGGGAGGCCAGCTCATCCCACAAGGCAGGTCCCCAGCTGTGCCAGGGCCTGCCAGCCCCTCCTCAAAGCTCCCAGAAAATAACCAAAACAGCAAAAAGCACAGAAACACAACCAGAGAGCAGGTCCTCACTGAATCTGCTGTCCCCTCGATCTTGGACGTCCAGCCTCCAGAGCTGTGAGAAAGACAGCTCTGTTGTTTCTAAGCCTCCCAGGCTGGGGTATCTCGTTACAGAGGCCCAAACGGATGAAAACAGGATGCTCTTACCCCTGACCCTCCTGCCTCCCTCCTCTAAGGACCCTCATAGTCACAGCAGGACCACCAGCCAGGGTCATCAATCTCCCCATCTCCAGAGCCTTCACTTCATCACATCTGCAAAGTCCCTTTTGCCATATGAGGTCCGTTCATGGGTTCTGGGGATTAGGACCTGGCTGTCTTTGGGGGCCAGTTTTCAGCAGACCACAGCTGGCAGGAGCACAACCCCAAGTCTGGCTGCAGAGCCTGTTCTCTGAAACACCAGGCCAGCAAGAGCACCCCTGACACCTCACTCCCAGGGAGCAAAGTGCCCGGGCTCCCCAACCAGTGCACAGGAGGATGCTCCTAAAGCCAGGCCCTGGACGAACTCAGCCTGGAGGCCACGGCAGGTGAGCACCCCCACGCATGGCTCTGGAGCATTCATGCAGCAGAAAGGGGAAAACTGCGAGCTTTGGAGTCAGGCGGTGCTGGGCTTCAGTCTCCACAATGACCTCTGTCAGCGCTCTGACCTTGGGCATGCACTTTGCCCTCTCTGAGACTCAGTTTTCCTATCTGTAAAGTGGGCATAATTAGACCCACCTCACAGGGCTGTTGTGCAGGTTAAATGAAAGGGCTTAACACAGACCCAGCCCAGAGTTGGAGCTCATTAGATAACAATTTTTTTTATTATTATTATCATTATTATTGAAAAGGTACAACCCTTCTTAAATAACCTCATTTATACCCTGGGTGCTCTCCGTGGGCATCACCCTGAAGATCTCAGAGGTTACAAAGTCAAACTCCCTCCTCCTGTGACCCCCAAAGTCTCAGACACTCCCCCAGGAACATCCCCCCCAAAAAAAGACAAGAGAGCCCCAATCACAGGTGAAACGTTTAACAGAACAAATGTGAAATGCTAGTAACTTCCTGAGAGGCAAACACGATGAGCAGCCCACCTCAATTCCCCGCCCCGTGAAAGGGGTGTGGACTCAGAACCGAGGTAACAGCCCACTGAGCCCCCGTCCCGCCCACAGGCTCCTTCGAAGGCCAGATGTGTGGTGTGGAAGATGAAACCAGACAGAGGCAGGCGGAACTGGCTCAGCCCTGGAAATGCACCAAAGGCTGTAATTAAAAGGGGCCCCTGGAGCGTTTCCAAATGAGTAGCCCACCCCCGAAAAAAATATTTTGACAGGCGGGGCTGAATTATTCAATAGACATTGTTCCGTATTTAAAGCAGAGTGTGGTTTGGCAGGAGGTTATTCTGTTTCCACTCTATTTCTCCGCCCGAGTCTTTCTAGTGCGGATTGTGTTAGAGTTCCAAGAACGCCACACTGCAGAGCAGGAGAGAATGTGTAGCGTCAGCTCAGACCCTGGCGGATGCACCTGTATCTGATAAATAAATGCCTCAGCCACGGGCCATACGCACATCCATGCAAACGAAGGAGCAGGGCGCACAGTTACCCCGCTGCGGGCTGCTAATTTCATTGAGAAGACGAATTCCTTTTCCTTTTCCCTTTTCCCCCCTCCTTCCTGGCTAGGACAATGCCAGTTACATAAGAGCATTTCCAGTTGCCAGAACTAAACCTCAGAGTAAGAAACAATGCCAATGATTTCTCTCCCCGGGATTGGGTGGGTAAGGACCTCGGCAAGGTTAACATATTCTGAGAAGCCTGACGGGACCCTCTCTCCTGGGGCAGATCCGTTCACTGTTCCTGGGGGAGGAGAAGGGTGCTGGGCTGGCTGTATCTCACGGCGGCACGTGACTACATTCATGTGTCTACACTCACAAAACGGGGGGTTTTATGAACCAGCTCTCTCACATAAAAATGAAAAGACATATAAATGCAACTAACGGACAAAATTGATTCACAGGCTAAAAAGTAAAAAAAAAAAAAAAAAGAAGAAGAAGAAGAAGAGTGGCCGGGATCTGCCTGAACTGGTCCCTGGGAGTCTAGTCTGTCTGCTCGCTGGAAAGTTAATTCGCTAACTGCATTCATGGAGCAAGAGTTTATCGAGCACCTCTGAACCGCGGGGACGTTTAATTTCAGGAATCCGGTATCCAGGCAAGAGGCTGAGCTCACCAGCTTTGCAATCAGACAGATCTGGGCTTGAATCTGGGGTTCTGGCATGTACTGTGTGATCTTGGCACAGTCACTTCCCCTCTCTGATCTTTCTATGTAATGTCTTTAAAATGGGGATAAAGCTATCGGTTTCACGGTGTTGTTTTGGGGAGGAAATGAAATGATGCATAGCATAGTCATCTCTGTATCCCTGGGTGGTAAGTTGCATCACTGATTTAATTTCACATGAAAGAGAAATAAATCCTTTGGCTCTGGGTCCTGGAAGTTTGAGTTTGATGCTGATAGGCAGAAACCTGAGAGAGGGAGAGAAAGGCATGGGAGACGGAGGGAACCGAACGAAGGAACCGACAGAGGCACATGTTAAAGTCTCCGAGCAGGTGTGGGAGAACAAGTCCACCCCTTTGGCTTCCTAGGAGAGGTAAGACCGGATTCTGAGCGGAGGAGCCTGTCCTCCATGCCAGAGACCATAGGGAGCCATGAAGGTTGTAGAGCAGGAGAAGGCCTTCAAGGCACACTGTCTTTGTTAGCCGTAAAACGAACTGCACGCTGAGCCAAGAACAGTGCGTTTAAGGCATAAAAGGCCAGGCCGGAATCATGGCGAGGCTTCTGGGGAAGGGGAGGAGTTGGAGAGAGAGAGAAGCCGAGAAGAATAGAGCTCACTGGCGCTGCGCACTTCACCAAGAAGCACACGCAGGGAGCCCCTTTGTTCATCTACTCCATGGGGAGGACCAACAGCCGCATTTCCTAGGGGTGGGCAGCGGAACTTGCCGCACACCCTGCAGACACTCAAATTCAGGCAGGTGATTAAAAAGCACTTTTTTACAACTGAGTGCTGCTCCCTGCTTTAGCGATGCTATTTAGTGCATCTTCAATTTAACATAAAACTGCATTCGCCGGTTTCTCGAGCCAACAGGAGGGGGAAGACATCACTGCTGGCTTTTGAGTCTGCCCTCTTAGACTGCAAAGGAAAAAAAGGGCAATTATGTACATCAGCATATTGCTCAGCCTCCCACGTTAACAAACATCCTGGACAATTTCTCTGGCTTCCATTAGTTCTGTGCCACTATTATCTAAAATTAATACAGCACGCAAAGGCAAGCAGGGTATAATGAATAGATTATTTAAATGAATTGCGACGGGTGTGCTGTATGGGCAACCTGAGGGTGATGAATTGTTAGCGCCGGAAGGAACTTCAGAAATTGCGCCATCAAACCCATTCACTGTACAAAGGGAACGTAGCCGAGAGGCCACGCAACTTCTCCAAGTCACACAGCACACTGGAGTCTCGGGGTGCAGGGAAGTGGCACCTGCACGAGGATGGGGTGTGGAGGCATGTAAGATGCCTTTGAGGCTGTCGGTCTGCCACCCACTGAGCTAAGCTCTTTGAATGTACTGTCGTATCTGATCCACAGAATGGTCCTATGAGGCAGGCACGGCTTTCATCCCCATTTTACAGATGAGAGAACCAAGAGTCAAAGGAGTGTGTTGCCCAAGGACCGGCAGCTGATAAATGGTAAAGCTGGAGTCTGAACCCACATCTGACACAAACCTATGCCCTTAACACAAACCTATGCCCTTGTCACAAACATATATGCAAATCAGAACAGGAACTCTGACAGGAGTCAAAATATGCGGCCAGGGAGGCCACTTGGGTAGAAGCGTTATTTTGAGCTGCAGGCAACTAAAAAACAGCCAACATGACCGCCCCCCGCCCTTATCCCTTCCACCCCGCCCCCCCCACCCCATTCTGCCTAAAAAGGCAGGGTATAAATTCCCTTTGTAAAGGTGACAGAAGTTCCCATTTGTAAAGTGCCCCCCTCTCACCTACCAGGGAAAGGAGAATGGCTCTTATCACTGGAGATTACTTGAGTCTGCATACAAGCCTATCCAAGCAACCCTCTCTACCACACGCTGCCTAGGAACAGAGGGTAACTTGTGAATGAAATAATTATGGAACGCAGTAGCCAAAAGAAACTAACCCAATCCAACACTGTCCTTGCACAAATGGGGAACACTGGGAGTCAGAGGTTAAGTTACTTGTCCAAGATGACACAGTCGACTGGTGGCAAAACAACAACAAAAAGTGGACAAAATCCAGGTTTGCTGACTCCCTTTGATTCATTCAACAAACATATTTTGAGCACTTACTAGGTGCTGGAGAGACAGCACTGAGTGTGTGAGGAAGAGAGATGCAGGACCTACCCTCAGAGCACTTAAACGTCTAAGGGGAAGAACCAGGAGTTAGGAGAACACATATCAGTGAGAAGTAATCTAGCCTGGAGATCAGGGAAGGCTTCCTTGAGGAGGAGGCGTTAAAGTTAAGACCTAAAGTCCTGCCCTAGATGGTTTGGCTCAATGGATAGAGCATCAGCCTGTGGACAGAAGAGTCCTGGGTTCGATTCCGATCAAGGGCACGTGCTCGGGTTGCAGGCTTGATCCCCAGTGTGGGGCGTGTAGGAGGCAGCCGATCAATGATTCTCTCTCATCATTGATGTTTCTCTCTCTCCCTCTCCCTTCCACTCTGAAAATCAATAAAATATATATATATATTTTTAAAAAAAGACCTAAAGGCCTGGCTAAGTAGCTCAGTTGTTAGAGCGTCATACCGATATGCCGAGGTTGCAGGTTTGATCCCTGGTCAGAGCACATACAAGAGTCAACCAATGAACGCATGAATGAGTGGAACAAATCAATGTTTCTCTCTCCCCCTTCCTCTCTCTCTCTTTCTCTCTAAAATTAAAAAAAAGGACCCGAAGACAATTGGAAAGATGGAAAGGAGGCATTCTGGCAGAACCAGGGGTTAAATATTTCTATGACCCTGGGCAAACTGCCTACCCTCCCATGAGCTCATGCTCCACATCTTCAAAGGTGGATAATAGATAACAGAATAGACAGCACTCAGTAAATGTTAGCTCCCCTTGTCTTCCCCAGGAAGGTGTCCTTCCAATCTAATATGCCATCCTAGGAGGAAAAAAGAGTTGGATATATATCACCTAAAAACACAAGCCATATTTGTTTTCTTTTTTTAAAATATATTTTATTGATTTTTTTACAGAGAGGAAGGGAGAGGGATAGAGAGTTAGAAACGTCGATGAGAGAGAAACATCGATCGGCTGCCTCCTGCACACACCCTACTGGGGATGTGCCCGCAACCAAGGTACATGCCCTTGACCGGAATCGAACCTGGGACCCTTCAGTCTGCAGGCTGATGCTCTATCCACTGAGCCAAACTGGTTAGGGCCATATTTGTTTTCTTATCCATTCTGTAATATTGATTGGGCACTGGCTATATCTCAAAAGCTTTCGTACCCATGGATGTGGAGTCCCTATTCATCAATTCTAATAGTGAATGTACCAGTCAGCTTAGGCTACATTATGCTGCAGTAACAAACATGCCAAAAATCTCAGTGGCTTAATGCAACAAACGTTTACTTCTCCCTCACAAAGCGTCTGCTGTGGGTCCAGGTAAGTCAGAAATCCAGGTTAAAATGATACTGCAATTCCACATTTTCAACATGAGGCCTTCACACTCCACAGGGCAGAAAAAAGAAAAAAGCACACAGGGAGAACTCACACCCACTGTCCTATGCTTAGGCCTAGAGGTAACACACACCCCTCTGCTCACAGCTCATTGGCCAGAACCAGTCACAATGGCCCCATTTAATTACAGGGCGGGCTGGAAATACAGCAGAGCACCTGGGCCACCTGCTGAGCATTCCTATCTCTGCCACAAAGACCTCTCTGTTTATTGAACACTTACTATATGACAGTGGAGGCGCATACAAGTAGGATGGAACTACAACTTCAGTATATGCCGGGGTGGGTCCGACGGAGGACAGCCTGGCTAAGGCTCCTGAATTAAGACTTCAGAATGTGGCAGATACACCCATAAAACCACAGGCAAGAAGAAATAAATAATGGTCCGTCGTCGATCTGAGTTCTCAAAGCCAGGGAGGAGGTTTGCCAAGTAATCCATCCCAGCAGCTTGACAGCATCCAAGCAATGATTTTTATCTCTACACGCAAATCACCCAAAACAATGCAGAGCACAGACATTCAGCCACACAATTCCCACAGCACCTGTAGGCGCGGCCTGACATGGCCCAGTGCCCCGATTTCTATCCTGGGTCCTGTTCTGAGAGTAAAAAGTCCAGCCCGCCTCTGCCTGTGCCTACCCAGTAGCAAGGTTCAGCTCAAACACAACAAAACTCACCAGAGGTCTCAAACTCAATGCCCACAGGGGCCACAAAATGAAAGGGGTAGTCTCATGGGATGGGGGCAAATGAGACTTGTCAACACCACCTAAGTATTGCTACCGGGCATTATTTTTAAATTTCCAAGAGAAATTGCAAATTTATATGTGAGATCACTTAGATTTTTTTAATGTGGGAATTAAATAAAAGTATTAAAAACAACCTTTAGGTTGAACAGGATATATTTACTGCCCAGATTTATCCAGCGGGCCTGCCGTGGAGGGGGCTCACGGGGAAGCTGGGCCCGTTCCTCTGTGTAAGCACTAGAACAATGCAGGCTGGAGCCTTAAGCAAATCTGAGCCCCCACCACCACCGCCACCAAAAGTAGCCATAAAAGGCCAGCTGGTGTGACTCAGTGGTTGAGTGCCGACCTGTGACCCAGGAGGACATGGTTCGATTCCCAGTCAGAGCTCGTGTCCGGGTTGTGGACTCAATCCCCAGTAGGGAGCATGCAGGAGGGGGCTGATCAATGATTCTCTCTCACCATTGATGTTTCTCTCTCTCTCTCTCCCTCTCTGAAATCAATCTGTATATATTTTTAAAGTAGCCATAGAAGAGAAAAGCTGGCATCAGCCAACATGCCTCCCAACCAGGGAGTGGTTGCTTATCCAGCTGCTCAATGAAATATTATAAAATGTGACTCAGGAAGGCAGGAAGGACAGAGAGACATGCTCAGGAGAAACTGCAGGATACAAAGGGTTATGCACAACTCACCACCAGAACCCAATTAAAAAATGGGCAAAGGGCCCTGGCTGGTCTGGCCCAGTGGATAGAGCGTCGGCCTGCGGACTGAAAGGTCCCAGGTTCGATTCTGGTCAAGGTCATGTACCTTGGTTGCGGGCACCTCCCCGGTGGGGGGTGTGCAGGAGGCAGCTCATTGATGTTTCTCTCTCATCGATGTTTCTAGCTCTCTATCCCTCTCCCTTCCTCTTTGTAAAAAAATCAATAAAATATTTTTTTTTAATGGGCAAAGGACCTGAATAGACACTCATCCAAAGAGGACACACAGATGGACAAGTGACATAAAAAGATGCTCAACATCACTAATCATCAGGGAGCTGCAAATCAAAGCCACCATGAGGTATCGCCTCACACCTGTCAGTATGGCTATCATCAATGATCAACAAACAGGAAGTGTTGGTGAGGATGTGAAGATCAGGGACTCCGCATGTACTGTTGGTGGGAATGCAGATTGGTACAGCCACGGTGGAAAAACAGTAAGGAGGTTCCTCAAAAAATTAAAAATGGAATTGCCTTATGACCCAGTGATTCCACTTCTGGGAATATATCTGAAGGAACCCAAAACACTAATTTGAAAGAATACATGCACCCCCGTGTTCACTGCAGCATTATTTACAGTAGAGGCCCGGTGCATGAATTTGTGCATGGGTGGGGTCCCTTGGGGTGGCCTGTGGAGATCTGAAATCAATAAAAATATATTTTTATAAAAAGATAAGGAAGCAACTCAAGTGCCCAACAGCAGACAAGTGGATAAAAAAGCTGTGGTACATATACACAATGGAATACTATTCGGCCATAAAAAAATAATTAAATCTTACCTTTTGCAACAATATGGATGGACCTAGAGGGTATTGTGTTAAGTGAATAAGTCAGACAGAGAAAGACAAATACCATATGATTTCACTTGTATGTCGATCTAAAAAACAAAATAAGAAAAACAAAATAGAAACAGACTCACAGACACAGAGAACAGACTAATGGTTGCCAGAGGGGAGGGACGTTGGGGGACTGGGTGAAAAAGGTGAAGAAATTTAAGAAGTAAAAATTGGTAGTTACAGAACAGTCACAGGGATGTAAATTACAGCCTAGGGAACATAGTCAATAATACTGTAATACCTACATATGCTACAGGTGGGTACTGGAAAAACCGGGGGGCTGGGGGGAGTGTCACTGTGTAAAGTATGTGACTGTCTAACTAATATGCTGTCTATCTGAAACTAATACAGAATAATATTGAACATAAACAATAACTGAACATATTTTAAGCGTTATGCACAATATAACCAGCCTGCGTATTGAAACTATATATCAAAAAAAGAGAAAGGAAATGTACCAAAATAGCTATATAACTCTTTGGGTTGGCAGGATTATGGATAGCTTTCTTATTTTTCAAGTCATTTAATGAGTTTGGCCTCTTCATAACAAGCGGAGCGAAATACATATTAAAAAATTAAACATTTGGCCCTGGCCAGTGTGGCTCAGTTGGTTGAGCATTGTCCCATGCACCAAGAGGTCACCGGTTCAATTCCCGGTTAGGGTCAGGGCACCTGCCTGGGTTTTGGGCTCTCCTGCAGAAGATCCAGGTCTCTCTCTCTCCCTCTCCCTTCCTCTCTCTCTCTCAAACCAATAAAAACATAGTCTTTAAAAAAAAAAAAAAAAACCATTCGTTGCTGTGTACGTCAAAGAATTTTAGACCTGGAAAAAATGTTAGTGGTCATCGAGTCTAAAAGTTCCCACTCAACAGAGGAGGAAACTAAAGACCAGAGAGGCTGCATACCTTTCCCAAGGTCACACAGCTGGTGAGCAACAAAACTGAGACTGAACTCAAGTGTTTTGAATGTTAGTTCAGGTTCAAGCGCAGCAGGTTACTGATCCAGGCTTTAATATAGAGGGGAGGAAAACTAAACAAAAA